>NW_026570330.1:0-452785 GCF_019649055.1 Paramacrobiotus metropolitanus | reverse complement strand
ACGTTCGGCGTTCGTCGTCCGGTCTCCTCGGCATTAGGTACCGGCGCGTACGTTGTTGTCCGCGTCGCGTACGAGGTGCGTATATGCACCTGTCGACGTCGTTGTTGCCACGTTCGTCGTCGGGCACTCGTGGTGCCACGGTCGATGTATTGTGTTCCGGTTCCGGAGCACTCGGTACTGCTGGTGGTTGTGGAATTGTTCCACACTCGGGTCGGTTGTTACGACTCCGACGAAGTAGAGAGGTGTTGTTCTCCTTCTTCACCATTTCCTGGGTCGGGTTAATTCCCCACAGGATGTCACTGATTGTTCGTGACGGCTGTTGATCCTGTGCCATGGACGTTCGATATGAGTGAGGTTCGGTTCGGCTGTGTTCCCGTGGTGGGGAAAGTTCGACCTGGCTTTGTTCCAGGTGTTTCTTCTCTTCCCTCAGACATCTTGTTTCGATGTCCATTTCGTCCATTTGCCGCATCATATCCGTGAGATTGCGGGCGGCCTGTTCGCCGAAGTCGTACAGTTCGACTTCATGGGCCTCCAGGTAAAGGATGCGACTGTGTTGCGCCTCGTTTACCTTTTGGGCCTCGTTCAGGTTGTACTCGAGTTGAGCTCGGAGTTTCTGTTCCTCCTTAAGGACTTGGTTCAGTCCATGGACCTGGTCGGCTAGCTGGGCGTTTGCTTCCACCAGGTCGACATCGGCTGTCCTTTGGTTAGGAAAGTCCATGTCCCGAGCGTTGGCGTCGATGAACCGTCGTCCCATTCTGGTGAAGACAAGTTCGATCTCCGCCTCGAGCTCGTCGACTCTGTGTGTTAGGCGGTCGATCTCGTCATCGGCCTTCTTCAGTTCCACCACATATCTATCGACTTCGTTTCGATAGACCTCGGGCTTCTTCGTTGGCCGTGTTGAGTTGCTGGTGGAACGCTCAAGCTACTGCTCGGACTCGACCAGTGCGGTTTGTACGTCGGCCAGGTCTTTTTTGGGCTTCTTCGAGCGCTTTGTTCGCTTCGGCGAGTTCTCAGTTCAGCTCGTGAACCGCATCCATCAGATCGATCAACATGCCATGAGTGTAGTAGCTTCTTCGTCGATGTCATGCCGACACGGTTGGTCGGTACGCTTCAGTATGGCATTGAGCCGATCGATCTCGCGTTGTTGGATGGCGATGCCTTTGTTGGCGTCGGCCATTTCGCGTTCCCATTTGCTTCGTTCGAGCCGATGGGTATCTTCCGAGTTTCGGAGCGATTTTCCCGCCGAGTCGATAATTCTGTCTGCCAAAGCGATCTGAGGTGATCAGTCTACGGCATCTCGAGCGGAGTAGGTCGACGTCTACGATCCTTTCGGGCGGTGTTGCCGCTATCCACTTCTCGGCCGTATATTCAGTGTACTGGCCTGGTAGGTGAGTCGTCCTGGTTGGACTTCACCGGTGTTGTGAAGAATCCGTCCGCACTGTTCGGTCTTGACACCTTTGTTGTGTCAAAGACTTCATCGTTCGGTGTCGGGGTTCTTTCACTACCAAGTTCGCCAGGTTCGAACATTAATGGTGATGGTCGGATCTTCAGATCGACTGGTCGACTTTGTGTCGCCTTGGTCGGCTTCGCCGTTTGTTGAGGTTCGGTTACTCGAATCGACTCGCTTCCGGTTGGCGAGGGTCGGCTCAACGGTGAAATAACCCTTTCATTGGGTGCTGGTATGCTGGTCGGCGATCCAGCTGGACGAGGGCCGCTTCGTGGCGGTACCTCGGAATCTTCCGTTCTGGTTGGTATTTTAGTCGGCTGGACGGCCGCATCCGACTTTGTGTCGGTTGGTTGCCGTTCCAGGGAAGTCGGTTGCTTGTTGCCGACTTCCTTTTCTCCGACTTTCGAGGTCGGTGAAATCCTTCCGACCTGTGTGGTCGGTTGGTCATTGCCGACTTCTGTTGTCGGCTTATCCATTCCGGTCGAAGTCGGTTGTTCGGTCCCGTGAGTTTGTGGCAGGTCGGCCTGCTGTTAACCGACTTCTTTTGCCGGCGGCTGGTCGACCATTTGTTGGTCGGCCACCGTAGGTTGTTGTTCACCGACTTGCTTAGTCGGAGATGTTCGCTCGGCCTGTGTGGTCGGCGATTTCCTTCCGACTTGGTTAGTCGGAGCGTCCATGTTGGGCGAAGTCGGCTTCGGCACCTTTTCCGTCCTGTTGGGTGAATGCCGTCCGAGCTCGGTTGTCTTTGTGGCTACCGAGCCTTGAGCTCTGTGTGAGCTCGACTCCAGGTCGGTATGAGACAATGTGGTCTCGGCTCGCGGCTGTTCCACATCCCCCTTGGTCGGGTGGGACGGGGCTGCTGTGTCAGCGGGGGCCTCCAGGAATGTTTTATCCCGGGCGTCCTCGAAACTGTCATCCGAAGTTGGATTCGAGTCGGCAAGGAGGATGCGTTCGTTGCGTCTCTCCTTTGCCTCGGCCGACTTAGTCGAGTCGGTGGAGGACGGCTGACTTTTGTCTTGACCGGCGTATCGAAGTGAATACTTCCCGGTCATGTTCGCACGCCGAGAATAGTCCGTGTTGAACTTTCTCGCGTACTGATCTTCTCGGGGATTCGACATTGTTGTCAAGTCAGGTCGGCTCTGGTGGAGCCTTAATAGTTTAGTCAGTTAGAAAAAGAAAGTCGAACAATCTTCTATGTGAAGGTGTTCGTCAAAATCAGGAACGTCTTTTTGGTTCAGGAACTTCCGAGGGTCAGAAACGTCCGGTGAGATGTTGTTGTTGTTGTTGATGTGTCTGTTGATGACTCAGTACACAGGGTATTAATATACAGTACAATGGTACAGTACAGTATGTAATAGTAGTACGGTGTAGTACGTCCTATGTTACTGTGCTGACCAGTGTGACGTAACAGGTTAAGTGGTCTTGCACTTCTGCCTACGTCACAGAATGCGAGCCGCGTGCAAAATTTGCAAAAAACGATGAATCACGCCTATGTTAGGCTATGGGAACTTTCCCCTGCACGCTGATTGGCTGCCTCTTAAGTACTGATAAGCGGTCGTTATGACGTCACAAGGAAGTTCGAGGATTTTCGCGCTATTTCCCGCGAGAAAAACAAATTATTTTAGGTCGGCTAGAAAGTTTATCTAGTCGGGTTTTGAAGTTTTTGACCGTTAGAAATTAATTTTATTAATTAAGGAAATTTCCTGGTGGTCGAAACACCGTTAGAAATCAAAATGAAGAGAATTTCCGACCTGTTGCCGGTTAGCCTTTGTCTAACTGTCTAGACAGGTTCGTTGACCTAGCAGGTCGGTTCTCGACCAGAAGCAAAATTCCGAGTCGGTTTCTCCGTCAGAAATTACTTTTCGACCGTTAAAAAGTTAAATTTTACGGCTAGAAATAGTTTTCTACCGTTGAAAAGTGAAATGCCGACCTAGTTTCGGCTTAAATCGACCTAGAACCGTTACTTTACCAGTGTCGGTGTCGGTGTCGGTTCCGCTCGATTTCCTCCGTCCGAGGTCGGAAATCCGTCGTTTCCGTGCTGAAATCCGCTGTTAAAGTTGCGGGTCGCTGTTCAAAGCGAAGGTCCCCGTATTGTTTGAGTAATCCTATCGCGCTGTAGACTCTCGTTCGAGTCTGATCCGTCAGTTGGGAGAAGAAAATGTCCGTACGTTCGGGAAACTGAGATTCCGCTCTTCAATGTGGAAGAGACCAAGGAACTGTGCTCACCAGCTGGGCAAGAATCACTTCAGTGATCCTCGTTTTCCTCAGCTGTAAGACGATGCGATCAATCCGATCAAAGTCAAGGGCAGAGATTGCTTCAGCAATCTATCTGGCAGTGACTTTCAGGTTCCTCACGAGTTCTCCGTAAATTGAGCCTTCACCGTCTCCTCAAAGGGTCCGTTGAAAGAAAACCAAACGATTCTGCTTACCATGTAACAGGCAAGCGCGAGGAGATCACGAGTGTGCTTTATTGTACAAATAAAGGAACAATGCTGCGTAATAGCAGGGAATGCAAGAACAAAGCACTGATGGCTAACAAGCAAGTGAATGCTAGAAGAGCTCTTGAGCGTTCGTCAAGGCGTGAAAGAAGCAACTGGCGGCAAGCACGTGCTGTGTGCCATCAGCTGTGTGATGATGCGCAGACTGGACTCAATCCAACGCGAGCGTATGAACGCTGAGTCATACTGCGAGAGAGGGACGAGAGAGCAAGTATGCTCAGTGTGTGCGCCGCGTATATCCGCTTCAGCGGATGTGAGTGCAGTGCAGCAGCACACGTACGTACAGCGAGAGAGGCGATATGGCAAGCATGAGTGCAAATACGTCCATGGTGGGCCGTATGCACCAGGCGCAGTCATGTGCCTCTGACAGTAAACAGGAAGTGAATTTTATTAAAATTTTAATAATGGTTTAATAGTACGTAAAACTTCACTTTGGGGTTCCGCTCTTGTGTTAGAATTTGTGGTGTCGGAAAATTTACACAAGGATGATTTCTTGGCTGTGTTTATAAAATGATGATCGGTATTTCTTTTTCTTCGTAATGTAGATATTCGTATCCTCGGTGGCATCATACCGGAAATTTTTATTGACTCTTTTTAGGTCGTAATTTGCGAAAGTAGATGTCTGTATTAAAATTGTGAATTTTTTTAAAAATTTAGAGAAATCGTTGGAAAACATTGTGGTGCCTAGCTGTCCGAGCAAATCATAAACTTTGTTCGGCCGGTGAACGCTTTTTCTTGCTTTTGCTGAGTATTTTCAACAATTCCCATGTAGTCAGATGTAAAACAAAAACTGTAGTACATGTGTGTATTCTGTGTACAGTATGTAAAGTACTGACGAGTCCTTTTTTATAGAATGCAGATCTATTTCATATTTACTCGCAGCAGACTGATCATCATCCCTTCGTTCCATAGAGACAGCATAAATATGTTGCTACGCATCAATGTCACAATATTATATTAATACTATGATTAATATCAATGACCTCTAACGCGCGCATTTCACAATACACCAAACCTCCCTTAAATTTATAATAGCATAAATTTTACTAATATTAATTACTTAATAAAATGAAGAAATACATCCATATTAATACAGTAAATAATAATAATAAAAATTTTTTAATAAGCTAACTTCTCTTCAGCGCCACGAAATTCCGCTTCGTCATTATCGCATTACTAATCATAGTCATCGTCACGCTGAATCTCCGCAACTGCGTTCCCAACCCGGCGACGTGGGCCACGATGTCGGCGACCGCCGCCACTGGCTCGTTACCGCCCGCCTGGTTAGCGATTTCCGCTCCGGGAAGCCTTCATCTGCACGATTTCTTGCTTAGGCGATTCAGGTGGAAGCGTCACTGTGGTGGGTGGCGTGCGCCGCCAGTCATCATTGGTGTTGAATCGTCCGCAGTATCGTTAGATATGGCCCAGAGAGCCACACCCATAACATCGGCGAGGGTCCCTACGATGGTAGGGAGAATTAGCATAACCAAAGGTTATCTGCTTTCTCTCTAGTCGCGGCATGATGAACTTTCACCAACTCTACCCAGCCAAAATGCGCAAACTGAATAAAGTTTTGTGTTTGTACGAACTTTTCCATTAATCTAAAGTCTCCACATGTTCCTATACGACCAATGTTTTTCTTTGACCGGAAGTTGCTACCCGACATAAGTAGTTGCTTGTAGTACCACTGTTAATTATTCTCGGGATTTTCGACTTACAACTTCTCTGCTAGCCGTATCAAACGGTTTCTCTACGGTCTCGCCTCGGATAGCGGCGCTCGGTCGGCTCATTTCCGGTTTCTGGTATCTTCGTACGCACTCGTTGTTTCTTCCCTTTGGAAACGGCGGCCGACTGTTCAGCGGGAGCTGGTAGCGGTTTCACCTCTACTGCTTTCTGCTCCGTTTTTTTCTCTTGCACGGCCAATAACGGTTTCAGTGGGCTGGCCACCGTTGGCATGATACTTACTTCCTTTGGCATAGCCGTTTCTTGCCCAACCGCTGGTAATGGTGGTTTGAAGGGAATGCTTACGGTTACTGGTGGTACTGTACTTACCACTTTTGGCGTGGCTGGCATCTGTGCAGCCCCTGGTAAGCGTAGCTACTTACCTCCATTTACTGCGGGTGTATGTTGCAAGTTGCAACACTCACGTGAAGTAATACCGCCATATCACACTTTATAATTAAAGAATTAAAGTAATTTGTACTTTTTATCCAACACGCAGCAGTGCTTTTATCAGGCGACAATCAGAAGCAAGAAAATTAAGCACGCTCCGTCGAAATGGAATAACCAAAGTGGGAACAGCATCTCGATACCAGATTGTTTGCTGTTCGATGGCTGGTGATTTTTCGCTCCCAAGATTGGCAATGGCGGGCTAAATTAAGGCTGGTACAACAGGGTGCCTTCGTTAGGCATAGATGCGATGCACCCGTGATGACCGGGGGTCCGCACATTGCAGCCAGCATTTCCAGCGACCGGAACCCCAACGATTAAGCAGCCATTCCATTCGCTTCTGCACAGGTATGTCGACAAATTCGAAGTAATCTTGAAGGCCATCCTTTAAAATATCCCAGTGCACCGAATCAGGATTAAGCCGGAGAATGGTGCGGTTTTGAACATCGCCATAATGAAATTAATCAAAGACGAACTTACGTCATCATATCAGCTGTGAGCCTGTGTATAAAAGAACCCTACGGTTACCGAAGAAGCACAGACACCTCAGGCAGCAAGGGGCATAACTAGAGTAGAAATTTTGGTTGCTATGTTCGACGGCGTCCATCATATGCGTGTTGTACATAATCCAACCGTACCATTTTTATCCCGTGTTTACTACCGCGCGACCAAAGATTATAAATTATAATTAAACAGCATTTATTTAGTTTTATTTAGTAGCACATCACTACTTATGATATGCTTCCACCATGGTTGGTCCGCAAACTCCGCACTCACAACTGAAACCAACGGAACAATAATCTTGTTAAGCAGACAAGCATGTACAAATACTAGTATTTCTCGCTTTTTCGTTTTAAACCCGCAGTATTTCTAGCAAGACTGAACTTCCTCCCGTTATAGTTATAAAGCCATTTGGCACTCATCCCCGCAGACTTCCGTGCGTTCAAAACATTTATCCGTTGCATTTGTAGTGGATTTCCAGAATTTCGTATAACCTTGCCCGGTAGTTGAGCCTTCCCGGCGCCCACAGTGAACTGCCATACATCCCGTCCACCGCGTAATAAAATCTTTTCAACGATTTTTCAGTAAGTTATGCCGAAAGCAACGGTACTGATAAAACATAAAGCCCAAATACACGAATACACCATTCTTTCCATCGAGAGGTGACCAGTTGCCCGGTTGTGCATTTAAACATTGAGGTCCTTTGTCTAACTTTCTCTCCTCTGTTACTGAACAGCTTTTATGCTGCTTGTTCGAAATCAATGCAGAGAATAAGTAAATTTTTTCTTACTTTCGCGTATGCTTGACAATATTCATATAATTTTACTGTATTGTTATACTGGTGCCGCAGTGTGCAGTTTACTAGTTCTGTGGTGACCTTTGTGTTCAGTGTGTGCAAAATGGCAACTGCAGCCGCAGTATGCCAATGATATCACTTTAGTGACATCTGGTTTGTTTTTCGCGCCCTCCGTGGCAATACATTAAAGATATTACCGCCACCTTCCAGTCGTGACAATATTATAGCGTGAGTTTTTATGTATGAGTTTTTATGCGCACTTGGCTCATAACTGAGACCTTCACCGGCTCCTGCACGCAAACACCGCGGTGCTGTGCTTGCCAATTCGGTCCGGTTGGGCGTGGAGCGCAGCAAGGATCGCGACTGTTGGGTGCTGGCAGACAGGAAAACCTCACGAACAGAATGTGATTAGAATGTGTTTTTTTTGTTAATAAGTTCCGCAGCTAATGCAACCGCGGAAAGTCCAATTATGACCATCCCTTTGCTGCTGCATGCGCTCAAACAAAATTCCGGTGTCCATGCATCTGATTCCGGATGATCTCAACACTTTCTTGATCAGTGGTGCTGATATAGGTGGTACTGCATGAGGGTCTCGCCGGCAGCGCCGGGTCAATAAACAAACGGCTGTCCCTCTTTCAAAACATCACCCATTGGTCGCCGGCGCCTTTTGTACCCTTCCGGTAGTTCTGGATTCCTGTGGCGCCATCTTCGAAGCTTACGTATTCGTAGACCGTAGATGAATTTTTTTTCATTTTTAAATTTTGATCATTTAAAGTAGTGTAAACCTGCGCTGGCCCCATCTGATCTGTGAACTGACTGATGTCGAATAAAGCCCCCAACGGGTAGCTGTTATTTGTTAACAGGATATGTACCTGTAGTTGTCTGGAACCTTATTGTATGTGATGTCGGTGTCTTCCTGCCACATAAAACGGATCAGGTTATCGGTCTTTTTCCTTAGGTCGAGGGGCGGGTGGGCCGCTTGGATGCTCACGGCGGGTGTAGCAACCAGTTCTAACATTAGTGCCCCGTACGTTACGCCACGCTCGGTTTGAAAAATTAGGGTAACTTCTAACCGCGGAAAATTTAGAAATGGTGTCTACGCGGGCGAGGGCTTCCGTAAAAACGCGGAGAAGGCAGTGCGCTGTTCCCTTTCGGCATTTTGGTCCGCTCTACGAAGTTTTCGAACTTTTCTTTCCAGTTCCGCCATTCGTCGGGATTAATTATAAGTTTCAGCTAGATCGCATCGTCTTGGTTACCTTTCGTCGGCTTTCGACATTTATAGAGAATTGCAAAACGGATGCCGGTAGAAAACGCAAGAGAAATGAAACTATTAATATCCAGCAAATATTTTAAAATTTATTAGAATAACACAATATTATTGTTATACCTATCAAAGTTTTGAATATGCATACATTTTAAATTGAAATGTGTCACCAGCCGGTCGACACATAGCTTTGATTCGAATTGAAACTGATTATACGAAACAGTTCCAATGCCTCAAGTTATATCACTGCTCCTGCCTTGTTTGACCAGTCCCGTTTTCGACCCCGTTATTGACGACTGAGCAGTCATCTTATCGACGGTCTTTAATGAGAAAGGTTAGGCAGTGCTGCTTCTCCATTTCATAATTTTGTTACTAACAGGAGTACAAAAAATTATTTGCTTTGTCGTGCTGGTTTTGGCCGTATTGTACATAGTAAAAAGTCATAACTTTAATAGCATGCCGCCGTTATTTCACTTGCATAGAAAGTGCTGTTACACAAAACCTTTTCTCGCACTCGTAATTTATGCACAACCAAGTGCTTAATAATACTGCAATTATTAATAACAAGTACAATACTGTGCTGCACGTACGTGTTTAGCGGTTGATTCGAAAAGCGGACCGCGGCTGCTATGGCAATGTCACAGCAATATATAAAAATCCGCAATTTCTTAAGACTGAAGTTTCGATATTAATTTTCACGATTGGCTTATTGCGTAAGTGTGCACGTAAACTTTTTCTTGTAGTAACGCAGTACAACATTTCTACACTACACCATTAACACAAGCGATACTAAGTCTTGTACTTGCTAATGGCTGTGACCTACGGATGCCGCAGGTCACTGTAGATATTCCACTAAATCAAGGTTTTCGAAAGACCAATAATTCTGATTTTTATCTATTTCGCCATGGACATTGTGGAAAAGTGTGTTTGATTTTTAAGATAAGCTAATGTCTTCTGACTTTTGATAATTTTTGTAACTATCCGTTAATACCGTAAATGTAAAAATATTTACTGTGTACGCTGTAAATCTAATTGCTGTACATTTGTACAGGTGCACGCTGTATCAATGCAGGTTTTTGGTTCTAGACTTGGTTTAATAACAGAGAAAGTAACACTAATACACGCTGTTGCATTCTCTTGATTAAGTAACTTTTTGCGTAATTTTTACTTGCGTAACATTACGCAAGTAAAAACTTGCGTAATGTCAACTGTGGTCTGCATCCTTGCGCCGCGCAACCCCGCATAATTGCCATAATGTCCAGGACGTACAAATATGTGCTACAGCGCAGAGCGAGCGCCCAACATCGTGTGGTACACTTCAGTAGTGAAAATGGAAGACGATATGATACTGACAAAAATTTATTGCAGTTAATCGGGAGGGGCGGAATAACTTTTTGTCTTTGGTCGGTTAACAAACCAGGTTCGTGTACGGTTCCAGCCACCATGATTCGATCTGTTGCCATATTATACATGCCAGCGGTGACAATAGTAACGCTTGATCCCGTATCGAACACGGGACACTTACGACCGCCATTTAGCTTGACCAAACATGATTTAATCGAGCGGATTTAACCGGCAGGATGTCCAGTTCTTTTCTCCACGAGGAACGTTCTTTGTCTCCCGCGCAGCTGCGACCCTGGCTGTTTTTCCACTCCGCCACCAGGTGGCGATAAACGACTTTTCTTGCCACAGTTCCTGCAGGCCAGCTTTTTACCCGAAACTATTTAAGCGTATTGACGAGGGTAGGTGAAATCCAGTATCCGGTCAGTGATGAAGTGCCGATGGAACTGCTCTCACGTACATCTTCTCAACAACTAATTTTGCTGGTACTGGTTGTCACGTTTTGGATGTGTAGTTGGTGCGGCTCATTCTTTAAAAAGTCCGACAGCGTCAGTGTCGCAGCGTAACGGGTTCTGCTTTAGTTATCTGCCTCTAAGCACGAAAAGGACGAAGGACGTAAACCAGTAGTGAAATTAAGAACTGGCAAGTCAAGAGCCAAATGATCTTTGGGAAGCCCGTACTTTCTTAATTAATATTCGTTATTACCTGTTCATTAGTACGACTATAACTGAATTAAGTATAACCCGTTCGTGGTTGCTTCGGTCAATAATCTTATCACGAAGGCTGCAGTCAAGTTCTTCTCCACTTTACCGCCGCGAAATCTACACGTTTCCACTCTGTTCTTTAGACTGCGTGCGAACTGAACCTGCGTTTCGTCCGGATTCTGTTGTGGACTAAAGAAATTCACTCTCTGTGCGATCCAATAAGAAGGTTCACGCCATGTGCTGCTCTTAGAAAGTACTTAATGCGTTAATTAGTACAAGTACTGGGGCTCTGTTTTACATTTGACTGATGGGTTCTACGAAACGTACGATGCGAACTGCCTCCAACAACCTAGTACGACGTGACACATTGGTTCATGAATAATAGCAAGTGAACGGTAATAGTCCACAACCGAAATCAGCTAAACGTTCACAGGCTTTCCTATTGTAGAGTATGCATTAGTATAGTTTAATAGGGTTATGAGTATCTCGGTGTCATCGGTTAGCGGCGTCGGCAAGTCCCTTATGGCCGGTAACAAAGATGTCACTGGCGCCCAGCTTGCGTTGCGGAGAGAATTGGCAGCGGATGCGACAAATGTCGTACTCAGTATTATTGCAAAGTGGCAGGTACTTCACCAACCCCACCAAAGTCCGGGGTGAAATTATGGATCACGAGGAGGTTCGTGTTGCTAACCAATGTCTGTGCGTAACGGTGCCCTTTCTTGCTCCGTGGTACGGCCTCGGCAGCGAGGAAGGTCCGTGGTGGCGACACATAATGCGTCGTGTCGATGCTGATGTGTCCATCTCGCAACCAAACTCGACCCAGTCTCCACGCGGTACCGTGAGATGGTCAGTCCATAGCCCTTCGGCTAGTAGCGTGTTTTCCACAACGGGTGTGACGAGGAAGTTGTCCTCTGAGCTTTTTATTATTACAATAATATATTATACTGCAATAAGGACCTTTATGCCTTACATGACCCCATATACGAAGTAGCTATGCGTAGGCGTTAGGTGAAGTGGCAGTAGAGAAAGCCATTTGTCGCGTTCTCCGTAGTGTTAACCGAAATATGGAAATAATTTATCGTCGGGCTCAAACTTCAAATACGGCACCATGTTTTCATGCTTATTTACTGCCGCATCTGGTCCCTTTTCATCGAAACAGTACTTGCATGCTCCGCGTGCACGATAGCCAGGGTACGCCCTGACCGACAACAATATCATTACTCATTCCTTTTTATTATTGGTCATTATTTTAGTTCTGATCCGGTCTGCAGGATTAAAAGTAACTCGCATAATCGGATTGCAAATTTCAGCATTTAAAAGGCAATAATCCGCACGAATGCGTCTTAGCAGCGATGCACTTGCCATATAGTAATCTTCGTATCGATCATCACATGGTATAGCTAGATCTGGTTTTAGCAACAATTTGCGAGTGTATTGGGCCACAAAAACCAGGTGGTATGGTGAACTGTATCCACCGTTGAACTCAGTCGTAGCAGAGCAACAAATTTTATCGTTGTTATGATGGTATCGTTATAATTGGTAAGTATTCGAATAAAGCAGATAATCAACTCTAAAATATATTTTTATTGCTATGCTTCATCTTCAGCAGTTCAAATCGTAGTTGGTTTTGTCCAGTCCCGTTTTTGACCACGTTGTAGACGATTCAGTTGTCGTCTAAACGACGGTCAACAATGGGAAAGGTCACTCTGTCTATGGCTTCTCTTTTGCGTGCGTGTTTGCCCCTATAGACATAAGCATCCTCAATGACTGAAGCGAGTACAATGGTTTCATGACCGTGCAGGAGCGATAGAATTACATTAAATAAGCACATTGTTGTTGTACGAAAACTGTCAATTACTGACACATAAAAGTGCTGAAAAACTACCGTATAATGTCTAAGCTTGGGAGATAACGGCATAAGAAAACCGAGTAAGTGCAAAGCCAGCTATGCAGGTACAAAGTATGTATAAACATTTTGCTCGGTCACCGACCCGCAAAGTAATATTGCAGCCGGATGACAGCAGCAAGTACAGGGATTGCTTGCTTTAGCCTCTTGCCAAACCTCTACAATGACAGCTGTAATGCCGACCTTTCGACTGCTAAACTGCGCTATGCCAATATAGTCTGTTCCCGTCTGTCTTTAATATCCATAGCAACGCCGGTTGCGAGCCGGTACGAAGCTGAATAAATTATTCATCGAATAGCCAAATATAATCCGCAGTGCTTTTGCTGAGCCTTGCTCATTGCCCTTGCAATTTTGTATACTGAAAAGCGCCTTTTTTGCATTTAATAAGCTCAAAATGGAGGTCTTCGGTAGTTAAGCGGGTGTCTGTTAACGAAATATGTGCCAGCAGATGCCTGGGATCTCAACCTAATGTCGAGCGTACCTTGCAAAAAATTGTATGTAAAACTGCAAGGTCTGAAATCACGAAATTTATGATTGTTGACGTGGAACAAATTTCCCAAGGAATAAAGCAAAATGTGATGGATGCAGGTACGTTTTTCACTCGTCCAGGACATTTGATCAGAACACAAACTTTAATGCTAATTTAGAGTTTCCAGTTTGCGAAATTATGAGATTTTTAATACTCGTGTTGCTCATTAAGTTCTTGTCTGATTGCAACAGAAGCTAACAGTGGCGGTGGTTTTATGCGAAAGGTTAAAAGTTAATACATCGGTGTTTAAGTACAGATCCTTGTATTCGGATTTACGCTAGCTGAATCAGTTGATCGTGTAAAATAAACGGTTATGCCAAATATTCTTAGCATTTCCGCTTTTTTATGGTTTGAACAGCATTAATTTTTTGTCCTTTTTTATTGGAGGGTGCTGCACTCTCGGATTCAGATGATTCTGAATTGTAAGTCCTGGGTTGTTATTACTAATTCTTGAACTGCATGGACTGGAGAATATTCATAATTTCATAGACATGTAACAATATGCTGATCAACGATTAACGTGTCGGCAATTTCTTGTGCTGGTAATAATCCTGCAAAGTGCCAGATTAATTAATATCCGGTATCCTGTGTATCCGTGTGTGTATTTCACCGGTGCCCTGATGTATTTCTCCTTTATTACGCCTACAGTGTCCTGTTTTTCATAATTTATTAATTCACATTCCAGTTTATTCTTCATTCCCGGAGATTTCCCTATTCTGCAGTACAGTTCTACGACCTTACGATAGAAATCATTCATGTGTCCGAAGTCCAAACCGCTCGACTGCATGTAAATGCCTCGAGCTTCATAACTCGTGATTTCCCAGGCAAGGCAAAAACGCGCACTTTCGGATTTTCCTTCCCAACCACCGTCGGTGAACTATCTGCATGATTACAGTTCTCCCTTTTATAAAAACTTCAACGACCACCGAAAAAGGATAAGCTGATATTTCCGGCCGCTTTTGATTGCGCTGCGTCATATGGCACTTCGTCGTAATATTCCAGTTCTATTTCACTGCCGTCTGTTTCCGCCCTGGTAATCCTTGATGTTCACGTTGACTACTCGGGTAGCTATTCGAATAATTCTGCCATTGCAGCATTAGCTGGTTTATTGCTAGCTTCTGTTAAATTTTAATTTGGACTGATCCCGGTGGATCAGGCGTCGTCGTTGCACTCTGCAGAAAGCGTCGCTTAATGTACCCCCTTCTCCGCATTATTGGCATTTTCATGGCAAACGCACTTTCCTAAAAATCATTAAATTCGAATGACTGGAAAGTTGCTCTTCGTTTCTGAGCTGGATGGCACGCATCTATTAAGTATTGTCTTATTTCCGGGGTGACCTTGGTTTCACCGGGGTCACCTCTTTAAGCGCATCACCTTTCGTTTATCCTTGTCTCCTTCTCCGCTGGTTCCGATGGAATGTGTCAGAAAATATGTAGTCTCCGGTGGATGTTAAATTATCCCGTTATCCCGTGGCATGATACCGCGCAAACCCGGGAATAGACTTAAGCGAAAAATAGACTTGAGCGTCGACGCCGGGCTGCAGTGTGACCTGCCCGTTATTGCTCGGTGATGCAAAACTCCGGTGTCCGGTCAAATAGGTCATACACCACCGAAACGCTTCGTTGGGGTTTGTACGGCAGTTGCGCTGCCGGGTGCTGGTGGTTGCCGTTCTGCGGGGACTAGTAAAACACGGGCTACAAGGAAATTAATGTTTTTCCTGTTTCTGCGATGCATTCCTCCAGCCTGCGACTTGCTTCGAAGTACCCTTGGACTGCGGTGCTGACGCGTGTCAGCGCGTAAACACTCGGGATTAAATATTTATTCAATTATTATAATTTATTAGTTCTAAGTAATTTAAATTCTCTTATGCTTTCCTAAAAATTAAGGGAGTTATCCTTCGCCGCGCTCAAACGCTACACAAGATCCAGCTGCTGGACTGTCCGAAGCCACAATATCCGCATTATAAGGTAGACCACTACAATCCAGCACGCATATTCCAGGCGTGTACACGACCCCGTTCGGACAACCAACCGTCACCATTTCTTCCATTGACAGTCACCCCTACAATCTCTGATATTCCGCATTCTGTTGCCCTTTATCAACTTTCTTCAACACCTCCACAAACCCTTTCCACTCCGATATGCAGGTCAATCCCGAAGAACAGAAATGAAATGGTCCTGAAACGGACGAAAAGTGTAAGCGCAAGCGTACCGTTTTCCACATCAGCCACACCCGAAATACTTCATAACGCTTTGTCACGAAGTAGGAAATAGAAAACGCCCAATGCCATAGTTCAAACCACTTTGCCCGCAAGCTCGCGTTTCGTAACTTCCGTTGACACTATGTATCATATAAGCCTACCATGTCATATATGGAATCCCCCGTGAGTATTGTCACCGCAGGCAACGGTGACAATAGTCCCGGTGGATTCAATAACTCGAACAAAGGAGACTTACAACCGCCATTCAGTTTGACTTTAACTTCAATTTATCAAGCGACAGGAAGGTTATAAGGTTTTCCGTTCTTCTTTCACGATGAAGGTTATACGCCCATCCCCTCGCAGCTGGTGCAGGCTCTTTCCCCTCCGGCACAACTCGACCTTGGCGATATGGCCTTGCGTTGCTTGCCACAGTTCTTGCAGGCCAGCTCCTTTGCTCGACACTATTTAAAGGCAATGGCGAGGGAAGTCGGAGCAATATCCGGTCAGTGGTGAGATGCCAATCGAACTGCTCACTCGAATTTTTGTGAAAACTGCCATTAAATGTGCTTCGAACAGATCCATGGGCAATGGGCTTCTGTCCGTGATCGATGCCGAAGTATAAATCCTGTGGTTAGAAAAAATACTCTATCAGTTATTCTACGCCTTTTAAACGATCACGCTGCGCAACCGATTTAACCTTTTCGTGCTCCCGATCTGCCACTCTGCCGTTTCCGATATGGGAAGCAGCGCTTGTTGACCCGGTGGCATAGGCTTAGCAGGCTCATAGGGCTTCGTTAGGGTCCATTTCGCAGTTCCCATGTCTTTTGAATTGATTTTCCCGCTCTCGTGGTACAGCAGCCACTACCAGTCTTTCGCAATCGCTACTGACCGCTTCCGCTTTTGCAGTTTTCCGCCGCACGTGAACTTACGGTGGTTTCACTTTGTAGTAAGACGCTTTGGTTAGCTAGTCTCAGAGCTATTGAAAGACCGTGCGTAGTTTAGATCTGCTTCTTAATATTAATAATTTCACAAAACTATGTCACCTACCGGTTGACCTTCAACCTTCATGCGTAAATTGAATAAGAATATGAGAATAAATTCGCCTGCTTTTAACACCACAAGCTCCAGCTACCAGGATGTAATTTTGTTTCTTCTAACTCGTAATCAACATCATCAAGGCAGTTTACGATTTACTACCGTAGTTACTGTTATTCAGCCCTACGGCAAGCTGTGGAAGTGAAATGTATTGCAGAATAGACATGCCAGTGTCAATTATCATTGTATTCTTGTAACTGTATCGCTACCATTTATTACCTTCACCCATATCTTAGTGGAATCATATTCTAATGAGCCAGTCCCGTTTTTGACCGCGTTATTGACGATCAGAGTATCGTCTTATCGACGGTCTCCAACGGGAAAGCTTTTCAATTTTTTATATTTTTACTGAGTGAAGTGTAAGTATATCACTGTATACCCTGGGATGTAATGGCCAGCTTTACCGTGTCAGTAAAAAAATCAACAGTCGTGAGTACAAAGTAATGACATGCCTCTCTCAATTTATGTACATAAAAAAATGCTGTCGACTGTGTGCAAGTACTGCGTTTCACTCAACTGTCAATCACGAAACTACAGATTATTGCCACTTTTGCTATGCATATAAATGTGATACGTAGCTGTTTAACGGGTATTTCGAACGACGAATGCATGCCATTCGCGGTTGCTATGGTAATGTTTCGGCGGCTTGCAAGCTATTAGCCGGACGTTTCAATACAGTATTTACAACGCATCATCGCCAGTTTTTTGCGCAAAAGTGCAGGTTAACTATTCGAGTAGGAAAGCAGTTCTACTTTTCTAGGCTACCGTTGTAACACAAAGGAGAATAAGACATTTATTTGCTGATAGTCTTGAGCACGATCTACCAGCGATGCACGTACATATAGGAGTTCCACTGTATCACTGATTCGTAACATCTTTGATTTGGGGGAACCATTATTTTCAGAGGTAAGCAGCAGCTAATGTTGGCCAATTTTTTGTTTTTGGTTGTACTTACGTTAGTATTAGCTATGTATCGCAAAATTTTCACTTCTACGCTGTGTTTGGTCTGAGATTTACTTGATAACAGGGAAAATCAGCAGCGACGGCTTGTTATACGAATCAGTTGTGGCGGTTTGTTAAATCGGTATGTCAGAACTTAGCAGTGCCTTTCCATAATGCAAATTTTCCCGGCATGTCTAGGGATTTTTACTTCGCCACTGCGTATTGACTTAAATTTTATTTCTGTGCAAGTACTCTACTGATTGTACAAATGCCCTTCCTGTGATTTCCCCCATCATCATGACTGTAAGAGGACGTAGCTGTCTGCCGCAAGTTCTGGTGTTTCTAACTGGAAGGTTTTGATGCGCAACCGAAAACTTCTTGGTTCATAACTTTATAGTCTTTTGCTCTGCGCCCAGCAATCTACCAGCACGACTTCTTTATCGAATAAATAAAGTTTTTAAATTTTTAGTATTATATAAAAATTACCAAAAGAATATTTTGCTGGCAACATTCATAATAACTCGTAGAAACATTTAGCAGGCTTTGAACATTAAAAACTAGAAACTCATCAGGCCGTTAGATATATTAGGGTTGCTGTTAGTGTGACACTGGAGTTTCGTTCAGCTGCGCTTTCTTAGAAGGCATTCCAATCCGTTCCTAATTTTGCCGATTTCCGTGACGGTTATTATAAATTCGTTAAGCGAAGATTTCTTGTGACTCCGTGCTAGCAAGTATAGCGCATTGGTACTAATCATTCGCTTATTGACTGGGATCGTTGTAGTAGTCGCTAAGTTTTCGTGGCTTACTCCCGAGCTTTGTATGCGATGAGATAGCTTCTAATAGAGTTATGAGTACGCCGACGCCATCGGGTAACTGCAACTCAACATCGCCTGGGCGGTACAGTGAGATGGTCGACCGTCTGGACTTCGGCTGATTGTGTGTTCTCCACAACCACAACGGGTATAGCGAGAACGTTTTCCTCAGTCATGCTGTCTTCCGCCTTCAATTGTATGGTGTAAGTAGTCAAGGTATTAGAAGATTGAGCAGGTTCGCATGACAACTCGTATAATATCCGGAAGCATTCTGCCAGATGTGATCTTGTACGCCTGGTAACTCTTGCTGTCTTCACCGCTCGGATAATCGGAAGGCAGGTTTCAGTTTTAGAAAATGCAATTATCCGCCGCATGCGAGAAAATAATGAGGCTGCAACAACCTGCACAATTACGCTAAAAAAATTTCACAATAATCTGCACAATTGCGCTTGTACGATGAGGCAATAGTCCGCCCTGTTCTATTACACAAAGAATTCCGAAAGTTTTGGATGAGTGTTGAGCATTAACGCTCATCATGCAAAATACTCGTCGGCGGATCACTCGTCGCCCTTTATGTGCGAAATTATTGGCCTGTACATCTGCCGCATTTTGTAGGTCGCCACTCGCCAGTCGTAGCCGTGCGCACGAATGCGAGAGCCGAATCACTGAAGTACAAACAACCCTAATGTACCTATTAGATTTCCCCTACGATTAGCCAAGGCGCACAGTTCCTTTATGCGCTTTTCGGCCGCCTTTACGATGGCACCTGTAGTCTGCAACCGCAGCGCACTGGAAGAGGACACTGCGGCCGGTCTTATAGATGCTCGTGAATAGTCGCGTAAAAATCATTCCAAAAGCGCTGGCCCCATGGGCGGCGCTTGTGGAATGATTTTTACAAAAGCCTTCGTGGTGTTCAGCTTTTGGCGATCGTACTCCTTTGCCCCTGTGAAAACATAAACCGGGCAACCGTTCGGGTACCTTCGCAAACTCTATGGCTTTCGAACAAATGCCGTGGTCCCCTTTTGCGCGGTACCAGCCACTACCGGTACTGTACAACCGCCACTGACCACTTCCGCTCGTTCCTCACCCGTTGTATGGTAAGCAATAAAAACGGTGACCACATATTGGCAGGCTCGCCGGTTTTCATCTGAATTTTTCAGTGCACCATACATCTCCATGTTAGCATTGTCTGCGCGCGTTAGGAAACGCTGGGTAGTTCTCCAAAAATGTGTAGACTATTGTTGAAATGCCGTCCTTTCCATGAACATGCGATCGTAAAACTATTTTTTCTATAATCGAATGACCCCATTGCAGCAAAAGTTCACCAGTTCACTGCCATATCTGGTAGTTGTTTAAAAGACGGTAGCCTCGAAAAGCGATTAGCTGGCTTTCTTCGACCGCCTGTCACCGCCAGAGAAGTAAATTAAGCATCTTTAATGCGGTTTATAAAGGTACTGTTGTGGTGCAGTGCGTCCAGCGTGAAATGGAATAAATTCCGGAAGCTGTAGGGAAACTATATAATGGCCGTGTCGCCATTCTTAATTTTATAGAATGGCTGTGCGCTCCGACAATCGGGGCGCGAAATACTAGTAAACTGGCTGTGCGCCCGGGTGTGCTGTAGGATCTTTTTCTACCAGATTATTGAGAACTGTTTTTCCCTTTTCTCAGCTCGGTTTTCGTTTTTTTTGTGGCAATCTTGTGAACAGACCTTTTCCTTGTGAACAAACAGACAGGTATGACCTTTTCAGTAGCGTTGTTAGATGCTGGGATGATATTGATAATGTATGCAATGGTTCGCGCAGGCACACCAGTTTTTAGCATTTCCTGCACGCCAGCGTTCTCTAATGCGCTTCGAAAAAGCATTTGTCGGCAATTTGGGATTTATCACGGGTATGAATACTGTCTAGTGTCTACCAAGTTACATGTCAAGACAGCGCTGCGGTTATTGCTTATCTCAGGGAATTTCAACCGAAAAAAGTGCTAATGTAATACCAGACTGAAATGATAAAACTGGATATGCGGTTGGGGTTGGTTAATGACTATCAAGCCGAGAACTGTTAACTGAGGTGGGCGATGCATCTTGCCCGAAAACGAAGCGCGTCATGCAGACTTGTTTGGCTGCAACTTGTTTCGGATCATAACCTTTCACTCGCTGTCCTGAGCCGTTTGTTCGTAACCAGCACCGGAAACGCAGCCGTGCCCAAGAATACTTGCTGCAGCGATGACTGAGCAATGTTTCTGAATTGTTCGTCTTGCGTTAATTTGGCCGGTGATCGCCGCGGCTGCTTTGGTTTACGTTTACCAGCCTGGATTGAAGGACGTTTAGCACGGCGCATGGTCTGTAATAAAACGTGATAGAACTAGTATCCATCCTACATTTATCGACCTACCTTAGTTATGACCGATGAGTAATGTATTTTGCAATACTTGTGTTCTGTTATTCAAATACTCTGTGCAGTTTATTAGGTTCAGTCCCCTCAGCTCCGTTAATCAGTCCTGCTCGTCAAACAACAACAACGGCTGTACTGTCAGCAAAAACAGACACACATTATTCCCAGGAATACTACGCACAACAGAAACAGCTTGCCACTAAGACACTACAATTCGACCGCAGTTCCCATGGCTTCTTCCTCATCTGCCTTCTTCTTTAGCGCCTTGTACCGCTCCTGCACTTCTCGGACCCGCTTCGCAGCCTTAGCCGCAGGCTCCCGCTTGGTGTGCATTGCCAGGCGATTTCGACGCTCCGCAGACGACTCACATGCATGTTCTCGCTTCTTGGCTTACTGCTTGGGGCGTTCCTATTCTTGCGGCTCTTCCTCCGGCGAACCGAGTTGGCTTGATTACGGCGCACCCGTGCACCTTCCACCTGCTGTTCGGTGAATGCCCACAGGTGCTCCTTCCGCCGCTACTTCCGCTCGCACTCATCAGCCCGCACTTGCAACAGCGCCTTCTTCTCGGCTTCGGCACCGATACGGTCACGCTCGTCCTGCCACAAGCGGGTCAGCAGCGCCTTTTCGGCCTGCTTCGCTTCCTCCGCGCGCCGAGCATTCTCCTCTGCCAGTCGGTCCCGCTGGCGCTGCGCTTCTTCCCCTTACCGCTGGCGCCACTCCACCCGCTTCTGCTCGGCCTCGCGCGCGCGGATCCCATCAAGCACTGCCTGATGGCGCTCATGCAACACTGCAACAGAAACAACAGTGGTTACTCATCAGCACTCTATTGAATCTGACATACCGATACCTAACTACATGCACACGTCTGAAGAAATAAACTATGTTGTATTGGTTCATTGTAAATCTGCACCGTTGTACGCGCACCAGCCAAATAAATAAGAAATGCACTCAAGACGTACCTGTGTAGCCGAAGTTGCAAGCTTGCAACAGTACCGTCCAGTCCAGCAGCTGCAGAGGAACAGGCTTGCTTCAGCACAATTTGTGCGAGCTCGCCTTTAGGATGGCGGGAAGCGGCTCGCGTTAGCGCGATTGCGCAGACTCGCCGGATGACCTGAGACAAACTGACGGAGAACAGTGGCGGGGTGACAGGAAGAAGTTTGCTTTAGCGCTGTTGCGCAAGCTCACCTCACGTGGCTGACGCGGGAACGGCTCGCTTGAGTGTAATTTGCACCAGCTCACCACACAGGTAGTGGTCCAGGCCCCGGGAATATTATTATTACTGTTACGGCACAAGAGCAGACAACCCCCAAGGGACCTGAAGTCTGGTCACTAGCTACAGCTCCCAGGATGTAGTTTATTTTTCTCTCTCGTAATTTAACTTCTTTAGGCAGTTTACTATTTACTGTGGTACTGTTATATAGCACTACGACCAGCGTGAAGTTAAATACTCATAATTTTTTAAGAATACGGTACTGCAAAATAGCCATGCCAGTATTAGTTATCATAATATGCATGTGACTGTGTCGTTACCATTTGTTACCTTCACCCATATGTTAGTGGAATCATATTCTGTTGAGCCAGTCCCGTTTTGAACCGCGTTAATGACGATCATAAGTGTCGTCTTATTGACGGTCTCCAACGGGAAAGCTTTTCGATTTTTTTTACCGAGTGGAGTGTAAGAACATCTAAATGTACTTTGTAATCGCCAGCTTTACTGTGTCCGTCAAAAAATCAACAGAAGTGAATACAAAGTAACTACAAGCCGCTCTCAGTCTATGTGCATAAAAGGCATAAAAAATACTGTTCTCTAGCAACTGTCCTTCGCCACGCAAAACTACTGATGCCACGCCCGCAAAACTCGGGTGCCGCGCTGCGCAAAACTACTGTACTGACGATCTTACTGTTGCTTTTGCTATGCATTTAATGCCTGTTTAACGCGTATTTCGAATGACGGGTGCATGCCGTTCGCGGTTTCTATGGTAATGTCTCGGCGGTTCAAAATCGCAGCCAGATGTTTCTCGGACGTTTCGATATTAAATTTTACAACGCACCATCACCTGCAGTGCGCAAAAGTGAAAATTGGCTATTTCTGTGTAAGAAAGCAGTTCAACATATCAAGGCTACTAGTATTGTTCTAACACAGAGGAGAACAAGTTATCCGTTTGCTGATCGTTTTTTGCACGATCTACCAGCGATGCAGGTAGATATTGGAGTTTCACTGTATCACTGCTTTCGTGACACCTTTTATGATTGAATCCTTTTTGCAATGGAAAAACTGGGGGAAACTATGATTTCCACAGGTAAGCCATTGTCTGCCGGTTTTCGTTAATCGTTAAAGCAAAAGCTATTGTTCAAAGTACGAGTAAATTATGGAAATTTTTGAGTGGGGAAAATAATAAAATACGGTACAACTGCAAAATTTTTACTGCTACGGTGTGGTTTTCCTGTATATAAGACTCAGTTTATAACGGAGTAAGCGACAGCCGGTTGCGTACATGCGACGGTTTGTTATACAGAGTGTTAGCTTCCCTTAATTGGCAACCTTGCACCGGAACTTTTTTTTGGTAGGGAAATGTGAATGCCAACGTTTGACAGAGGCTTTTCATCATTTAAATTGTCCAGGCATGTTCAAGGATTTTTACTTTGCCATTGTCGGCACTGCGCATTTTCTTACTATTATTTTATTTTAAGTATTCTACTGGTTGTCCAAGAGCGATCAAAAACACGAGTACTCTTCCTGCGGTTTCCTCCATCAACATGACTGTAAGTGGCCGTAGCTGTCTGCCGCAAGTTCTGGCGTTTTAAACTCGAAAATTTTTATGCGCAATCGAACTCCTTGCTCTATAACTTCACAGTCTCTTGCTCTGCTTCCCGCAATTCGCCACCACGACTTCTTTGTCGAATAAATAAAGTGTTTTCAATTTTAGCGTTATATAGAATTTACCAGAAACATATTTTGCTGGCAACATTTACAATAAATTCCAGAAATATTTAGCAGCCTTTTAAACATTAACAACTAGAAACGTATCAGATTTGCTAGATTTAATACGTTTGCTGTTAGTCAGACACGGGCATTTCGCTTAAGTGCGCTCTTAACAGGCAGACCTAATTTTAAAGCACGTTTGGAAGCTGGATGGTAAGGTCTTGATCTTGGGGTTCGTTCTTTTCATGGACTGTCCATCACCGGTCCAAGAAGCAGAAGAACTTGGTGCATTTATTTAAGCATGACCTTTTATATGCGCTGATCGTACGTTGATGGTTTGAATCTATAAGGAAGGACTTGTCAATGTGTGTTCAACAAAAACAGGAAGTACAGATAGCATAGTACCACAAATAAGTCGCATAGAACTGATCTCTGCTTAATTTACCTGCGATTTATTCTTACCTCGAAATAGGCTCTCCGCAACATTCCAAAAAATTTGAAATTGCGGATTATATACTGGCTCGGTTATGTCACAATAAAGTGGGTTTTCTCTTCCTGGGGAAGGTTTGACTTGCCCAAAAACAGTCGAATTTCTTGATTTCGTCATGGGGTTTTTTCCGTAGCCGCTGAATTTTCCGTGGCATCACTCGTGACCTTTGAAATGTGGTGAGATGATGTTTAAAAAAGTTATGAGTAATTTGACGCCGTAGCTCGCCATCGCCAGGACGTATCGCAGCAAAATAGGTCAGTGAAACAGCACCTGCTACTGTTAACGATTACCCAATTAAATCCGGAATGAGTGGAGTGGCAGTACGAGAAAAAGCGGTTAAAGAATCACTTCCTCTTCACAAAGGTTTCGCGGCGCCACGTAATGCGCCGCGCTGATGCTGATGTGTCCATCTCGCAGCCAAACCTGACCCAGTCTCTTTGCATGACAGTGAAATGGTCAACCGTTCGCACTTCGGCTAGCAGGATATTTTCTACAACGGGTATGGCGAGGACGTCGTCCTAAGTTTTGCTGTCTTCCGCCTCCAGTTTGTATCGTGTGAGTATTCAAGATATTAGAAGACTGAGCAGGTTCGCATGAAAACTCATATGATATCCGAGTGCATTCTGCCAGTTGTGATCTTGTGCGCCTGGTAACTCTTGCTGTCTTCGCCGTTCGGATGATCGGATTGCAGGTTTAAGCTTTAGAAAATGCAATGATCCGCCGCATGCGAGAAGTAACCAGGCCACAACAACCTGCATAATTACGCTTAAATAGTTTCACAATAAGCCGCAAAATTGAGCTGGTACGATCAGGCAGTGGTCCGCATTGTTCTACAGACGTGTCCAGTGTTGCGTCCGGACATCCAGTTATCCCACGTGCGGCATAAGCGTCTCCGTTGCGTTATTCCTTGCGCGATTGAACACCTCCGGGTCTAGGGATCCGTTAGGCTTGATCCAGCGGATCCGCTGCCTGATATTTGACTAAGTAGCATCTTCTTTCAAGAGAAGTTCTGTTTCGTCCTCCCCAAGCTCGGGCAAAAGTTCCAGCGGCTTTGCGGAGCTATTTTCCACCTCTTGACAGTTCAATGTCAACAAGTTCGTCCAGCGCAACGGGAAATCATAATCACACGGACCGTCTGTGAGGCAACACACCAGTTGTCAAGGACACGCGGACACCACAGATCACAGCTGGAGACATTGTCTTGGACAATTTGTCCACATTTCGGGAGTTGACATGGAGCTGTTGCTTGAAGGAAACCAGAATAGTCTCTCTCAATACGGTGACGTCTACGGTCGTGGGAAACACGGGGCACGCGTAGCTTTTCTTACTGTCTGCGTAATCCGGGCAGCAAAATCTAGTGGACATAACGCAGCGTGTACAGGTCCAGACCAAAGAGGCTCAATGCCAGATTTTCCCGTGTTTTTACCGCGAAAAGGGCTGGTCACATTGACAACGCCTGGTATGCCGAACAGCCCTCCAGTATTTGATGCTGACTAACGAATGAGCTGATTAGTGGAAACAGGATCATCGAATTACTGAAATGATGAAACGTGCAAACAATAATTATTAACCTAACACTGCCTTAACTCAGCATTGGTGAAGGTCAATTAAGTTTGGGTAACTGTTGCGCGTCGGGTAATGGAGAGACGCGTAAAAAATTAGCCATGACTCAACAGAAAAACAATCGTACAATCGTGAGCCAAGTACGCTTCCGTGCCAAGAAAGAAATTGAACACCGACGTGGAACTGAAAAACTCATTTTTAATGCTGTAATGTGGTAAATGTGGTATTACGTCAAAAAAGTTAATTATGAGTTTTGGATTGTGACTCTGGGTTGGATTTACTTTTGGTCCAAACACACACAAATTTTGTTGATCTGTGCAGGAGAGTTACGAGTTACTCGTAGTTTGGGTAATGGATGCGCTTCGACGTCGAAGCGCAACGCTTACTGGACAAGTAAGCTGAAAACCCATCCCAGATTTTGTGACTGCGAATCAGAATGTTTGCTTGGTTACGCACTGTTACGTCACATTTTTTACGCGTTTTCCCGTTACCCGACGCGCAACGCTTAACCAAATGTAATTGACCTCCACCATTAAAGGAATCGAATAAAACGTGTTCTTCGGTAATAGCCATTTTGCGTCGGCAGGAATGGCGGCTCTTCCTGACCGGCGTAATGGACGACCTTTTCCGGTAATCCACATCTTCTGACATTCAGCTTCTTCGTCATCCAGATTTGTCAAGCTGTCGTCGTTAGACGACACTACTCTTAACCCAAGGATACGAGTCGCAGCCAGTTTTAGGTCGCGGAACACTTGTCGCGCCTTTTATGTGCAAAAAATATTGGCCAGTACATCTACAGCATTCTGTAGGTCGGCAGACGTAGCCGTGCACACGAAGAGGAGAGCAGAATCATTGAAGTACAAACACAATAATGGCTTCGATGTTCGCTGCGATCGCCGCCAAGGCGTCCAGTTCCATCATGCGCTCTTCGGCCGCCGTAACGAGGGCTCTGTAGTCTGAGACCGCAGCGCACTGTAAGCACTGGTCGGTCTTGTGAACGCTCATGAATAGCTGCGTCATATTCATGCCAAATGCGTTATCCACTTGGGCGATGGGAAGCTTTGTGGTGTTCAGATTTTGGCGATCGTACTCCCTCTGTCCCTCTGAAAACATAAGCCGGGAAACCGTTCGGAAACCGTATGGCTTTCGAATGAATGCCCTTTTACACCTTCGCGCTGTACCGGCCAGTGGCCACTACCGGTGCTGTACAACCGCTACTAACCGCTCCCTCTCTTGTCTCAACCGCCGTAGGTAATAGGAACGTTCACGAGTCGCTTTCCTCGGCTGCAGTGAATGTACCGGTATAATATCAAAGGTTGACCATATATTGGCAGGCTCGCCGGTTTCGTTTGAATTCTGCAGCGCCCCATATATCTCCATAATAATTTTGTCTGCGCGCGTTAGGAACATGCTGGGCTGTTTTTACAAAAAAACGCAGAATATCGTGGAAATGTCGTTCTTTGTACGAGCGTGCAAGCGTAAAATTTTTTTTATAATTCCTTGCGAGTGTTCCGCATTTTTTCGCTGGCGCCAGTCCTCGTTGCAGCGAAAGTTCACCAATTCAGGGATTGTGATATCTGCTGCGGTGTCAGAGACTCGGAAAGCGATTATCAGGCGTTATTCGACCGCTAAAGTAAATTACGTAAGCATTTTCAATGCAATTTTGGATTTATTAAGTGCTGTTGTTCTGCACTGCGCCCAGCGTAGGATGGAATAAATTCCAGAAGTGTGGAACGGTATCATGACCATGTCGGCATTCATAATTCAATTAAGTACTGTAACTGGGTCGCTATCATTTAATGCACCGTTAACGTGCTGGCGAATGGATGCTCTGCGTTTTTTCAAGTTGCCGGTTTTCATCCCTGATGTACGGGAATCTGTATATTGGCTGCAGAATGTTCGATACAGATCATTCCGTATTGCATCACGTTCACTAATAAATTAGCAATGCAATACTCGACGCTGAAAACATTAATTGTCTAACTAAGCGATAAAACAACGTTATAATCCTGCCTGCAGGAGTAACTGCTTTATGTTCTACTAACCCAGTCCCGTTTTTGACCGCGTTTTTGACGATCACAGTGTCGTCTTATTGACGGTCTTCAACGGGAAAGGTCAGTCTGTGTTTTTCGAATTTTATCCTTGTTACTGAATGTCGCGTAGAAATGAATAGCTTTACTGCGCCGTTAATAAATCAACAGTACGGTAATTATACACAGTAATTAATTACACGCCGCTTTATTTCAGTCAAACAAAAAATGCTGTCGTCTTGTAAACGCTTTTCTTTTAACTATCATTCAGACTACTGTTGATGTGAGTGCACTTTGCAGTACAGGTACAGATACAGTACATGTTTCTTGTTCTGATTATTGGGTATTTAAAGTTTGAATGTAAATGGCTTGTACAAGTTGATAATAAATATGTAGACAGTACGTGTTTAGCGGTTATGTCCATTGGCGTATCGCGGTTGCTATGACAATGTATCGGCATTTCAAAATAGCAGCTATTTCTCAGACGTGTTTACGTTTACAACGGTGTATCATACTCAAATACCAGTCTGTTGTCTGCGTAATAGACTAATAGTGCAGGTTAGCTTTTCCGTGTAGAAAAGCGGCTCCACACTTCCGCCCTATCGCTTTAGCACACTGTCTGCACACATGAAAATAAACCTCCTATTGGCTGGCAGTTTTTCCCGCGATCTGCAAGCGATGCAAGTTAGTACAGCAGTTCCACTCTATCAGAGCGTTCGAAAGCCTTTCATAACGAATTTTAACCTGTTTCGCAATGGATAACTGGGGAAAGCTAAAATTTCCACAGGTAAGCTAATGTCTGCCACGCTTCGTTAATTGTCGTAATTTTAACTACCGCAAAAATGCCACTGCGTACGCTGTGTTATATGCATAAAACTTTTTTGATAATGGTGAAAGCACTAGTCGTTCGCGACGATTAGTCATACATACGCCTTCGCTTGATAAATCGGGATAACTGCAAGAAGGCCGTAGCTGTTTGTGGCAATTTCTGGCCTTTTGAAACAGAAAGCTATTATACGCTAATAAAAAATCCTTGATCATAGTCTTTTGCTCTGCGCCCTCGTCACTCGTTGCCGCTAATTTACTATCGACTAATTAAAGCTTTTTTATCGTCTAGTGCTATGTCGAAAAAAAACCGAACGAATATTTCGATACAGCATTTACAGTCTAGTGTAGGGTTTTTCCCTACAGACGTGTATGTGCACCCGATCGATAGCACGCCGGGGATGCATGATCCCGGCGTGCACATTGTACGATCATCGATTTCCCCACTGACGTCCATAGACGTCAGCGGGATCTTTCCCAGCCGTATGTGTATTTGCCGGCTCGCCGCTATATAAGGGCGGCCGGCTGTGTTGTTCAGGGAGCAGTAGTACGTGTATAGCAGAGCGTGGTTTTGTGTAATAGGTCCCGTGACCTTTCGTAGGCAACTGTGCCCACCCGCCCACCCTATCTGATCTGCTACTAAAATTTTTCTACTGTTATAAATTCTCTTCTACTGATCTCGAAGTGACCTTTAAAATGTATCTCCAACCTGGATCCGTCGCAGGTTACCTAGATGACCTTTTATGTATTACCAGCTACAGTCTAATGACCTTTATACACCTGGCCCCTTCCGGACGGATGGCCCGGGGTAAGTGTATTCATCCTTATTATATATTAAAATATCAAAAGTTCAAAAATAATTGCATAACATTTTGCAAAAATAATATTAGGAACAGAGTGACCTTTCTGGTCTTTAAACATGTTTTAGTATAAGATATAGTTATAGGTACCACATATGCTATTACTGCGTTAGTCGACAAAAAATTGGAAAAAATCCGATAAAAAATTATAACCGAAATAACGGCTGTTGGTGTCAAATAGATAAATTTACATTTGCGTTTTACAATCTTATATATTAAATGTTAAATCGTGTGATTGTCCAAAAAATCCAAACTCACACCTTGGTTATGCACATGTTGATTATCAACACACAATACAAAATGGTAATCGAGTTGAAACAAACACTTTGGTTTTACAAACGTTAAAACAAAAATGTTAAAATACAAAATTAGAAAAGGAAGCACAAACACGAAACAAACACCTTGGTTTCTATATATTTATCTGTACAGTACATATACAAAATTCATATTGTAAAAGGTCACCAACCTTTTGGTTGACCAACACCTTGTACAAATGTTAAATTTTTGTATAGGAATAATTACTATAAAACCTTTAAAAATATGTGCTTAACATCATTTAATAACCCTGTGTTAATAAGCCTGAAATAATATTACTTAATGAAGTGTAGCTGACACCAACAGTCCGTTTGAAAATGTTTATGATAAACAGAAGAAGTTGATAATTTCCGAATTGCCTCAGCAGTATAAAATAGTCTGAACACCAAAATTGTGCTTACAAGTACATTTTATATTTAAAAATTAAAACTTGAAATCCAATAATATTCTGCATATAATTACCCTTATGAGTACAAAAATTACAGATTTGTAATATCCTCAATACGAAGCGAAGTAATTATCTAAAAGATTCTGGCATCTGCCAAGCAAATTATAATTACTTGAAAATGGCACTAATCTGTGAAATGCTTCTTGAGAACCAACATTTAAAATAATTTATCGTAACGGTTCTTAACAACATAATTATGCGATAAAATGCATAATCGAAAACAGACCGTACAATGTATAGATTTAAAATTTTTCAAAAATGGTTACTAACTGATATACAGTATACCTTCATAAAAACCTACAGATCTAATTCCAAATAATCAGTTTTCATCTGCGACATATATTATAATGACCGACAATGTCGAAAAATTTATAATAAACCTAATTATAAGAAATATCCGGTACATCTATAATCATCAGAATTTCCTAAAAAAACCTAATAGGCACTATTTTATCAAAGTAATAATATTTACAAGTGCAACATCAGCCCGCAAAAATTAGCTAAAAATTTTGACATCAAAAATATTTTTGTACCGCGATTAATACCGAAGCAAGCACGATAAAGGTCACAGAGGAAATTTTTCAAAAAATATGTCAAATCGTGGTTAACTATTCATAAAATGAATGATAAAATAAAACTGGTAACTGATAAAATAAAATTTTTTTTTTCTCAAAACTGCCACAATAACAGCATTCGAGTTACACTGAATAGGTAGTCATTTTTCTCTCAGGTAGAATAAAAGACACCAGCATTAAAATTTCTTTATTTGTGACATACACATTTCAGTGGTCACTTATTGAAAAAGTAAATAAATGTTTTACTGAAAAATATTATATATAAAATGGCTTTTCAAGGATGGCTTATAATATCCGTCTTGACGTACATTGGTTGCCAAGGCAACCATTGACGTCAGTGTCAATGCCAGTAATGTCAATTTCCCATGATTACTGACGTCAACGAAAAATTGGTCTTCACTCTGACAATCGCAATTTAATTCTCAGAGGACTGTCAAACCCTTAGATGTTTCTCTGAATTCTCTCTATTCCTAATATCCTGCGGACGTCAATTGACGTCAGCGGAATTCCCATTAACTCCCATTTCCATGATCGACTTAACCATTCTTAGTGCGTCACAGTAATTGCACTGCAGTAAAAGTGCTTTGCATAGCTACTGCAATTGTTGTGATGTACTAGGAATGGTTTTGAGGACTACTCTCACAGAGTCGTATGACTGCCTAGGTTAAAGTACATTTTCAGGCACTTCCATTAGGCCTGAGTATCGATTTTAATACTACCATGATGTATCGTGCGACGCAATCTAACAAATTTTGCATGCGGATAAAAATGCAAGCCACTATACACATTTTATCTGTACCGCTGAAGCACTGTACTAATCCAACCGCTTGCTCTTTACGATCTGCAATATTATAAAATCATAATGACGGTACAACGGTAGTAATTCAACAATTGTGTAATTACTGTACCTAAAGTGTTTCATATTATCCGCCAAAGCACTACAACAGAAAGTACGAAAATTATAAAAAAAAAAAAAAATTTTTTTTATTTCAACGATGAAAATTTAATTAGAAACAATTAAATTATTTTCTGCAAATTGGCACCAAAATTGCAACTGAATACTAACAATAAAGAAGGAACACGAATTACACAGAACATGTTTAATTATATACTTAAAGAATTGCGCGAATTAAGGAGTAATTTGAAATTTTGAAGTGCACTGTTTTTGAAGAAGCTTTAATGCGATTTTCCTGAATTTGTTAAATCCTTTAAATTTAAAAAATGGTAAGATTGAGACCGTCCCACTGTGACTGCCTGGAGGTGGTGGGACACTACCAGGTTTATCACAGGTTTTAATATTACTGAAAAATATTTACACAGAAAGGAACAAATCTGAATCATGGCCATATGGATTTTAAAATTGAAATTTGAAATTTTCGACATTTCATTATTTTTAAAATGATTTTATTCTATTGTTATTCTTTACAGATAACATAGAATTGTTTAAACGGATCCGAATGTTCTCCCTCTTTGAATTAATAATAATAATGCAAGCAAACCAATTATTTAACACGAAAATAACTGCTGTATAAATCCTGAGGTTCTTGAGAAGTTGCAGACAAAAATTTAAATTTATTTAAATTTCATTGTATATGTAACTTTAATAAGTGTCATGGTACGAGTACGAACTATGCAACAGAACTAAGCCGCATTTATAAAAGAAACACTTCCTCCATGCTATTAAAGTTGATTAGCACCAGCCAATAACATTGATTATTGATTAACATTTAACTGGCACATGAGGTAATATAGAGCCTCCTTAATAAACCCTAGTTCTAAAAGAAAGTATACATGCGCGAACATAATTTCAACATAATAAAAATTTTCCATCAAATCTACCAATAAATTAAAAAGCAAAATGCTACAAACTGAAAATCTATCTCAAAAAAACTGCGCTAATTATTCAACACCGGAAAGCGACTGATAACTAATATTTTCACATTGGTCAAGAGAAGTAAATCAACATGACAAATTCTTCAATATCATAAAATAAATTTTACCAATTCGAAAAACATGTAGAAAATTGCTGCGTAAAAATCACAAGAACATTTAATCGTCTAATTAATTTTAAAAGAAATACAATCTCGTGCACAAATACTAACACAAATATAAATCGCGGCACTGAAATTATAATCTAAAATATCTAAAAGTTCTGCTTAACGACAAAATTCCTGAATATTCTTTTTTCATCACGAAAGATGAAACTTATTAAATGAAACTTTAATTTACTGTTTTCCACTCAAACAAACTGCTTTAAATGGAATATCTAAAATTTGTGTATTAAAATTCAAATCGTGGCGCACCATGAGTCGTTGGTATTCTTTTTTATTTATTAACGATCGCATAAAATGACACTTTGCGTTCTTTTCCTTTCTAAGACAAGATCGCAAGAAAAATCAATTTTTTAAAAAAATTTCTTTTGAAATACCAAAAAAGAGAAAGCTTCTCCACAATACAATTTTACTAAATTAAACGAACATTGCTCATGCATTTTTGGAATTTTAAATCGCATATTATCTAAAAGATTGTAGGAGCCGTCTTTACAATTGAAATTTATTCGAAAATCACTTAAAACGACTTTAATAAAAGGTCGTTTGAAAACGCGACAATCTCACTTAATGATAATGAAACGATGGCGAAAACTGCCATATTTTACTCTTTTATTTTTTCGAATTAAAAGATTGGTAAGAACGTTACTTTTAAGAATGTGCTTTCAACATCACAAACCGCTAACGCGCCAGAATTTTACACTAACAACAAATGGAAAGATCGCTGATAGCGACATTTACATTATTTTCAACAAAAAATTAACAGTTTCTTTATTAAATTACCAGTTTCTTTATTACTTCAAAAGATCGCGAAAAGTGGCATGTTACTGTTTTATCCCTGATCATAAAAGATCTCCACACCAAAGGCAGAGTTTAAATTTCATTAGCAAAAAATCGCTAATGAAAAGCACCGTAAATTTCCTTTAATTATTTCCGAAAAAGACCGCCACTGGATGCGACATCGTTTATTCTTCCTATTCAAAAAACATTGCAAAAGAACGACAACTAGAATTTGTTTAATTAGTAACCAAAAGATCGCAAAGGCACGTGACTAAATTTTTAATGATACGAAGACGACTTAAAGGTCACAAAAATTTTATTATTATATCAAACTCGCCACACTTCTGGAATATTATCGCTAAAAAGATTGATAACTTCTGAAATTACTAAAGGACCACTGATATTGAAATTTAAATTCTGTCATCGTTAGTGAAAAGATCGCTAATAAGCGACAATTTATTACATTTATTATTCTCACCAAAAACATCGTTGATTTGCGATAATTAAAATTTTTATTTTACCGAAAAATCCCTATCAAACGCTCAATAATGATCTTTTAACATCAGAAATATCGCATTAAGCGACATTTTTATTTTCGCGAGAGATTGCAAAAGCGACATTGCCCGACAAATCGCATTTCGATGTACATGGCTCACGCCATTTTTTAACGAAGGTTACGACTTTGCTAAATTAACAAAAGGTCGCTAATGTTATGACATTTAATTTTTAATTCCTAGCAAAAGATCGCAAATTCGGCGACAATTTAAATTGTTTTTCATATAAGCAAAACATCGATCATATACAAAATTTCCAAATTGATTGCAACCAAAAGATCGCAAAGAAAACGACATTTAAAATGCTTTATTTATTCCCTATAAAAGATCGTTCATATGTGACAATAATTTTTATGACCAAAAAAAGATCGTTATCAAGCGACAACTCTTAATTTTAAAATTAATGAAAGAACTTCTTCGAATTGAAATTTTTTTTTTAGCAAAACAGATCACTAATAAAAAGCGGCAATAAACTTTCTTTTCTACAAAAGATCGCAAAAGCGATAGTAATTTGTCGAGTCAAAAGATCGCAAAAGCGACAATTATTTTCTTATTTAAAAGATCTAACCAGCGCGATAATAAAATTGTTTGTTTTGGCATATTCATTAACGCGCTAATTATGTTGCAATTACTTCTTCATTTTGCAATTCCTTTCCCATTCTTTAATAACTTCTTCATTTAACAAAGAAGATGATTAAACGCAACAAAATCAGCCTCTACCCACCATTTGATGTCAAATGGCTCACGCCATAAAAATCATTACGATGTTGATGAAATTTTGTCAAATGGCTCACGCCATATTAATTGTCATACTGTTTTTTTTTTTTAAAAAGTTCGCGCCACTAAAGTCATTTCTTTGATTACAAAAAAAAAAAAAAAAAAAAAAAAGGAGCGACACTAAAGTGATTTCTTTGATTACAAAAAAAAAATCGCATATAAAGTAACATAATTTTCTTTAATGAAAAACGTCTTAACAGCGACTGATTGACATTTTTTTTCAAAAGAAACAAACGATCGCCATGATTGCGACACATTACAAGATTCCTAACATTGCCGGAATTTAAATATTCTATTCAAAAAGATCGCAAAAAACGACATAAATCTTTTTTGTTGTTAACAAATTGCTTAAAAGTGATCTAATTTTTATTAACAAGGTCTCTAACGCACGATTTAATTTACAATATTTTCATCCATTAACTTCATCTAATGAGAATTTGTCCAAAAAGATCGCTATGAAAGCGACATTTTAAAACGATCAATAATATTGTATTTAAATTATCATAACGAATGCATCGAATTTCAACTATCACCGAAACCGGTTTGTATAAACTGCTATCACCCAATAGATCGCGAAAGATGCGACAGAAAATTTAAATGCAACCGAGCGAACTAAAATCTGTCAAATTGTAAATTAATTCTAATCATCTCGATGGAAATGACTCACGACTCACGTCATAAACTTATGTTCTAATATCTTCTATAAAAGATCGCTCAAAGCGACAATATAATTATTCCTTTCATTACCAAAAGATCGCGAACATGCGACAACTGTGTTAAAAAGATCGGCGACGATTACAAACCGTTTTTTAAATTTTATTACTGCCGAATAGTTCTAGAAAAGATCGCAATCGCGACACTCAGGCATCTTCTCAAAAAGATCGCAAAAGCGACCGTTAAATTATTTTTCCTAAGATCGGTTTTTTTTTAGTGATCTCAGTGTTATTTCAAATCTCGATGGGTCTAGAAATCGTGATAAAAAGAATTTTGACGGAACCGGCTAACGCCACCTAAACGTTTTTTCTGACAATCAAATTTCCACCTGAGAAAACAAGGTCGCTCCAAGCGACAGATATAATTTCTCACATTAAGAAAGCGACATTTATAAATTCATTAATAAAAGATCGATGGAAATGGCTCACGCCATATAACCTAAATTTTTATGTACCAACAATATAATGTTGCTATGAAGTCGCTTCCATATAATTTTAAAATTTTAAGACCAATGACGTCATTTGATAGTTCTCATATACGCTCCTCCAATAATACTGCGCTACATATGAGTGACTTTATTCACGGATCCTTCATCCGCTGCACTGGACTAAAGAATCAACGCGATAAAAATTGGAAAACGACCGTGGAAATGTATCGTTCACTAGTACCATTTTTTATCACCCCAGCCTGCTATCGATCTCTCTTCATCCAATTGCCAACTGAACATGCTTCACAGACAAAACTGTTTCCACCATTCTCATTTTATAAGGTTCGCCTAAACATGCCCAAAAAGACAGCTTTATAATGCCATTGTCAGAGTCACCATTTACGGCACCACCAACAATCCAATACCCCGATGACGATAACATTATCGAGATTTGTTTTTCCATTGATAATCAAGAACTATATTTTGGGATCACTATTGACAGTTTGAATATTACCGGAGAGCGCATTGACGACCAATATTTCTGCCTCTGCGGATATCGTGATTGTTGCCGTGAAAGGGTAAGAGCCCATGCATTCGTTCGGCATTTTCTACAACATATGCTAAATGAAGAAACGATAGCTTATTTGGAACAATCACTAATTTTTTGATGGACGATACTGGTATGGATTGCACAAAGCCCTCACCGACGTCTACTCCTCAATTTGAAATAGACACAACCTCTCAAGTGATTAATTTAAAAATACCGCATGGAAATCGATGGATTAGTATCCTATATTCCATCACTGATCTCTCAGCACAGAGGAACGCATATGGATCTCGTTGCCACTGCGGCATTATGTATGGATCATCCGCCACAGCGTATAAACATGCCCTCATCGATCATGTTCTCAAAGGAATTATTAATGCAGAATTATATGTTCAACTTAAAGAGACAACTCCAACAGCACGGAAACAAATTACTACATTACCACGAAAAGTTTCTGGAAGTCCTTAAAGCGAATACGTACACCTTCGGGATCATCCTCTTCCAGTGAAGAAGCAGCTCATAATTTTCATTATGAAACTGCCTCTACCTCGGAACAACAAACTGCACCATTATCAACAGAACTAATATCTGAACAGCGTACAGAAGAGCCCTATGTCACAGCACAAGATGACGATATCAATATATCCGATGAAGAGGACACCTCCTCACAAAACCACCAGCATTTGGATGGATTTCAACCGGAACCATCAACAGGAACCTCTTCCACAGTGGATCTTGATTTCGACCGTATCCAGGATGGATACGATTAAACTAATTTAAAATTCAACAAATTTTCTTGTACTTTTTATTTACGTGAATTTGTCTATTGTCTTCACCAAGACGGTTTTGGAAGTTTTTACGGCTTGGACTGTATCTTCGTCTTCTCTCCTATTCTGTCTTTTACTGTCTTTTCTTTTCTCCTTATACAAACAAGTTTGTCTTTTCCTTTCTTATGTGTACTTTATGTCTCGAAAAGGGCAGTCTGTAGGGTTTTCCCTACAGACGTGTATACACCGATCGATAGCACGCCGGGGATGCATGATCCCGGCGTGCACATTGTACGATCATCGATTTCCCCACTGACGTCCATAGACGTCAGCGGGATCTTTCCCAGCCGTATGTGTATTTGCCGGCTCGCCGCTATATAAGGGCGGCCGGCTGTGTTGTTCAGGGAGCAGTAGTACGTGTATAAAGTTTCCCCCCACTGGTTGTGTGAGAGTCCATGTATATAGGCGGGCGGGCGCTGCCCTACACTAGAAATGTTTGGCCGAATTTTAATACATAAACCAGTTTGTCGCGAGTTAAGGTGGCGGGACAGAAATTATCCGCTACGTTCTTTATCGACGAGTCGACGACTGTCGTAGTGTTTCCCGACGTGAGCAATAATTACCGCCGGGCGGAAACTGCAGATACGTTACCATAGGCACTTTTTTTATTCGTTGCCGCATCCAATGCCTTCTCATCGTAATACATGCATGACCCTTGCGCACACAGCGAGGAGACGCGTCCACTCCGATCACATGGCGTATACGCATTTCCGGGCTTGATCAAGATCTTTGTCGGTGAACGGTGTTTTTGTCCACTGTTTTCGTGAAGCAGTAGCCACGCATGTATCCGCTAAGGCTCATGGACTGCTCAGGCTTACCCGCGGGGGCGAAGTCGTTAAACTGGATAGAGTGTAGAGAGAAACGCAAGTTATGAAAGTCTCCCTGTATCAACAAAAATTTGCATTCATAATAATTCGCCTGCGTTCTAGTGTTTATTACCAACTGCTACTGCGTTATAATTAATCGTCTTCGATGGAGACTTGGGATTGGGGACGAACCCGAACAAAGCCCTACGTGCGTGCCTGGCTGCAGTGTATGTAGATATAGGGGGAAAAATGTGTCTAGCCGAACCAATCCCTTGTACTTCTGATGGGCCAATGTCAAAACGCCGGCAGAATTTCCTGCCGACCGAATTTTTGTGTGGTCAAAATGCCGGCCGAATTTTCTGCCGGCAGAATTTTTGTGTGGTCAAAACGCCGGCAGAATTTTTTCAACATTTTCAACTGTAAGTAAAAATACTAAAAAATATTACCTGGCTCGATGCATACTTGCCACGCGTTGTATAACAAAGGTTTGGACACTAACACTTACATTTACATAAGGATCTTTATCGGCACGCTTCTAGTGCTGTTGCATTGACAGCGAACAACATAGATACTCTCGGAAGAGAATGAAAAAGCCGCGCAAAACAGACAAACAAGGTGTTTAACAATGCCATAGCGGCAATAACACCAAAGTGTGATCTAGTCTGATCCCTTTTGAAACGTACCTGAGATGAGTTAGAACTTCTGAGTCTAGACTGGCACAGCTGACTCTCGTGACGGAATTTCTACGCGCAGACGTACAAAGAAAAGGCGTTCGTCGATGCGTTGATTTTACAACATTTATCTTTTGTTTTTTTCTTGTTGTTTATTAGTTTGTCAGGTAAGTGTATTAGGTGATTGGTTTTTGAGAGCGCAGTGGACACTCCTTTAATTTTGCTTATTTGTCGGACAATGGATCATGTTTGGGTACAGGTAGAAGCTTCTTCTGAAACGAATACAGTGCATAATGTGTTAACGCTTTACTTTTTGCGTGGATCGCTTTAAGTTGATTTTCTACTTATTTTTGTAACACCTTGTTTGTCTCTTTTGCGCTTCCTCTTCATTCTCTATCGGAATTTCTATGCACGCTGCCAAAGAAACACTAACATCGTGCCGATGAAGATATTGTAAGTGTAGAGTCCCAAACCTTTGTTATACACCGCGTGGCAAGTATGCCTCGAGGCAGGTAATATTTTTTAGAAGTTTTATTTACAGTTGAAAATGTTGAAAAAATTATGCCGGCGTTTTGACCACAAGAAATTCGGCCGGCGTTTTGACCACACAAAAATTCTGTCGGCGGAAAATTCGGTCGGCACTTTGACCACACAAAAATTCGGTCGGCAGGAAATTCTGCCGGCGTTTTGACATTGGCCCTTCTGATGTAAGCCAGCTGGTGGTTTACGTTGTGGCTTGACAGTGTTTTATGTAAAGCGCTGCTATTAAGATTGCAGGTACTGATAACAGGTAAGCAGCACTCGTACAACTGCAGGTAAACAGGCTATGTTAGCCAAGACCTGCCCGGTGCAGTTAATACCACATGTACCGTCAATGCCGCAACTTATAGCAGCGCTTTACATAAAACGCTGGCAGCCACAACGTAAACCACCAGCTGGCTTACATCAGAGTACAAGATTGGTTCGGCTAGACACATTTTTCTCATACCATGTACATATACATGTACACATATACATATGATACGTACTTACATGTACAATAATATAACTGATCTTTTCATAGAGCCAGCATCAGTCCGTTGTTACGTATCAGTATCCCAATAATATAATTCAGTGACCTTTTACACGTGCATACCACACTGGCGTACGTCATCGGGCAAAGTCTTATGATTGCCACGTGCTGATCACCTAGAGGACTAACCGTCCATTTCCGGGAGGGCGGGAACGATAGGCGATTGCTCACCAGCGTTTATGGGACCGGCAGCAGTGTTTGCTATTGCGCGCCGCGCTCGACTACAGGGTCGGTAGGCGTACGCCAGTGTTACCATGATGCTAAGATTGTTTTACTGGCTGCGCCCTCTGTAGCGGGTAGTACGAAAGATATGCAGCGCTGTTATTCTACGCGTCCCCGCCGCTGCTAGGAAGTCCATTTTACAAAAATTCAATCCGTACCGTACACCAGCCGCGCCATTCGCATCGTTAACTGCTCGCCACATTCGCTAACGCACGATTCTTACGCCGTACATCGCCGTTCACAGCCGGTAGATACCGTATCAGCGAATTCGAAACCATGTATTATACGCGCAAAACCAACGAAATTGGTCGTCGAGCACCGGGTAAACCATAGTATACATATCGCTTGCTGTTACCGGGTTGTTGGATGGCGTATGGCTCCTGTCAGCGTGATTCGTGCCAACTTATCGTTCTGCCGTATCATGGTACTGAAAATGCAGTGAGTACCAGAGGTCGTAAGTCTTGCCCGTTAATTATGCTTTAATAAAGCATGGCATGCAAATGATTTACCTGCAACTTGCCTCGGATCAATACCGTTCACTCGTTGTCCTTGAACCGTTGTTCGTAACCAGCACCGGAAGCGCAGTCGTGCCCAAGAATGCTTGCTATGATAATATATTAAGTTAATTTATTTTCCACTCGTTTACGTCCTTCTGCGTCGGGATCCTCTACATACAGAGTATGTGTAGACGGCGTCATAAGTGGTCATGATGTTGAGGAACCTACCGCCGCCCTTTCGTTGGCGGTCAAGAACTTGGAAGAAATCGTCGTTTTAATCGGTGTTTAAACGTTTAAAAACTTTACTTTTTAAAATTTAATTTAAAATTTATTTTATAATTTTGAGGTGCTGGTTAAATGATTTTGTGACACCGGTATGCCCAATAGCCAGCGGCCAAATTTGACCGGGTAGTTCCAGCACAGCCTTTTATCTTAATCACTACTTTATACAATTTATTTCAGTACAGTAGTTTATTGAATAATAATTAAATGTATTTGTATGTATGTGCTATACATGTGTATGTGCCGCCTCCAAATTTTCTTCTCGTGTTCTCTTTCAGGATCTCACGCTCTTATAATTAAGAACAAGACTGCTTTTTATCTCTGCCGAAAATTGGGAATTCAGCCTGCCCATCCCCTGGCGGGGCTTTGTAAAAGCAGTTCATATTTTTGCACCACTTCCCATTAGAGGCATTCAAGGGAACCGTGTTAAGTTGGTCCAGGTTTGCCTCCTGTAGGCTCTGTGCTTCTGTGACGAATTCGTCCTCACCAGTTGTCCCGCTATTGCGTAACTGATATATGCGATAACTGACGAATTTGCCAGGAGTTAAGAGAATGGAAGATTTCACATTCAGCGGCGCTAGTCTGCCTTTGCTTATGTAATGGCGGGCACGACTGCTTGATCTAGCTAAAAGAGTTCCCAATTCAATACACTGGGAACATGCAGTGCCAGATAACCCTTTTTGGGTAGCAGAAACAGATCGACTAGGAGTTGTGCCGCCAAAGTATCCTTAACTGCGTTCGGCAGGATTTTTTTCGTCTCAATCAGCGGGCCTCATTTTCATCAGGTTCCAACGCTCGTCTGTTTTATCGCAGAGTTCGTTATCAAGATCGATAAAGAACTTCGTCCCTTCCGCGGACACTAAACACGACAGTCGACTGTTGTTCAAACACACAGATAAGAAGCTCGTATAAAAAGCACTAATATTATATTTAGTACTATACACTGCGAACGCGCCGAACATTATTTTGCGTAATATTGCACAATATCTGAAGGTGCGGACTGGGAATATTGTAAGATTTGTTCCGTAGAAAGTAATCTCCCTTCTGGCCGTCCCCATCCCACCCAGCGTTCAGCATGCGAATCATGCCAGATCCTTGCGGTTCTATCTGTGACAAAAACTGCCCTGCCTCATCAGCGACAATAGCAGGGTTCCCTTCAGTCGTTCGCATTTTCTCAATGACACCTAGACGCGTGTAACCGTGTTAAGTTTTCCTAATATGGAACTATGCGTAGTCTTTTACCAGGAACAGTTTTGGGATCCGCGGTTAGTATCACGTTGTAATTCTTCTGATTTTGCTCGATAATATCTAGGAAACGTCCATTGTAAAGCGGCGATTTCCCGCTGAAAGCGTAACCGGCTAAGTATAACTGAAGGCTACAGTTATATCGTTTCTCGGCGTTCTGGAAAGGTTGGATAAACGCTCGCCCGCAAGCGAGCGTAGTTACAAGCGCAAAAAGCGCCCCGAACACTGCCTCGGGACTGGAATGCAGATAACAGGCCTGTGCCTCTATAAATGGCCATAGCGAGTCCGGTAACTGTTCCCTCAGGTCTATGTATGCGCTGTTTGCTGCGCATACGAAGTGGTCTTCTATCTTCTCCGTTGTTTTCATCCTGAAGCACTTAAAAAATGGTTAGGATGTGAACAATCCGATGAAATTTTTTCGAATTAGGCAGGGAACTAAAACTTCGCTACGATATCTGCGAGTAATAACCACTTAAACAGTTATTAGTGCATACTAAAAGTTTAGCAATCTTTACAAAATAAAACTCACAATAATAGCACTGGTATTATAATTGTTCAGGCAAACTGCGATTTTAATTAATTAGATATGGAGTTGGTTTCGAAAATGAAAAAATAAATTTACGTTCGAGTGAATACGGCGGGTTAGCTACTGTATATGCAGCATCGCGCCAACGTTCCGCCAACGTTCAAATAGCTGCATCATCCATTTCTTCCCCTTCGTCCTCACTTTTCTTCAGGGCGCTCTCGCCTGCCATTAGGTCAGAAATACTGGTGACTACCACGGACTGGGCGCGGGAAACAGCAGTTTCAGTGTTTCCTGCAGCGACGCATAATGGTTGACCGGGTTTAAAGTGACGTTCCAGCGACAGCCTCCGGAGAGGCGCGAACTGCTCGGCCGAGGTGAATCCGTTTCCGGACAGGTGAATCTCCGGCAGCTTGACGCATGGGCGCAAGGCCAGGAGGACGAACCCGGTAAGTGCGTATTGGTTCCAACTTTAAAGTCTCCAACAGCTCCATTCACGGCAGCGGTTCCACGGACCGCAAGCCGCAGTTCTATGCCGAAATCGAATAGCAAGTAATTGCAAAATACGTACTAGTCGAGTTTTGTAAAAGCCGAATTGCCCAGAGTTCTCACACACTCGCACTCCTGTGACGACGTGGGGTCTTCTTGAACGGTTCTGCCATTGCGATGCAGTGAGGATCTTGAAATGTTAGCGTGAGCTGTATGCGTTAGAATAACCCAGTAGTATCGAGGCGTTGTGCGTGTTCAAAGCGGAAAAGTACGCCGCGTTTTCGCAATCCTTTCCGTTTTTGGTTTCATTCTTAATTCCATTCCATTCAGTTATACTTAATTCCATACTTTGTTCCATTCTTAATTCCATTCCATTTAATTCTTAATTCCATTCCGTAAGGTTCCATTCTTAATACGGCTATGATAAAGCATGCTGTCAGCCTCCATAAAACCACCCAGATTTGCATGGTTCGCTGTAATACTACAGCTCTGGTAGCTCCTGCAGCAATCACTGATCAGCGTTTTGTGCTGTATAAGTATTTTTTTGGTGGTTGAAGCCGAACCGCTTTCGGAACGATTATTATCAGCTCGCCTTCTCGCTGGCTGTTGATTTATGCAAATTTGTTTATCCTGTTGATTTTTTGTCTTAACAACCATTATGCACAAAAAGCTGCGTAGAAACTGTTTCAAGATTTCGCTTTTTCATAACCTTTCTGTGTTTATGATGCCAGTAGTGCGAATTCAGAGTCAACCAGGCTATCTTGTCATTTATCTTGTCACTTTACTGAAACTCTTTACTGATTAGCGATTATAGGAAGTTTTACTTTACGACTGTAATACTGTACTGTACTTAATGTAAGAGGCTAGTTACTGTAATAATTATAAAAGGCTAGAAAGAACCTAGTTGCCAATCAGTTCCGTTTTGGACTGCGCTGTCGAAGATCTCGGTTTCTTCTTAGCGACCGTCCAGAACGGAAAGGATTACACTCATGTAGTCGATGACTCGATAATGTCCGTATTCTGTACAGTTGCAGTGCCCTTGATTGCGAATGGGACGCTTTCTTTGAAACATGTGCGCAGTGTGGTAATAAAATGCAGCCTAGTATTTATACGAAACATAACAAGATTACATAGTATGCGTATGGCTAAAATGGTAAACAAACAGACAGCAAACTAAACAACAACTAAATAAGCAGCTTGCCGTTTGACGCAAGTTATAAAATTGGCTACCAACTTTCTACGGTACCGCTACTTTTGCTCTTATGTTTCATACGGGCGAGCTTTACTTGCTTGTATCAAAATCAATAGTCGTAAGTACAGACTATAGACTACAGAGTACACATTAATGACATCATTAACATGTCGCTCTTAATTTGATTGAACAGCGAATGCACCCGTTTCGCAAACGTTTCTCTGTCCGCTGCCATTCAAGCGCGGACGTATTTAATGGAACTTTTGTAATACAAGAATACCGTCGTGTTTAGTGGGTAATTGGCGTATCGCGGTTGCTATGGTAATGCCTCAGCAGTTCAAGACACTGACAGAAGCGGTTTCTCAGCAATTTCTGTACTTATCTGCAACGAATTGTTGCTGATGTTTGCGTATGGGTGCAAGTAAACTTTTCCGTTCAGGAAGACAGTTCAACACTTATAAGTTATAGTCTATCATTTCGACACGGATGAGAATAAGCCATCTATTTGCTGATAGTTTTTCTCGAAAGTTACAAACGATGTTAGTGTACCAGCTGTACTGTATCGGGGCTTTCAAGAAGCCCATTGTGATTCAATCTATTTGACGAAGGGATATTTGGAGATAACTGTGATTTCCGGGGGTAAGCTGGTGTTTGCCTTTTCCCGCAACTTATAGTGTATAAGCACTAGTTGTCTAAATGCGATCAGAATATGTACTGTTCTTGCGATTTCCGTTCATCAGCATGAATGTAACAGCCCAAGAGGCTGTAAGTATTTGCTTGCCGCACACTGGCGTTGTAAAAGGAAAAGCTGTTATGCACAAACGAAAACTTGCTTTTTGCTCTGCGCACGGCATGTCGCCACGAATTCTGTATCGACCAAATAACGTCTTTTATTTTATTAGTGTATAAGGTAAGGTGTTTTTATTTTTTATTGGATAAATGAAGAATGTATTTACCCTAGCAATATTATGCAAACAAAAATTCAATAAATCCCAGAAATGTTTGGCAAACATTAGAATGTTTACTATTAGTGGAACACTGGCTTTTCCTTTAACTGCGCTTTCTCAGGAGACTCAGCGTCCAGTTAAGCGCAGTAAACGGGTACTTATAACGCACACACATAGCTTCCACTGAAATGATTTTGTTAATTCGCAATCGGGTAGAAAGAATGAAAGCGATAATCTATCAAAATTTTGTAACTCAACATGGTAGAACCTCTTCTTAACGAAGTTCGAGCGTTTGAACTGCATCTCGAACCATTGCCGCTTTGTAGGGCACAGTCGCTCACTCATTATCTTTCATCCGTTTAGTTGTAACAAGAACCGGGAAGGCATCGCAGTCGTACTCAAGAACGCTTGCTACAATGAAACCTAACTGATCTTTGCACATTGCCTGCGCACACGCGCACTCAGAGCCTTTATTATTTATAGTGATTCATTTCGACTGAAATCCTTTACTATTTATTATAATTTAATTTAATCTTTACGACTCGTTCACGGTCTTTCCAGCCGACCCAGTAGGTGTTTTACATAATTGTTGATAACCATATTGGCAAACGAGCGCGTTCTTGTTCAAGATTAACGCTTACCGACACCACGCGTGTCACGGAAAACATCGAACTAGTCGGTGTAATGTCATCAGTTTCCTCTAGTAAAAAGGCGACACCGCATGTACTACTGCCACTTGTCATGCCGAGTGAAAAAAATGTAGCCGTTTCAATAGCGAAAATTTTTTCAAAATAACACAGGCTTCCATCATCACATGAAATGCAGTCGCCATTTCCGAAACATTTTACTAATTTAAGGTATTCTGAAAGGTCAGTGAACCAGTTGTTATTTTAAAAAGTAAGCCAAACGTAGCCAAGTTGGTTTTGCGGCACTGCGAACGATTTCTGGCTGAAGTTGACACTGAACCGTTCATATCTGCGGATAAGCACGTCGCGTTTTTTTTCGACCCAGACCAATAACGCAATTAGCACGTGACGAAGTTACAGATAGTACGGGTTTTCTGGAAGGTGCTTGGTCTGGAATTGCTCCGGTTTTTTTATTTTTACCTGTACCGGTAGACTTCTCATTCACAATTTGATGAGGCTAAAAGAGCGTTCGTAAAACCCCCCAATTTACAGAAGCAATGCTGGAACTGCGCTACATAATTCCCAATGGCAATCACTGATCATCGTTACCGTTTCGCAATATTCAAACATTTTTTTTTTCGGAACTGAAGTCAACTTTCAATCTCTGTTCCATGGTCTTTTAAATGCAGTTGCGGTGCTATTCGATAGTGCACAATATGTCGGTTCATATGATGTGTGTAAACTCGAAAGAACATATTTAGAAATCAGTCCCGTTTTGGACCGCGCTGTAGAAGGCGCACATGCCTTCTTAGCGACGGTCTAGCACGGAAAAGATTACGCAAATACTCGTATTTAGCAGTTAATGCAAGTACTCTGTACAGCTACGGTGCCTTTCCTTACGAATGGAAGTTTACCTCCGTTAAAAAGTTGTACAGTGCTGCACCCCTTTTTTTGCTTGCTGAACAAGCGATAACAGTAACAAATTAAAAGCTGAGCTTGTCATAGAAATAAGTCGTAGAGTAGAATAAAGGATTACATAAAAGCTATATGCGCATCATAGAAAAGGGTTATATAAGACCGTTTGAAGTGTCTAAATAATAAACATACAGAACATTATTTTCATTAATTTTCAAGCACGTTTCTTTTATTTTCCTTGTTGTGCTGGCTTTGGCCCGTACATAATAATACAGCATTATTTTACTTGCATAGAAAATGCTGTAGACACTGAAAATTTTTCTCTCAAATGTCATTTACAACTGTCAGCAGTAGTAATGAATACTTGATGATTTTGTTTAACTGCAGTACAATTAAAGTACGTACATGTCTAGCGGTTGTTTCGTACAGCGGCTCGCGGCTGTTATGGCAATGTCACGGCGGTATAAAATCGCAGTAATTTCTTAGATCCATTTCCCGATACTTTTATTATTGTTTGCGTATGTATGCACGTGAACTTTTGCGTATAGAAGAGCGGTTCGGCACTACTAAGTACAGCATTAACACAGACGACAATAAGCCCTCTTTCCACTTGCTAATACAGTAAGTAATTTTAGCCGCGACCTAAGAAATGCCTCTAGCCGTTCCAACAATCAAGACTTTTGGGAGACCTATTATGAATAAATTTATATAGAAGTATATATATTTCCCAATGAAATGTCTGGGAAAGCTGTGATTTCACCGGTAAGCTAGTGCCAGCTAATTTTTGTTAAGTTTTGTAATTACCACAACAGATTTACTGCTTATGCTGGCAATATGTAAAATGTAATTTCTTGCGTTACTTGGTTTAATACCGGAAAAAGCAAAAATAAACGCATTCGTGCATTCGCTTGGGAAACAGTCTGACCCAGTGGCGAATCTAGGCGGGTTTCGACGGGGGGGCTAGAGAACTCATACCAAAGGGAGTATTCTCTCGGTTTTTCTGCGACCTCTGCCGAAAAAAAATTCGCAACGTACTCTTGAGAATTTTTTTCACGTCCGAGTTACGGGGGGGCATTAGCCCCGGAGCACCCCCTTAAATTCGCCACTGGACTCTGACCCCGAAACTTTTTATGTTTTTTTTCTAGTATGTGGTCTATATAATTTACGTCTCGGCTGTGACTTTTCGTGGTTTAAGTTTGAGCAAGTACGTTTATTCGTACGTTTGAGCAAGTACGTATTCAACTACAGGAGCGGCTGATAACTTTGCACTGTTTACAGTGGCCAAGCTCTTCACGTAACACGTAAATTTGCTTGTCCAGTTGTAGGACGCGGAAGCTGAGTACCTATATATCCCGCGAACTGTACCGATTAATTTTCAAAGCATAGATCCAACCTTCACCCAACACGTTACACTTGTCACCATTAGCCACGATAATCGCTCGCGTGCGGCTGATGCTGTGGGCGACATTTACTGCGGCAGTGCCGATGACCTTTCGGGTGACTTTTTAAGCCTACAAAGCAAGTTGCAGTAGACGTAACGGATAAAATGTGTCCTTCGATAGCAGTTTTAGTTTTTTAACCCTAAAACTGCTATCGAAAGACACATTTTACCCTAATACACTGCTCGCTGTGATTTTCTGGAGAAGCGACGGTGGCGAATTACGGCGAGATGCGACGTGTTCCGGTAATCTGCTTCCCGAAAAACCTATACAAACTAGTTGCATGGGTATTCGAACCATCTTGTATGGTTCACTGGTAGAAATTCACCAAATTTCACTGGATAGCGTGAAACTTGTTTTCTGTAATTCTTGTGCGTGTTCCGCATTTTTTCACTGGCACACCCGCACAGGCCCTCGTTGCAGTGAAAATGTACAAATTCAGCGAAAGCCGGCGATTGCCATATTTTTATGCTGTTTCAGAGGCGACAACCTAGGAAAGTGAATATCAGGCTTTTTGTTGACCGCTAATGTAAAAATAAGCATTTACAAAGCAATTTTCGTTTAACAAAGTACTGTTGTTTTGCACTACGATATGCTATACAGATTACGGTCAGCTGTAGACATTCTTCTTCGTTCAGCAGTTTTCAGAATGTATCTCTGTTGAAATCGAAAGTTTTAACATTCCAGACAATCTGATCGGGTTCTTGCGAGTGCCACAAAATGACCATGACCGCTCTTGGCGTCTCCCCCCTCTGTTTTTAGACTGATCCAAACGTCAGTAATATTCTTCTCACTCCTAAACAGATTCAGAGCTAACGTGTAGCATGAGAGTGGTTTTCCAGAACCAGGAGAACCACACACAAGTAGTGATGTCTTCCCTTGGGCGTTAATTAATTTTCGAGTGATAGCTGTATGTAATCTGCTCATGCCGGGTCGTTCCACATAGATAGTTTCGATCGAGACCGAAATCGTAGAAAAACGGTGCAATATCCATGTCGGCTCTCATAATTCATGTAAATGCTTCGCTTTCACTTATTTATATAATTTATCTGTTGCGTTTTTCAAGTTGCCGTGTTTTCATCCATGCTACAACCGCATTGGCAAGCACGGCTACAAATTATGCGACATATCCGCACTGCACCGCATCTGCCAGTAAATCGACGACGTAGTGCATTACACTAGAAAGTGTAGTTACCTGCCTAGCGCTAAGTGCTTATCAGGCATGAAGAAGTAATTCTTATTATGTCATATTGTTCAGTCCCGTTTTTGACCGCGTTATGGACGATCAAACTGTCGTCTGATCGGCGGTTTTCAACGGGAAAGGTCAGTCTGCGTTGCTTTACGACTAGCACTGTGTGACTGATTGTGAGCGGAGAGAGTAAGTACAGAGTACGCAATGAACGTTACTGTGCCGAACAATCAACAGTGCAGTCGCTCTTAATTACATGAATACTAACTATCTGTGCCAGGATTTCGGCCCCTCTCCTTTGGCGCCGGTGATCTCAGCTTCTACTCATCCAATTTTCCTGCTTTAAAATGCTTTCGAAACCTTCCGATCACGCGGGTGTTCTAAGACCAATCGTCGTTGCCAGTTTACAGAACCTCCAGTCCAGTGGTCACTCAAAAGCTTGTTACCATGGATGCCATTGGGCTAACATGGGCGGGTTCACGCTCGTGTGCTTACTAATTTGCAAATTTCCAGGGAGACAGCTTATGTTCTAACCATGTTGCAACATATTGCATTATTCTGATAAAAAAATCTGAGATGGTCGCAAGATGATATTCATCCGTGCTCAGCTTGTAATTTACTTGCATGTAAATGCTGTCCATCCTAAAAGGTTTCTCTTTCAGCTGTCAATTGCCATTAGCACATGATGTGTCTGATGCAGCTTTTTCACTACTATTTTATGTACTACAGATATATAGATATAGTATGTTTGTAGCGGTTATTTCGAATGGTGTATCGCCGTTGCTATAGAAATGTCGCGGCGGCCCAAAATAGCAGCTATTTCTAAACGTCTTAATATTTACACGTTCACAACACATTATAGCCGTTGTTTACTTAGCAGTGCAAAGAATTTTTTCCGTAAAGGAAAGCAGTCTAATACTTCCAGGCTACCGCTTTATCAAGTACAGATACAAGAACAAGCCTATCATTTACTGACTGTTTTCCCGCCATCGACAAGCTGTGCACGATATAGCAGTACATTATGTACCTAGTTTCTCTGTGTCGGGATTTCGAGAAACTGTTATGATTTAATCAATTTCGCAAGGGGAAAAAATGGGAAAGCTGTGATTACCTGAGGTAGGCTAATCTCTGCCTTCTTCGTTAACTTTTGTAAATTCTAACTACCGCAAAAGTTTTATTGCGAGCGTCTGATTTTTGTATAATGCGTAGTTTGATAACAGAAATAATAGTAGTTGTGATGGCCAGTTAAACGAATCGGTACATTCACTTGGGTATCACCATAACTTTCCATACTACCACCATAACTTTCCATACTTCGCTTTGCCCATTATTTTAATCAGTACCGCTTTAGGGATCAATATATTAATCACTTTTACTGCATAGATGCAGTGCTGGTCTTACTGCAATGTATTCCGATCGTGTTTGAACCACGCTGATAAAAAGTACACAAAACAGAAGAAGCAGCCCATTTTGATAAACAGTTTACTAACTTTCGTTGCATATTGGCTACCACAAAAACTATTCGATAAAAGATGGTACATAACACAAGCATATAAGCCTCAGACAAGATAGGGCTACAGTTTTCACAGGCTATAACAAGAAAATTTCCTCTAATTTCTCCTGATCCGGTATTGTGCCCATCACGCACATAGCATTTCCTCTTTGAATCTGTATGGAGATCCGCTGTCGGAAAAATTCTTTCGCCCGTGCTTGCCCAGTAGTGGTCGCGATGACGTGTCCGGTTTTATCGACCAGCTTCTTAGCTCCGTCGCCCATAGGTCCGTATGTTTCAAAGCCAGCGGCAACAAAATTGTACCTTGGCTGAAGTCACGCATGTTTTGCGAGCTTTTTTGCTTCGGCCAGTTCCGCTGCGGCACCGACATTGACGGCCGTACGGTCGAGATATGAAGTTGCCAGAGTGTCCACACAGCTTACGTCTATTGCGAGTGGTTTACCACGTTCCCATGGGACAAGCGTAACTACATCCGGTCTTTTGTTACCTACTAAGGCCAATCCTTTCGGTTCCACTCTGGCGGGGAAACCACCCGTCGTTAACGCGCGAGCGAACTCCTTGCTGATGCCGTCATGTCTAGGTAGTCGTCCGGCTGATCGTTTGCACCGCAGTCCATGTCTCCCGAACTCGTCCTTCATTCGCCCCATTTACATTCATGGGGAGTTACGATCGGAGCGCCTAAACGTAGAGCGACGCTGGTCTGGAAATCGATACTTTCCAACAGATTACCTAAGCAAGCAGCTGGTAATGCGTGAATCCAGTAGCCCGATTCTGGTGTTGACACCGCCTTCAAGTGTGCGACTTCTGTGGCAGAGACACGGAGTGCTGAAAGGTCAGAGAGGGCACGCAAGGTCGCAGGAGTGTCCCAGGCTTTTTGGACGCCGTGGAGGGGTTCAGCTGGCACATCACTCAAGCCCGTAAGCAACTTCCAAGCCAGAGTTGCGGAAGTTGTGTCGGTCGGTGGTAGAAAGGGGCATAATTTAGAGATAAGCGAGCGCACAGAGGAAGCCGATGCCAAGTAGGCGGAGGGAGCTAGCTCCTCGGTGCGTCGAATTCCCAAACCACCCAGTCGAACCGGTAAAGATGTCTGCAACCACGTTGGATGATCCATTCTGACGTTGGTGATCTGCTCCACAGCGGCGCGGAAAGTTTGGTCTAGGGCGTATAATTCATCCGAAAACTGCCACGCCAGGGAGGTCCGAAGTAGGTGGACGATTTTTGGAACGCCAAGGCAGTTTTTCAACAAAAACAGTGCTTGGTGTTTTGGGATTAGCACTAGTCGTTCACACATGTTCTTCACTTCCTCCACTCTTTTTTGAGTCACAGGTGTTACTCCGGTGGGCAACAAAGGTGATCCCAGGAGGCTCAGCTTCTCTTTAGACACCACCGACAAACTGGGGAATTTCGTCTGGAAAATAGCGGCTGTAGATTCTCGTTGTTCTTCAGATCCACCGCAGATAAAAAGTTCACATTTTGAAAGGTTCACAGACAAACCGATTTTTTTGGCTTCCGCAATGAGGAGATCAAAATTGCAAAGCACTTCTTGTGGGCGGCCTCCTAGCGTCCCGTCATCCATGAACCACGCGTTTAGTTGCGTGATTAGCATATCCACGATATATTGCACAACCAGACAAAACAAAATTGCATATCTTACTGCATAGATTGCACACTGATAAGCTGCGTAGGCTGCATAGACTGAATGGTAATGCATACACTGCATTTCAGTCAGCCGTGGTTGTTCATGTAGCCGCCCGCCACAAAGGCTCTCAATTCGGTAAAGTGATTAATATATTGATCCCTAAAGCGTTACTGATTGAAATAATGGGCAAGGCGAAGTAAAGAAGTATATTTTTGTGTCTTGTAAATCTGCGCAGATATGTCGGCAGTGGCTTCCGGTTTTCGATTCAGATTTGATTTTTCTCCAATTAAATTCGGCATGTACGAGTATATTATGAGACTTCCACTTTACGACTGCGCATTTGCTTGACATTGTATAACTGTATTACAGTTACCAGTTAAAAAGGCAAAATTACGAGAAAAATTACCTGAGGATTGTTTTGTCTGCAGCACATATACTGTAATAAATAAAACTAACAGAAATGTAAACCCCACGAACTGATCTTTTTTGCAATACTTCCCCCTTTGAAAAACGTTTTTCCCGGAAATAAAGACCCTGTCTAATGCCCTTACGATAAATTATAACGCTGGGCCGCTATTCGATAAAATATGGTAGATCACCCTTTAATTAATGCAAAAACCACGCAGATGCACTGCTAGGCAGTGCCAATACCTATTTGAACTTTAGAACATTATTTTGGTCAGGTCTACGCGCTACACCACTCACGCAACTAGTACTTCGACTGAGCGCGACAGCTCTCGTCCGTAGCAAAAACTGTACCGACTCAGCTACGCGTGATTATTTTGTTGCTTATTTTTTATGTTTATAAACAAATAATAATAGACCGCACCTTGACACAAACGCAGCATCATTACGGATAATAATCCAAAAATCACAATTTGAGTTCAAAGAGCAGTATCTCTGCGCTAGCGCGGCACCTAGACTGCTTTCTCGAAAGCTTCGGCTTCTTTTGCGGAAAAACGCAAATGCTTTGAAAGGAATGCTGTGTTCAGCTTATCCGCGGCTGCTGCTTTCGTCCTACCACGACAGTACATGATAGTGTCATCCGCAAAAGCTTCGATCTCACAGTCGGTGATGTGCAACAGGTCATTCAGATATATGATAAACAATATCGGGCCAAGCACCGTGCCCTGCGGGACACCGGACACGAACGGCAACCAGGTGGAAAATTTTTTGTCAGTCTTCACGCGCTGTTGACGCCCGGTAAGATAAGAATAAAACCATGCAAGGGCGGTCTCACCGATACCAGTTTGCTTTAATTTTTGCAGTAGCGGCTCGTGATTGACGGAGTCAAACGCCTTCTTCAGATCGAGCATGGCAACTGCTGTAACATCACCTTCATCCATTGCGTACTTCCACGCTTCAGTGACTTTAACCAATAGAGTTTCGCACGAATGCCCCTTGCGGAAGCCGGACCGCCGCTGCGACAGCTGGTTGTGCGCTTGCAGGAAGGCGGACAGCTGGATTTGCACACAGCGCTCAAACACTTTTGAAATATTGCACAGTAACGATATGGGCCGAAAATCGTCAAGGCTGTGTGTGTTGTGGACTTTTGGTAAGGGACATACTTCGGCCATTTTGAACAACGATGGAAATACGCCACTACGCAGTGAGTTGTTAACCATGCTTGTTAACGGTGGCACCAAAATCGAAGCAACCGCTCCCAGAAGTCTTGATATACCGCCATACCGCCATATCACAGTTTTCAAGGTTCCAATTTGCCAAATTTGAGCAGACGCTGTCGAACAGGGCTTCGTTTCCAGTGAATTCATGGTGTGCGTATCCTGCCGTCTTGTTTGCGATACGGAATGTTAAATTGTTATTAACGGCCGCGGCGGCATCAGCACTAATTGCTCTTCGGTCAGTGCAAAATCCAAACTTTGTATGAACGCTCTTTACGACATTTTCAAACATGGGAAAGCAAAAGCTATTCGAAACTGGTAGAAATAACGCAAGTGCTCCTTAGCGGAAAGAGTGATGGGCTTTGACATCTTTGATATTGTAGTATACTGAGTTCACGTGTTTATTGTCCTTCTAATACTTTCCTATTTCTGTCCTTTGTCCTTGTCTTCTTAGCAACTTCTCTTGTGTTTTCCCGGTTCTCTAGTTACGATTCCTCAGTTTCCTTTCAGTTGTTTTCCTGACCATTACGATACAATAAAGATACGATTCCTACACATGACAATACATGACAATGGCGTGAAGCTTGTGTAATACTGTAGATCTCTATCATTGAAGTGTACGAGTTCTTTATATACGGCTTAACAGCGCTAGTTCGCTTCTTAATTCGTTCGAATATGGCGACACCAGAAACTCATCCCATCCTACGGTTTAATCCCGAGTCGATGCAGTGGGATATGTGGAAAGAAAACCTCCACAGCTATATCGAATTCGCCGACATCCCCGTGGAGAAGCAGAAAGGGCTGCTTCTGAACTCGCTGGAGGTCAAGCCATTCGAGATGCTTGTCTCGATGTGCAGGCCGACTGCCATCACGGACAAGAAACTCACCATAGAAATGCTGCTGGCCAAATTGGATACAGTGTACAACAAGTACACATTCAAGGTCGCGAGTGGGCACACCTGTTCCGAACTGTCCAAGGGAAGGACGAATCGCTGGCGGCATACTCCAGCAGGTTACGGTACAGGAGTACCGTATGCAAGTTTCCGCTGACATCATCGACCCGATGCTCAGCGCCGTCTTCATAAACGGCATCCAGTCGGATTCCGTCCGCCGTCACCTACTGATAAACGAATACCAGACCCACGAAGAGACCCTGAACGCCGCCAGGAAGATGGAAACCGGCATTGAAGAAGCTACGGCCAGTACGTCCAGCCAAGACCGTGAAACTGTGATGAAAGTCACAGCTAGCAGAAGGTCAACGGTTGTCAAGCAAAAGACATCCAATTCCAGTGGTCAATCCAGTGCAAATGGAAGCCACAAGCCACCCACCAGCAATCAAAACGAGTCCGATTCCGATTCCAGTTCCCTAAGCGAAGATGCGATTCCTGTGGATCAACCGATCACATGCGCGAGCGCTGTTTCTACAGGAAACACGTATGCCATAACTGTGGGAAGAAAGGTCATATAGCAAAGGCATGCCGCTCACAGAAGAAATCCGACGTCGCTACGAATAACTACATTACGGATTACGCACCGCGTCCTCCATACGACATACTGTGATTCCAGTTCCGGTTCCTACGACGCTTCGTCTCAGTGGTTCAGAGTTCACTAACTATATGGTTCTGTTGCCGTGGTTCTTGTTGCTATGGTTCTATGGTTTGTATGCTGCTAAATATATGGTTCTGATGCAATGGTTCAACCCAGCTCTTTTTGGGCGAGGGAAGGGAATGTAGTATACTGAGTTCACGTGTTTATTGTCCTTCTAATACTTTCCTATTTCTGTCCTTTGTCCTTGTCTTCTTAGCAACTTCTCTTGTGTTTTCCCGGTTCTCTAGTTACGATTCCTCAGTTTCCTTTCAGTTGTTTTCCTGACCATTACGATACAATAAAGATACGATTCCTACACATGACAATACATGACAGATATGATTACTCGTCTCTATACGGCATTAATTAAGATGCACTCGACGAATACACTGGAACTTCCACAGGTCTTGATAAACTTATCGTCGTACTCCGACCCGACTAATTTTTCGATATCTTCCGGCTTTAACAATTCTGTTAGTGCATCATCGTCCAACCACAAATACGCGGTTCTAGAAGTTCTGAATCGGAATTCATTGATTTTCACGAAAATTGCCTCCAGAGTAATTCGTTTGGCAGGGGAATCCGCAGTGCGGGAAGCTTTTGTAGCGTAAAACTAGCTGCTCCCTTCATCTCGCTCATCGCCACTCCTGCGGCTTTCCCCTGTGCCGTGACCTGTTCCCTTTGCTCAGCCCGATTGACCTTGACTGTGACTTTGGCCACGCCCTTCTGCATTGGTGCGCATGATGGCTACTTCAGTCACTTCCGTGGACGCTTGGCCACGCTTGGTAGTCTTGGCCAGCTCGTATTGCTGCGCCATCTGCAGGGCCTTTTCAAGCGTCGTGAAATCCTTGGTTATGAGATGCTGTTGCGTGGCATTGCTGGCCATACCGTTCAGGAACATGGACGATATGTTCTTTTCCAACACGTCTCCAGGGAAGTTGCAATTAATTGCATTCCGTCGCAGCTTGTTGGAAAACTCCACCAACGTTTCCTCGGCCTCCTGCTGCAGCTGGAAATACATCGCCCACTCTACAGCTCGTGTTGGTCTTCCGGACGTATGCCTGCTCCAGTTTATCCACAATCTGGGCATTGGTGTAGTCGTTCGGGTCACGCGGGCACCACATGAGTGCAGCATGTCCATCGCGTCCACGCCGAAGGCGTCCAGCAGGATAGCCTTCTGTTCATCTGTGTCCGTAACCTTCCTCAACTTGATATAGTTGCGGTATCGAAACTGCCATGACCTCCACGTCATGACCGCAGGTTCGAACCGCAGAAGGCCAGATCCACCATTCTCCTCACGGGGCGCTGCGGGAGCCGTCACATTAGAAGCAGTCACATTACCCGTACTCGGCATTTCTGCTCGCGGAGTATCACACTAGCCGTACCTTCACGCCACTGTCACGACTCAGTACTGTACTGCACAACCTCTGAGCACACACTGACCGCATATAGCGTACCACAATTGGTGGCAACTATATACGTTGCTACGTCACAATACTCATGGACGGAAATAACCCTTGGTCGCACAGCGATGTTGGTTACTTTCGTAGGCGGACTATAACCGCCATTAGTTCTGGTTTTAAAGACGCGGGACGAAGCCGGCATCCTCCAGCGAGACTGACGAAACGCTGAGGTCTGGTGTTACAGACGAAAGCAACGTCCGAATTACAGATATAAACTTCATGGGCCAACCAGTTGACTCCAGTTTTCACATCGTCCATTTGCAACTCTTCCCTGGTTAAGTCTTTTCAGTGGCGGCATTCAAAGCGTCCTGAAGTGTTGCCAGCGACTTGGTGCCCAGTTTCTTTGTCGCCACTTCATCTTTCGATCCCATTCTTGCCCTTGAGGTCGCCCGGAAAGTTTCATGTCTCCGCCTTTGCCCGAAGGTAACAAAAAAACTGGATAAAGGTGGCCTCTGGCTTCTGCTTGGTGCTAAAGAAGTGGGCGATCCACATCGTCGGCAACGTAAAAACAGAATCCAGGCGTGCGTATATGTGAAGTACTTATTATGTAAGTTTATTCATATTTATCTCTCAGACCTGAACACCAACAACTGATTTCTCTCACGACGCAAACGACCAACAAGATACGAGCTGGTACACCGACCTAAACCGATGCTACGAGCGTATATGTAATCTCGCGGATATTGGTAATTAATAATAAATATAATACGAGTATTATTAACCATAACGAGAGTCAGTTATCACAGTATAGGTCCGCTATCGGTAGATCCATCGGTTCTTGCGGTGTGCCATCTTCGCCGAAAGTTGGCTCCGGACTCCGGGCTCCGGGTTCCAACAGAAATGACACATGGTAGTCCGTCGGCAGTTTGATCATTAAGAGATGCTTCTTTAGTCTCAGCTCCCAGTATGGCCGTTCCATCGTGGCGGGATCGAACGACACGATCCTCGATAACTGTTGGCCCTTTTTTGCTTCCGCCTCGGCAGCAGTAGGGGGTTCGGATACGGATGGAACTGGAGGCATTGCGGTACTAGCATTATTTCCCGTACACATGTTAGCCTTATATTTGTAAATTATCTCATGCCTTCACGCGAATGTCATGTAATCAGTTCAAAGAGGAATATTTAAAGTTGTTTTTTTATGAATACATGACAACGCCTGCCCACTATTTTCGAAGCTCCCCGTTTGCCAGAGGCGGTTGAACAGGGCTTAATTTCCTTTGAATACACGGTTTGTGTATCCCACCGTCTCGTTTGCGATACGAAATGTTAACAGCCCCGGCGACAGCAGCACTATTTGCTCTTCGGTTGATGTATCCTCTCTATGAACGCTCTTTACGACATTTTCACGCACGGGAGACCGAAAAGTTACTCGGAACTGGAAGCGATAATGCAAGTACTCCTTAACGGACTGAGTGAGGAGTTTAGACATCTTTGATTTGATTACCATGGATACTAGTACGGCATCTAAGGCGCACTCGAATACGTTGGCATTTTCACAGATCTGGACACGGCGCAGTCGAATACGTTGGCTTCAGCTCTGGACCACCGCCGAGCTAACGGTGATTTCAGTTTTTTCTGAAATGCTTATGTGGGAGCTGGCCCATAAAGGCCTACGCTATATGACTTATACCATACAATGGGAAACCTACTCGACTGCACCACCCGCTCTGCAAGCAGAAACGGGCCTTTATATAGCTCTCTAAACACTCAACATACACGCAAGGCCAACGTGTTGCACAACACGTTGGCCGAAGAACGAACGTTACACAATTACAGATACAGAACGAAGAACGTACGCATCAACGAACGTACGCATTGTGTGGCGAAGCCCACACTTCCCTCCATCGTGGGAAGACACATAAACAACAGGCATGAAAAAGAGACAACAACAAAAAAAGTATAGAGAAGCAGCACAATTGTATGTGGAAAACATCGGTGTAAGAGTATATCACTAACATGTACTAAACACAATTTCTGTTAGAAGGGGAAAAAAACTTTAAGGAAAGTAAGACGGAAATTAAGAAGGAATGTTATTCAGACCGTAAATGTCGTATGTACTCCATGTGCAGCATTTATTCCGAAGGTAATTTCGCTTGTGTCCTTCTGTGGTTACGATAATCAAGCATACTTGATCCTTTCCGTTCGGATTCCTTTGCGGCAGATAGGGCATCGGGGGCGTTGTTGAGGAATGTCGCCACGGACAATTTCCTTTCGAAAATCGTCAACAAATATCGTAAACATTTTTGCAACACAAAGTTCGCATGTTGTGTGACCGCAGTGAAATTTTAGGATGTTGATCAGCGTCTTGAATTGGATGTAATTTCTGTAGCAAATCGGGCATTCAGTTTCCGTATCAGCTTGCGTGATTGATGTAGGAACTGGCGTTGTATCTGCTGTAATGGTAGCAGATTCGGTCGACTGTGGAGCTGCCAGAATTGGGTGTGGTGTTGCTGGAATTAGCGGTAAATCTGCTGGAATTGGCTGTAGCTCTGTCACAGTTGGCTGTAACGCTGCTGGAATTGGCTGTAATGCTGCGCTCGGACGTTGCGGATCCCTCGCTGTGGGTATATATACTTCGGGAATCCAGTTCAGAATTCTTTGATACTTGTCCTTTCGGCGTTTTCGCTGATGCTTCAGGATAATAGGGGGTGTTAACCATATTCGTCCATTTCGTCTCTTTTTACATCTTGACATGATAAGACGCAATGATAGAAATGTGGGTTGTATATAAAGCGTCAACTTCGTAAGTAACTCGAGCAGTATCTCCGTCGATCGTTATATCCAATTTGATAATATTCCGATTAGAACTTAAATAGATCATAGGTGGTAACTGATTGTCCATGTTTGTGAGTGAGAAGCGATTGACCAAATGGTATTTGCTTGGACCGCTTCGGTTTTGCCTAGGGCGATGTAAGCTTCGAGTCGAACTGGTCATTCTGTGTTGTGCGCGCTGAATTCCTAATTATTGAGTGTTTGCTCCGATGCTCTCTTTGTGAAGGCTGAAGTTCTGATGAAAATATTACCAGGGATGGTGTTTTTCACTTCTTTTAAAGCTTCATTTGTTGTAATCAGGTGGATCGCGTTATGCGACGATTCCGTTTGCAAAGGTGCACAGTGTCAGTTTTTCATTGGTGGTTGCACGAAGTGGTAGGCTCTGAGCGAAATGTGCGTTCTTTTATGTAGCTTAGATCTTTCTGTTGTAAAGGAGGCGGTTTTCTTCAAGGAAATGGTAGTGAGTAAAACGAAGAAAATCGATATCAATTATCAACCACTTGACTGCTAGGGTGGAAATACTATTATTGTGCGAGCGAGTTAAATGGGAAACGTAGGACCATCCGCGATGTGAAGCAGCTTATTCATCCTTCATCATCGTTCATCATTTTATTTTGCAGTTAACTGTGATCAAATGTGGTTCTTTTGGTTGTTGGTGTTGTTGACAAGCCTCGAAGCAGTTAGCTGTGGTGTTCGGCACATCACGTAGTAGCGTTGTCAGTCTTAGCTCCATGCTAGATATATGATGAATGGATTCCAGCATATGTGAGAATTGGAAGGGTGAGAATTGTGCGCAAAAGCATTAAGACTAATAGCTGGTGCTGTGAAGCACTCACAATTGCTGATTTATTTGCACATTTATTATGTTTACATCAAGGGAAGAAAACTACTGATAACACTTCGTTTGTCGTTTTAGCAATCTTCTGTAACTTAAAAAGTTATGTCGCACTTGCGATCTTTTGTTGAAAAAAATGTTATGTCGCTTTTGCGATCTTTTACTAAAAGAGAAAAAGCATATGCCGCTAATTGCGATCTTTTTTTCTAAAAGAGAAAAAAATATGTATTTCGCAGATGCGATCTTTTTACTAAAAGAGAAAAATTTATTCGTTTCATGCGATATCGCTTCATGTCGCTTAATGTCGCTTCATGCAATCTTTTCAAAAAATATATAACGGCTGTTTGCTGCTGCAATTGATTTTTCTGTTCAAATTAACAACGATTTGTATTAGATGAAGTTGTACATGCGATCGAAATTGTATAGAAAGCGGAGTAGAGTTGAACAGTAACTGACCGGTATAGTTAACGCGCTAACAGTTAAAAGAAAGCGTACAAAAAAAACGGAACAACAGAACCAAAATCGAATATTAGAAAAGGCGCTGTGAAGCGCTCACAGTCAGAGTAAATATAATGGTGTATACAATTTTTGCCGATAAATATTTAAAGGCATCTAACAATTCTGTCGCTTATGCGATCTTTTTGGGTGATAATGGAAACGTAATTATCATTTTATGCGATCTGTTTAAATGGTGTTGAAAATCTTCATTGTCGCTTTATGCGATCTTTTTTGAATGCTGAAAAATTAATTGTCGCTTCCTGCGATCTTTTTAAATAAAAGAAATTTTATGGGTCGCTTTATGCAATCTTTGTGAAACGTAAAAATTAAGTGTTGCAAGTTGCGACTTCTTGAATGGAAAAAAACTTAACTCCTGCTTTAAGCGATCTTTAGTTCTGATAAAAAAAAAACATGTTATTGTCGCTTGGCGTGATCTTTATAAAATAAAAAAATTATTTTCTTGTCGCTATATGCGATCTTTTGTTGAACGAAAAACAATTGAATGTCGCTTCGTGCGATCTTTTAAAGTAAAGTAAACTTTTATTTGTCGCTTCATGCGATCTTTTCAATTGATAAAATAGGAAATATGTCGTTAATGCGATCTTTTTGCTAAAAGAGAGAAGAAAAAAATATATGTCGCTAATGCGATCTTTTGGCTGCAATGTAATAAACGGCACGGCACAAAATAATGTCATAATAAGTTTAACCAGCGTGTGGATCTTTTTATTGAAATAAAGTATAATGCATCACGTTTTTGTATAGTTCTATCGAGTGTGTTGCTTCAAATTAAATATTGGGGGATTATTATATTACGAATTGTTTTTTGCATTTTTCAAAAGTAGTATTACCAGATGCGCTAGTCTGACTTACTATTGCGTCCAATTACTGTGTACATTCACATAGGCTCAAATCATGTGAATAAAATTGGCAACGCTTACATCGAATTTCCTCAATGCATGCATCTGAAATTTCCAAGCTGGGATTTTTGCAACTGGGGCAAAAATAATACTGATCGGATCCATAAATTGGCTCTTTGTCTTGGCTATCGTAATTGTCTCCCTCATCATCGTAATCATACGTATCATATTTATTGGGATCGATAGTACACTGGCTTGCTTCGTGACCTTCGTTGTGACAACTGAAGCAGGTGCGGGGAGATGGACAGACCGCAAAATGGTGTCCCCAACCACCACAATTTAAACAATTCTCGCAGTTTTCTGTATTGCCACGATTGTCGTTATCGTATTTTGGAGGATCGAGGTCACATTCCTGAGCTATATGCCCTGCGCTGTGACAGTTAAAGCAGCAACGTGGGAATGGGCAATCTACATAGCGATGACCCCACCGACCGCAGTTAAAGCATTGAGTCATAATTGTGAAAAGGTCTAATTTATCTGTAAGTACCTGCCCTTATGTACTGAGACTTTTGTGTGAAGGTCAACTAAGTTGGCATTAAGCAATCCTTGCACTAATAAAGAAATTTTTTGGTTTTAGCCAAGCCACGTTATTTTATATGGACTACCGCGTCCGCTGACTCTCGTTCGGTGTTCACTGACATAATTCAAATTGCAAGGGACCGAACAAGTGCCAACAAACAAGTTGTTGCATAACTTTTGGGCAACTATGTAATAAAATTAGATAACTGATTATGGACCGCGCTGGCTTATGACATAGTTAACTAATAAGAACTGTTTTGTCGAACGAACAACCACATGAAATATGACATAACGAAGTTTTATTTCCACAATATTTTTGTTATGTAACCTAAACTGCTTGAGAATGTAATGTCCGTCAGGTACTTATGTAATATGGCCGCAATTTGGCAGCGTTCGTTCATTCTGAGGGCAATCTACGTTCATAAGAATGTTGGCAGAGTGATTAGTATGAGGTTTTGTATTATGTATGTATGTACTATGTAATACGGACGCTATTATGATACTAACGGACGTACCTATACATAGCATTTAAACAAAAAAAAATTAAACGACAATTAAAAAAATTATATGCTTATAGTATAGTATAATACAGTATAGTCAACGCAAATTATAATTATGGCCGTTTGATGAACCCGATTGCTTGAGTTAGATGTCATAAGCAAGTATACATAAGCAAGTATAGCTTGCTTATGTAATATTTCACAGAAATTCGAACTCGCATAAATTTTGCTAGTAATAACAGATTTTACGGTCTCAGTCGCATCGAATGTGCTCTAGTTTTATTTTCTGAGGGTAAAATAACGCCTACATTTTGATCATGTCATGCCCATTAAAACTGTAATTAGTAATGCAAATTGCCCAAAATTTAAAATTTCGCAGAAAAAGTATTAACCACGTCTTTAAAAATAGTGCCCGATTTATTGTTTACATTCTGCGCCCTGTTATAAAAAATTTTCAAATAACTGATATTACACTCAGCATCAGCAAATCAAAGTTTGGGGAAATCAAAATCAGCCCATCTTCTGTTTGACAAGAATAACAGCAATTTTATTGACTATAAATGGAATTATTCTCTGTAACACAACTATCACGTGATTTCATGAATTTCGATTTATTTTTGTGGTCGCAATTTGTGTTGTTTGTTAACGTGCAAGGGTCCCACGCCTTGCGTTTCGCTAACAGTGGGACAACAGCACAAAGCTCCCGTTAATATTGATAAAAATGGCATGTAAATCGCAGGTTTTAAACCCGCTTATTTTGAAAATTTCCTCATTTACAATCGGACAAAGCACTTCATTGAGTCAATAAATTCGCGCGCTTAACATATTCCATGGATAATTTTATTTAAGCCGGCAAGAAGAAAATTGGCCAAAATCTGTGTTCCAGCTTATAATAAGCGATTATTTGGGGCACATAGAATTAATGAACAAGTCTAAATTTACTACGGGCAAACAAAAATGTAATTTCAGAAGGCAAAAGTTTTAACAAGCTGCTTATATTCAAAGAGGCGAACTGAGACATATTTATTTCGGGCATACATAGTTTATTACCGCTTTGACTAGAGAAGAGTTAGATGATGCAAATAAATTTCGCTGTTTTGAGCAGTCCATACTGCATTAGCTTGATCGTAGCAAAATTTAATATCATATATATCGTAGCAAAATTTAATATCAATTTAATAATATTTATATTTTATATTTAATTTTTGAGTTCAGGCCAGAACTAATTAATGCACTCACGTACTGGGCCGGTTTACTAATCAAGAAAGGTCACTAGGTGAATGGGCCATTGCGGAAGGGAGAAAACAGGCGGTGTTTTTATAAGTCATCCGGGTATCTTCATAAGGCATCGAGAATGATAATATTCGAATGGAACTGGAAAGAAAATTAAGGCAGAATGATGATAATAAAAAGTGAGATAATTGATTTGGGCCAGCTCCCGTTGGTTTAAAAAAATTTTATAAAATCACATAAGACCGGAACCACGCTCTGCTACCAGTGTGGGAGCTGGCCCATAAAGGCCTACGCTATATGACTTATACCATACAATGGGAAACCTACTCGACTGCACCACCCGCTCTGCAAGCAGAAACGGGCCTTTATATAGCTCTCTAAACACTCAACATACACGCAAGGCCAACGTGTTGCACAACACGTTGGCCGAAGAACGAACGTTACACAATTACAGATACAGAACGAAGAACGTACGCATCAACGAACGTACGCATTGTGTGGCGAAGCCCACACTTACGTTAGCGGGATAACCGGGATTCCAAAGCTACAGCATGGGGGGCCGTGCGCGGTATAGATCTGTGTCTGAATTTAATTTTAAAAAAAAGCTGTGTATTCTTGGAGTCTGGCTTACTTTTTTCCGCGCCGCTTTTGTGCTTCCGTTTCCGTACCGTGAGTGCATCAATGCATTATATAGTAGCACTGATTCTGAAAGTTCTGTTGCGCGGCCGCGCCGATGGTTTAACTACTTCATACGCTTGGCCTCAAATGTACAGATTTAATTCTTGATTTTTTATAAACTGTGATATCTTGAAGGTTCTAGATTTATTGTATCTTCTCAGATCGTAACTGACACAATTAACATCTGGCATATGACATGAAGATCATTCGTTGCTAAGTACACTACATTCCTTCCTTCCTTTAAAAAATAACGAAAAAAATTACTGAAGCATCGCATATCGATGAATACAAAATTTCACATTTTAATCGAGTATGTCATGTGCCTTATGCTCTTCAGTATTAATAAGCTTTTTATCCGGTTCGGAATCTTTTGATCTACAGGCATTTCGATATGGCTTTTCTTTCCGCATCGACTGCACACTGCGCGGCATCGCTCACAGATGTGGTTTTTCCTGCGCTATCCAGTTTCTGCAGTAGTTCATCAAAGGCAAATTCCATAAGACGTTTCGGTCGGCAAAGGGAAACGAGCTTCTGAAATGCTTTGACGCCTAATGAGTTGAGCAATAGGTCTTTCCTTTTTTCGGCGGAAACTCAGTCCACTCCACGAAATTTTCGAACCTTTCTTTCTTTGTTTCTGGTATTAAAGGTCACCAGTTGTCCACTACTGTGAAGTACTACGGTAATATTATGTATAAAACGTGATTGTACCGGTTTTGCACACATATTATCCAAACGGGCGTGCTCTTGCACACTCGACAGGAATTGTTTTTCCCGCACGATCTCCAGCGCCTGCATCCCTAGTGTGTCCAGTAGCAATTCGTTCCACTCGGCCGTATCCGTGACCTTGTAGAGCCTCATCTAGTTCTTATATCGGAACTGCCAGGATCGCCAGGTCATCGCAGCTGGCTTAAACCTAATCGCTCCAGCGCCGTCCCCCTTTTCTCCCGAAAGCATGATGCTGCTTTTCACCTATTCACTTTACATACACTGATCATGCGCTCGATTTCTCCTTACACTGCCTTAAGTTAACACTGTTTCCTAGTCTTGACATACATTTACTGTGTTTTTTATCAGTTCATAGGTGCAGATAAAACCGTGTTAGAAATCGTTCCCGTTTTGGACCGCGTTGTAAAAGATCTCTGTATCTTCTTAGCGACGGTCTAGCACGGGAAGGATCATACCCAAGTAGCCGTTTGTGTGAGCATTTTGTACAATTGTAGAGCGCTTTGAATGCTACCGGGTGCAGTGCTGTGTGAGAGTTACAATGCATTTGCTTGATGTACCGGTACTTACAAGTTATAACAATAGTAACAAACTAGAAAATTTAAAGCGAACGGATAAAATCGCGCTGCCAAACAACCAGCGACAGCTGAAAATATTACAGTTTACATAAAGTTGGTACTCGTATGGAATCAATATGACGAGTATTACATTGCAAAAACAGAAGTATCACATTGCAAACCCAAGCAGACATAGCCGTATTAATGTACTAATGTGCGGTTAATATGGTAGGTATCTCAATTCGGTATTTAAATTGCTTACGCTTTCTTGTGAGGCAGAAAGAAATCTTGCTTCTAATTTTTTACGATAACAGCACTTTTTCTTACAGATAATTTTATACATAACGAGCATTTCCGCGTTGAATCTCAAGAATTGTATTGATTTATGAATACACGAATACACAAGTACAATGTACAAGTTTAAGAGCCTCACTACAGTTCAACCTATATTTTTTTTGGTTACAAAAAGTGGCCTGGGCGGTTATGCCTGACAATTCTCCCGTCTTGTTCCACCGGGCTCGCCAACGGTCAACAGGTCGATAGATCTGTCGGCTGCCACAACTTCACAGCTGTATGTGCTGTATGTGCAGCTATATGTGCTGTATATCTGCATGGCTTCGCTCTAGTCCACTATTGGTACCGAGTAGATAAAAAGTTCTGTGCGTGCTGCCGATTTGAAGGAATCCCTTCAATGGATTTTCTTGGCTTATGACTCCAGGGGTCCCAGTGCAATAGAACGGTTTGTTTGCAGTCATCGTATCGGCGAATGTTTAGGCAGAACGTTAGATATCAGGACCTTGTAACTCTCTCTCCTTTATTCAGCTTGATCACGGCTTGGCTATGGCTTTCATTGCGATCAACTTGAAATAAAGAGCATGGGCTACCATGTGGCGTACAATTATCGAAGTGCTACTCTAGCAGTGTTGCACAGTGCAGACTAAACAGGATACGGTGTCAAGCGTGGCCCAATATCACAACCGACTAAATCGGTAATTTTCTTAGTATCATCTGATTATATTCACTGCTGACCATACCATACTTCGAGGTATAAGCCTAATATTGCTCTTCCGAGGCTCGAAATTCGAGCACGGCTCGTGCTCGAAAACAGTGTCCGCATACATCATTTGCAAAGTAAGGCCGCGTTCTTTTTGTAGGATCGGCATCTTTTTATCGCAGACCACGACGTGAACAAGATCTTGCTTTTTGTAAATTGTGAGCGTTGTATCTATGAGCATCAGCATTCCATCCGAAAAACTTGAGCTAAGCACAGCCTCCTTATTTCTGCTCATTATCCTTTCACTTACACGATGAACGGTTTCAGTGATTCTAAGATGTTCATTTTATGTTGGGCAATTTTGTTGTCTGTGGATTCGGTCAGGGGGGTTCTTTTGAGAAACGACGCTCAGACTACATTCACTTTTCGACTCGCTAGCTATTTCCAGGATGGAATGGTGATGTTGTTTGATGAGCCTAGCTCGGTGTTATGGGGCTACGGAAAGCCGGGAGCAAAAGCACAGGTTGTACTTTATGGCGAATCAGTTTCTGTCGACGTTAATGGTGAGTTCAAGTGCGTTATGCATCCCATCCCCTCGATTCATTTCTTACCCACAGTAAACGAATAACAATCGTACATTATAACGAACAAACGGGTCAGGTGAGAGTAGTTTTTCAGACCAATCAATTTTGGTATACACATGATAAACTTTAGTGATAACAGTACGCCGAGAAGATTCGCCGATTTCCGTCTTTCATAACAGCAGACTTGTGTCTAATCTAATAACGTGTGTCTAATTTATTTAGATGCAGGCATATGGAAAACAAACTTCTGGATTCATATACCGGGTGGACCATTTCAGATCGATGTATATCAAACAGAGCAAGGGAATTGCACTGGTCATATCAGACTCCGCGACGTTTATTTTGGAGAAGTGTTTTTATGCGGCGGTGGGACCAACATGGCGTTTCCGTTGGAAAAGGTCAGCCATCCCGCTAAGAATTAGGACGAAATTTGTACACGTAAAACATATATTTCCGCTTCAGTTTTGTCGCACTCGCACACTTCTCTCGCTGCATCGTGAAAAGAACGTTCGTATAAAAGATTATGAAAAGTACTTGTTCGCCCTACGTTCGCGTATAGGTAAAACAAGTATAGTTGGACGATTTAGAGTAAACTGAAAAAGTAAAAAATCAAGCTGAGAAAAGGTACGAGCACATCGTCATCTCCGCCATTGTGTCCGTGCCTCCAGTGTAAAATATTGTTTAACCATACGAATATCAAATACTCGATATCAAAAGTACGTAAATTTATTTCGTCAAAATTCGGCGTCGCTCGTCAGATTCTTTAAAATAGAAGTAGTTCTCTTTTAACCTCTCGACTGTGATGTTCTGGTTGCAGACAGTATAGCTATTACTTATTAGTAGAACCATGGCAGCACTAAACAGAAGGCATAACAGAAAAGTTTAACCCTTCACCCTAGATTCGAGCGCCGGCCGAAATGTATTGCGGCCGAAGTCATCGGCAGCCGCGCTGCGCCCCGGTCTCACAGTACGCAGATCGGTGCATTTTCTCAGTAACACAACAACAGCAAACAAAATGGTTTTGCAAACTAATAATGGTATATAATTATCGCTTTAGATGTTCAACGGTTCGGAAGAACTGGATTTTTCCTCACAATTTTCTCGCATCCGTTTGCTGCGCATCGCCCCGGCGTCGTCCTCCACCGAGTGGCAGGAACCGCGCATCCTTCAGAACTGGACAGTCGCTAGTCCAGATTCACTGAGGGACTTTTCGGCACTATGTTGGGCGACGGGCCGGCGCGTGTACGAAGATCTTCGCACAAGATTCGGTACATCCTACCTCCACACACAAATAAATCTCTGGCTATTTTGTGCATTTTATGTGCTATATATATTGATTTTTTTGAGTAGACGAGAAAGCTTCGATTGGCTTGATTGGCGCCTACGAAGAGGCTGATTCTACAATACGCAGCTGGACACCTCCGGACAGTATCGGACAGTGCCCCGGAACTGTTCCTCAGCCGGCAAACGATTCCATGCTGTGGAATGCGATGATTGCCCCGCTGAAGAAATTGCGGTTAACCAGTGTCATCTGGTATCAGGGCGAGGCAGATGCCGCCATCCATCCCGACACGTATGGCTGTTTATTCCAATCCATGCTGGATGGATGGAGGGAGCATTTTTACCACGATATCGCGTTGCCCTTCGGTATCGTGCAGCTGGGTACGAGGAATGCGGACACCATACCGGGAGCCACCGCCCGGTTGCGCTGGGAACAGACAGCGGGTTTCGGGCAGGTGCCGAACACAGCGCTGTTGCGCGTCTTCATGGCGACGGCCATGGATCTGCCGGACCCGGAATCGCCGTTTGGCTCGTAAGATAACTGTACTCCTTGATATTCATGAGCGCGGCACTGATGTTGTTAAACGTAACTCGCTAGGTCACACGTAACTTAAACTTTAATACTTGCGTGACTTTTAATACGGTCGCAGCAAGTTTATAAAGCCCGTCGTGTTCGTACAGGGAGCTGCCGCGCTACAAAGAAGAGATCGCGCAGCGCTTGCTGGCCGGCATTGTGTCCGTCGTGTACTACCGACACATTCCCTTTCAAGGGCCCTTCCCGCAGCGTGTGCAATTGAGTCAGGATAACGTTTCCGTGCACATCGAATATGACGCAAAGAGTAACTTTGTTCCTGACGTTCCCAATAATTTTGAGGTGCGTGTTCTAGTAACTGGGATTTCTGCCTACATAACTTATGTACTAGAAAAATGCACGTTGGCGTGCATTGACAGACCGGAGCGAGGCTTAAACAAAGTTTTCGCTGCGGTGGCTACACAAGTCTCCATAGCCATAACGGGCAACAGCCTCACGTCATAGCGCTACTACTGTCACGACCTTCCGTAACGGGTTTCCGTAACGGACAGACATCAATGAAGGCATTGGCCTTGAATATACAGGACCTTCGCTCTGCTCGGGTCGATGATGGTCATAAATTCATTTTCTTTTCACAGGTATGCTGCGATCCCCTAGCACTGCCTGGGGACAGCTGGAAGGACTGCCGGGTGTGGCGCAACACCACCAGTCAGCCGGATCGGTTAGCGGGAAACGTCGTTATTGTGAACACACCGTGTGGCGGCGTTGCAGCCAGTTTCCTTCGTTACGCCTGGGCAGCGACCCCGTGCGGCTACAAACGCTGTCAGGTCTACGCGACGGATTATCTGGGTGATGCGAGAGGACTGCCTGGACCGCCATTTGTTCTGCCAACTAACTGGACTCGAGATGACTGGAACGTAGCTTGAGGCTATGAGCAGCAGATTATTAGAATATAGCGTATTTCATATCTACAGTAATTACCGAATTAGAGCCCCAGGGTTACAAATATTTCAAACGCCTCACGGGGTAGGCTCCAATTACGGGCATGGGCTTGTATTTCGGAGGGGGCTTCAATTTTCAAACCAGCTTTTTTGGCAAATATGGGCCATATAGCATTTAATTAAGCCCATGGGCTTGTATTTCGAGGGGAGCTTGTAACTTTCAAATGACCTTAAGGGTGGGCTCTAATTACGGGGGGAGCTTCTGTTTCGGGGTGAGCTTATAATTCGAAAATTACGGTATTCAGTTTTTGTGCTGCGTTAAACACATGAGAGTTAACGTATTGCAGTACTTATTAACGTTTAATTTTCATTATTTATATTAATTTTAGTGTTGTCTCTTCTCATGCAAATCTGTGCAACTGCAGCAATATATACTCGCAATACAATGAATACTAAACTATTCGATGATATCAACTATTCAACCGTTCTCGCCAATGAAGAATGATTCACTCAAAGTGGTATAATGGCATCAGGGTCAAAGTTCCGTAACTTTATTTTCGCACGGCCATGCAGCATTATCAACATCCAAAAGGAAAAAATTTCAGTACTTCGAAGGATAGACAATACATCAGCCTTAGATATTACTGTATTGCCTTTCGTCCCTCCACAGACTGCCGTGGGACGTAGATTTGATTTCGCACTAGGAGCATGCACGTAGAGATTTAATAAAGAAAATCAAGCAAACAATCGACTGTAACAACAATCAAGTGCAAGAAACTGTTCGGCGGCGCATTATATCAGGCACAGGATTCAAGATTCTGTCAACGCGCCACAAGGATAAAGCCGTATCCAGTGGATCATTGCGGCGGTAGTTTTCACGTCTATCAACCTTGTAATTTACAAACTAAAGCACTATTTTTAGGACACAACAATGCTAAAATAATGTAAAACTGTGCGAGTGCTATAGCCACCAAGTTATACCAGAGTTTGTGTACGGGAAGCCAGTACCCATAGCGTGTGCATTGCTTGTACAAGTAAATGCATGGACATGCACATGCTGCTCATGCGAATGCATGGGCAGGCAGGGAGCATACCGCCGGTTTAACCAATCGGGGCGGGCATTTCGCAACCGCAGCAGCAGTACAGTGTGCATTTCACGGGAAGCGGGCTTGATGCGTCCTTTGAAAATGTCTTTGTTAATTTTCATAATGACGGTCTTTTTGGAAAAGTTTATATTTATGTTATGATGAATGATGATGACCTTTCTTGGCGATGCAGTCTGACGAGATATTTTCCCGTTTGGCAGAATGACGTTTTCGATGACCCAGATGCAGAATTTTCGTTAAACAGCATTTCTGCCAGTTTTCATATTGTTGTTGATTTAAGCGCAGTCTCTCCGTTTGAATGTTGTAATTATTGCAGAGCATTAATTTCTGAAGCAAAGCCTCTACTTGACCAACTTTTCCGAGAAGAACTGGACGCAGGGCGAATTGCTCAGCAACTTTCAAAACCACTCAGAGTGCAGGCAGTTAGCGCAGCAGCAAAATCTGGGTCAGCTGTCCCTCGTCCCATCACGAACTTCTCTCGCCCTTTCAGCAACGCACTGACTTCTTACACTTAACTCGAGCCTTTCGGTTGAAACTATTAAGATGTCCTGGGGCACAGCCTCCTTCAGCATTATGATCGCGACGGTTTACTACTTATTAACAAAAGTATGATGTAGGCATGCTTTTGTTCTCCTGGCCTGCCTTTTACCAAGCTAAAAGCAGGCGCTATATTGAAAGAAGGGTAGCGTGGTGGTGTCCAAAAAGGGTTATAGAGGAATTTTCTTGTCATGGGGAAACTGTGGCCGTGACCTCTCCATTTTTCTCTCTGAAATGCGACACGTACATGATGTTATTGCTGTCACTCTGGGGGACGGTTGGCGCTAAAGTATCCCTGCTTGCAATTACGGCAGGAAGGTCAATGCTCTTATTTAATTTTTATTTGTTCCATGTGATTATTATTTTGATTTATATCAGGTGAGCAAATATTCGCTTGTTAGTGAACACCGTGTTATCGCGTGTATCGATGTACTGTAACTATTGGTTTAGAGACGGGTCTTCTTGTGCCAAGTGCGACATTCCGTTTCTATGTGTATAGTAGAAGTACGTGTAAAATTTGGAAAACGTTGCTTATCGAAAATGGATGTGGCACAAACGAAACGGGTTCGACCCACGCCAACCCCTCGGGAGTGGTCTTTGCGGAACTTTGTGATTGTCCAGCGAGAGATGGGAGTGTGGTGGCTGGGACGAATAACCGACATCGAAGGAGACCAGTTCTTCATCGACTTCATGTCGACGATCGTTCCTCCTGGTTGGATCGACTCTCGCCACGTCTGGACATACGAGCCCCTCACCCACCACCAATCGCCGGGTGCATCGTCCGGTGATATTGTGCCGGCACAGATTGCTCTCCGTGCCGATGACCATGGCCCATTCGTGATTCGTGCCGGCCGAGCGATTCGTAGCTGGATGAACTGCATTACACTGGACGAGCGTGACGAAACTGGGATGCTTCGCTGCCACATTGTCCGTAGCTTCCAGGTCCTGGCGCGACTGCCGGCAGCGGACGACGAGCCGTTTTACGGCCGACGCAGCGGTCTGGTGTGGACCAAAAAAGTCGTTCCTTTTGACAAAGCCTACCTGATCCAGAGTAATTTACAGTGTCTGGTGTCGTGTGTTCAAGATGCTTTTCCCCGTCGTAATAGCCAGACCGCTCTGCTGCCTTACGGTGAGCGGCGAATGTATGTACGGGCCGAGGAGAAGAGCGTCACTTTTATCTTCTACGAACTACATAGTGAGGTACCGGGCCAGTCACTGCGCTGCAATGAGGAAGCCTTGTACCGCAGTTGCACTGAAAAATACTGGAAATATTGCGTTGGTCCGGAGAATCGCCCGGCAGCAAAGAGTGTCCAGTTGGCCGTTAGGTTACTACCACCTAAAGTTGATGCAGGTACTGCGACGTTCAATAACACAGTTTACTTAGTCTTTTCGACCACGAAAAAACGACAAAAATGTAAATGTTTTAACGATATGTAATTTCTATTCTAGCGGACACTTACCAGTTACGCCATATCCCACTTCACCTCGTGAAGAATGTTCTTTTCCGTTTAGATCTGCTATCACAGTTTAATGCGAAAAGGTAACTTGATACGTTTTTGTTAATTCCATGCACAAGCTTGTACGTATAAAAGAATAATAACAGTTATCGCGTAATCAATTGCGAAAAGTTTTCTCATGGAACAACGCCGAGAATACGGTGTCTCTGGTGTCCAGTTCGTCCAATCTATATTGTAAAATTTTAAATCCTTAAAAAATGCATATCGTAATTGCTAAAGCAAACTAAGTATTCTGTCTGCAGTTCAGTACTTCTCTGCTTTTAGCGTTTGTGCCTTATGGCGCATCATGCTAGCTGATCCGGAAACCAACCGGCATCTCGTATTTGATGCTAAGACTTTCCGACTCGATGATGACGACCATCTCTACGGCAAGAAACATGACGACCATCACTACAGAGTATTGGTCTCTCTGGAAGCAGCCATTACCAGTCGAACGCGTACCATCACCTACATCAGCAAATCCCGCGATTTCTACAACAACAGTCCCGACAAAACATGGGAGACGCTGCTTTTGCATCTGCTAGGGCTCAAGTGTGTCGTGCTGGATGCGCTGATTATTAAAAACCGCCACGGGCAGCTGCGCGTGTACGCCGCGGAGACTGAGCTACCGGAGCCGACCTATCGATACATTTACCACGAAGTGCTGCGATTCATTCCGGTGTGCCGGCAGTTGATCCTCGTTGACTGCATTCTAGAAAATGTTATCCACAAATTCCATTACCTGCGAGGCACGATTTCGACCAATCTGCTTTGCCAACTGGGTGTTGAGCATTACTATACTGCAAACGATCGTCTCCGGCGCGATGTTACGTTGGATCGGTGTGTTCTGCGCTGCAGCGATTCTCCATCGCAGTTATTACGATCGCTTTTTCTGGCTGTCAATAACAACTGTTCTGTGGACCCCGATATTTATGCGCGAGTGACAGCTATCCATAAGCGAATGCTGCGGGTTTTAAAATACCCCCATCAGTGGACGGAGATTCGGGAGATAATCCAGTTGTGAGTTACCAAACCCATAATCTCATAACTAACGACACTGCATACCCTAATTTGTTATACTGCATGATGTCTTCTTAACTGGTTGAATAGTGAATATTTTTACCGGGGTCGAAGTTGAAAACTAATTTCCTCATTATTTTGTTAATGACCGTATAAAACTTCATAAAAAAATTGTCAGATGGTAGCACAACATCTGGTGGCACACGGCAATAGTTAAAGTGACTGTACATTAGCCACCGAGTGCACACAAAAAATTAGCGCATGGGGACCATATGTTGGGTACCCCTCGTCTTAATAAAAAAAAGGAATTAACGAGACTAATACTGTTCGGATGGGCTTTTTGCAGATTCAACGGGTTCCGGCCGGACGGATCGTTTCAAAGCTGGCAGGCGGTGGATCTGAGCAATCTGGATGTCTATAGTTTCAACACACTGACCCTTCTGGCTCTGGACCACATTTTTATGCTGTACGATTATACCGACAGCGATAACTTCGCGACAACCAACTAGTACTCTGTACTGGGTGGCTCACCACATGCATCTGTAATGTAAGTTGAAAGGCAAATAGAAGCTGCTGTTGGTGTATTTCTGGAGTTTTTTGTAGGTGGATGGACTGAATTTTAATCTGTTGTCATTTAGCCAATAAATAAATGTACGAAAGAGTGATGTTTTAGAGCATTATACGAACGAGTGGTGTTTAGAGCCTTATCGGAGTATGTCACACGATCGGCTAGCCTTTGTTCTTGAAGGGATTAGCACAACTGTTGTTTTGTGGTATCGTTAGCAGTACGTGTGGAATGCAAATTTTAGTAATGATCACTGCCAGGAGAGCAAAAGAGGAAGTAAAATAAAAAAGATCAGTTATCAGATTGGTTCGTTATTGTGACTAATAAACTATTGATCGAATTTCGCAAGTATTTAGTAACAACGATTCACAACTTAAAAATCGCACACGGTACGGCAATTACAGTATATAAATGCCACGTTATTTGTCGTTGGTTCAACCAGAGTAGCTGCTGTCGCAAAACCACTTTGCCTCATTTACAGTATAAGGTAATTCATAACGTTGTCGTTGTGCATACCAAAACTGCGTTTTACCTTACAGATATGTACACAGCAAAGTCATCCAGAAAAAGTCCCAGTTTTTTGGACTGAATATTTTTAAAACTACCTTTCACCTTTTTGCTCACGAATCTGCATTTTTAATCGAATACAAAGACAAGATTACAATTCACAAAGGAAACATCACATCGTAATATTAACAAACAGCAGAAACATGCGGCCGGATTACAGAGAACATTTGATCTAAATTAGCCGAGGCCGGTGCCGTTCCCAGGATGGATGCCGCGTTTCCACGTTGAATTTCGATGCTGAACCTCTGGCGCAAAAACTCCGTTGCACGTTTCTCGCCTGTTTCCTGCCAAATCATCTTGCCCACTTCGCTAATCAGCCGGGAGGCTTCCGGTCCGAGTGGCCCCACTGTCTCCACGCCGACCGCTCGGAACAGGTAATCATGGGTGATGTCCTGGTACTTCTCGGTTTTTTTTCGTTCGGCCTGAGCCGCTGCTGCGCCGGCTTGTGTGGATGTTCCAGCGATATGGGAAAGAGCCATCGTACACACGCATGTCACATCCCATGTCAACACATCCCATGTCAACATCCCTTTTGCTTGCTATACACTCGACAGTACCTGTAATAAGTATCGTAATGCGAGTACAAACTATGTAACTCTCAAACAAAAAACCAGTACAAAAATTTTCTCTTAAAAAAACTTCCTTATAACACATCTGTCAGATATGACACGGAAGCAGGAGAAAATGGGGGCAAATATGCCTTTATTGTGATGACAATAAAGCAACAACAAAAACCAACAGAAAACCCGATGGGGAAAAGCTGTGGAAAAAAAGTAGCTGCAAGCGCGCTCGTCAGAATCGTGATAATGATTCAGCGTGCTGCAGGTATGCAACAGCTGATGCCACAAAGCATGGAATCGCCCGTAGGCGCTGGGTCGGCTACGCCCCCAAGAGTGCAGCAATGCGCTGATTGGTCAGCGAGAGAAAGTGAACGCTGAGTAAGCAGCGTGATAGCGCGGCACGAATGGCGTTGCCATGTGCGGGCGGGCGACAGAGCAAAGCCACGAGAGGTGTCTGCCGCCTCGAGTGTGCGGTCTCTGACACATTAATAGATTATTATAACAGATTAAAGAAAAACTTCCTTGTAACAGATTAATACACTTGTTGAGACGCGGACTGTTCAGATCATGTGAACAGTAAGGCTCGCATTACATGCAACATGTATGTCAAGGTGTATGGTGTAAGTACAGTACATTTGTACCGGTGAATGTCAGTAACGCAGTAAAGGCACTGTACATTTACCTTATAATTATTATTCCGGTCATCCGCCCGGAGATTCGCGTCACGACTGCCGGGCAGTACACTAATACCCCAGTCAAATGTCTGGAGTAGTACAGGGAATATGAATAATGCGCCACTAACTGTCCCCTCAAGACCCATGCATACATCGCATGTGAGTAGATAGTGTATTAAACTATGTCTTGCAAAAACTAGAGTAGAAAAATGGGAAAAAAACCGAAGAATAGGAATAAAAAAATTAAAAAAATAAACCTAAGAATATTCACATTCCCAGTAATTTCACAAATAAAGTAATAGTTGTTATATTAATTTCCAAGTACATTTTTTTGTACATTGACACTGGAGCCTGCGCGGTGTAGATGTTATAGTTAACAACAATACGGCGGTAACACGTAGTTTGTAGGGTAGTCAACGGGCTTGCAAGGTTAGCCGGGAATGCACCGGACTGAGTTGTCGCCTATGTTATAATAATAAGAATAATACTTATGATTATCGCGTAGCGAAGCTGTGTAGTGTGTAGTACTAGTGCCCTGCAACGGAGTAGAAAACTTAATCCACTCCTATCCGAACTTATAAATATTTTACCAAATCCAATCCGACTCCGAATTTTAAAAATCTTACTCCGACCACTCCGATCCGTAAATATTTTCTACCATCCGAATCCACTCCGCTCCACTCCGAAAAACTTTATTAAATTTTTTACTAAACTCGGGAAAGTCTTCTGTAACACCAGCCGACGCATTAGCGTAGTAACTCTTTAAGAAAAGTAAATCATCAACTTTTTCCGGCTTAAGACTATTACGACGGTCATCTATAACGAACCCAGCTAAACTAAACGTTCGTTCACAAGCAGTACTTGTCGCCGGTACAGCAAAAATCTGTTTGGCCAGTTTCGACATTCTGGGCAGCTCGGTCTCTTTGTTCTTCCAAAACTCAAGTATCCATCTTTCATCGTCGTCAGCTGAACTTGGTGGCACGGATGTCTTTAAGTATAATCCAATTTCGTCGTCTTCTTGATCAGGTACTAAATCATCTTCGAAATCAGCAAACGTGCTTGCTCTACTTGTAGTCGGTTTTTTAGAATGCAAGCTGCTTAAACCAGAACCCATCACAGGCAGTAACGCTTTCACGCGTGCATGTACGGCTCTTTTCTCCGCTTCGGTTAACATTTTCAACGTGCGCATTCGAGGATTCAGAAAAGCCGCAATCTGATGAATGTCCACGATCACAAATTTTTCTCGTAGGTAACGCAACATCATCTTTCGCAAGGCCGAAATTGCTGGCGCTTCATCATCATTAGCAGCTGCCATATAAAAGCCTTCCAGCTTTTTTCGCCAAGGGAGTACCAAATGCATAGTGGGAAATTTGCTCGCTGACAGTTCTGCAGTCGCTTGTTTGACCGGTCTTAAAAGCTCAACTAACTGCTCTAAAAATTCACGCGGTTCTGGCAGCATTTCATCCTCCTTTCGCTCGCCCAACAAAACCTGCAAAATTATACAATCGTTAGACAATCACAGTGCATCCTGGCGGACATACGACATTGTCAGTAAACTGTGATTAGAAAAACGACTGTACGAGTACGCAATCGTCAATGATAAAGTTTTGTTACGTATTTGTATTTATAAACCACGACATCGTTGTTAAGTTTAAGTACTTACAGTACGAGTCGTATTCTTTACTAAATAGCGCTCGTAGTTGTCTTACTTAGATGAAGCAGATTACAATTATAAATCGTTGCGCAAGTTGGGTTGTCGTGTGGTTAAGAAAACATTTTCTTACCTGAATCTCGTCGTACACAGAAAGCAAGGAGTCCAGCATGTCAATCACAGTGTTCCAACGTGTATCAACCTCCTGTTTCACTTTACGGGGCAGCATGTGCTGCAGGGTAGTGGCTTTGATGTGTCGAACAAGAGCTTTGGACGTTTGCAGAACTTCGTTGACCATCTGGTGCTCTTCCGGCATATTTTTCACAGCGTTCTTGGATACCCGATTGAGCAAGTGTCCAGCGCATAGCACCCTTGAAAGGGTAGGGTAGTTTGCCAGTTTAAGTGCAGCGACCATGTTCGCCCCAGCGTCGATGACGAACGTCACTTCACTGCAGTCGCTTTTTTTAAGGCCTAGTAGTGCAAGCTTCTCCGATAAAAACTTTCTCACATTTATGGCAGTCTTTCGGACCGACGGATCATAGCACGAAACGAAAACAACATACTCCATTAGGTTCCAATCGGAGATATAGTGAACTGTCATTCCCATATAATGCACGCTGTTGCAGGGATCCGTCTAAAAATCAAAAGACACGGCTCCACCATCAGTGCGCAGAATTTCAGCTATTTTTGGAAATAAGGCTGCTCTCAACTTTTTTGCAGTGCTCTCTACATTTCGGCTCACGGTCGTTGGATGTGGCAAAAGTTCGGCTGCAGAAACCTTTCCGTACTGGTCGCCGATGTCAATGGCTGTTTGAATAAGTCGAATAAACCCGTTCCCTTTCACAGACTCGAACGACCGCATGTCCTGCAAAAAATACATGAAAACTTGTCAGTATTTGTATCATCAATTGGCTATGATAAAATTGGCGTTAAGTATGCAGAAATCAATAAAATATAAAATTCTAATTGTGAATAAATTTAAAAATAATTTAGGTTTGTACAGAGCGCAAAATCAAATTAAATTAAAATTTTGAACCATTTCGTTTCTTACCTCTGCAACAAAACGAACGCAGCTTTCCGTGACCATTGTCTTCGCAGTAACAGAAACAACTGGAGCTTTTCCACTTTGAACGAAGGAAGTGATTTTTGGTTGGCTCTTCACAACAACTGGCCTGCAGGAGTCCCTGATGTGGCTGGATAAATGGGAAGTGCCGTTTCGCGAGATGTGCTTGAAAACCTCTTTGCACGAGACACAGTATACGTATGGTAAAATATCGCCAGATCCAACTTCATGGATTTCCATAAAATGTTCCCACACCTGCGAACGTCTGCTGGCCCCGGTGGCCTGCACCTTCGACAAGGTGCCACCGTCCAAACCAGATACTACATCTTCGCGTTTATACACTTTTTCCGAAAAGGAATGCAAACGTTTTTTGCCTGAACTAGTCTTAGGTGCTGAAGCATCCTCGTCGCTGGAAATCTCGATCGCATCTTCTGACATCGCGAATTACAAAAATAAACAGCTTGTGTTGCAGAAATTGATGAAAACAACTACATACTTGGTATTTGTTTTAGCAGTTTTCGACACTTGACTTGAATAAATGCGCGCACATGCGACGCGGCAACCATGGCGTGCGCGCGCGTCGGTAATCTTTGGGTGAGGGTGGTAGCGCTTTACGGAGAATAAGTACTGTACTTCCGCTCTTATTGCTTATTGTTTGCTAGATAACGCCACGCATGGGGAGCACGCAATAATCACAGACAAAACAAATTTTTAAAAATTTAAATAATAATTACGGATAATTCGGATTCACAACTGCATCCGAAACCAGTCCATTTAGAACGGCCTAATCTCCGAAACCACTCCTAATCCGAAGTTTGGTAACGAAAACCCGTCCAAACCGCTCCGAAAATCGGAGTGGATGCGGAGCGGTTCGGATTTACCAATCCGTTGCAGGGCTCTAGTGTGTACTGTGTCCCATGGACAGCCTATTTATAATTCAGCTAGTCTACGATACCGGCTCTGGGCCATCAGTCCACCCTGTTACTGTACTCAAACGGCTGCCTCTGGATCGATAGCACGTGCGCTCTGGCCCCGCTGTTCCTCGTTCATGCCTGTTTGCCAGCCTCGTCAACTATCGCAAGGGAGACGTGCTTAGAGAGTTGTAGGAGAGTCTATCTGCCTTGGATTACGACTGTACAGAAGAAAACGCATCTGGTGCGTTGCATTTCAGTCTTCTTCGTAATTTTATACTGCTATCCCGCTTAAATAATTGTTTATCCCGCTTCTCACTATTATACTTTAAGAATTATATTTTCCCATTATACTGTAAATTGCAATTACCAATTACACTATTCTCACCCTAGTATTTCCGCTGCCGCTGTAACAACATTACAGCGATGCTTTATGAATCGGATTGCACTGCATGCGTTATTTACACCGTATCGTTCAATTTTTCCGGACTGCCATTTTATATGTAATACCAGGCCTATTTATCCCCTGACAGTGATTTTCTTTGCAGCGGTAAGTACCTGACCAGCAACAAGGCTGCTTTCCGTCGTACTGGCATGTAAAATAGTGAAATTCTAATGTTGAGGTATTAAGGTATTAATTTGCGGGTAATACAGGTTGCAGCGATACAGCAATGTCGTGCTGAATCACTGCTGAGTGCTGACTACAACAGCCATACATGCCCGTGTAGCATTTCGGAAGAGAAAATATCATCTTTGTTATTGTACTCGTATAGAATCACATCTGTCATCTGGGAATCGTATTTATTAATTTGTCGAAAATGAATGTCGCACCGACGAAACGGCTTCGCACCACTCCTGCGCCCCGGGAATGGACTTTCTTCAACTACGTGATCGTCCAACGAGAGAGTGGAGTGTGGTGGCTGGGATGCATTACCGACATCGATACCGAAGGGGAACAGTACTTTATCGACTTCATGTCGACGACCGTTCCCTCAGGCTGGATCCACACTCGCTATATCTGGACATATGAACATATCAGCGACCACCTCCCGCTGGCAGGACCGCGTGGCGACATTGTACCAGCACACATCGCCATCCGTGCGAATGCCAACGGCCCGCTCGTAATTCGCGCCGGCCGGGTGATTCGATCCGGGACCGAGCTTGGTTACGTTACGCTCGACGAGCGCGACGAAACCGGGATGCTCCGCTGCCACGTCGTCCGCAAGTACCAGGTGCTGGCGCGTTTGCCAGCGCCGAACGAGGAGCCGTTTTTCGGTCGCCGCAACGGTCTGGTCTGGACCAAAAAAGTCATTCCTTTTGATAAAGCCCATCAGCTGCGGTGGTTATCGTGGTTGAGGTTCTGCGTTCAGGATGCGTTTCCCCCTCGCCTAGGCCGGGAGATGTTCGACGGCCAGCGCATGTATGTACGGGTCGAAGAAGACCGTGTGACATTTATCTTCTACGAACAACACAGCCAAGTGCCTGGTAATGCAGTGCTGTGCGATGAAGATACTTTGTACCGCAGTTGTACTGAAAAACACTCGTCGCGTTGTATTGGTCCCGCGAAAAAACCGGCGACGGATTGCTCAGTGGCTGTTAGGCGATTGCGTGTTCACGCTGATCCAGGTATGGCGGCATTGCTATCAAGACAACGACAAAGCTTTATTATTATACGGGTATTTTGTTTGCGTGTAAAGCTTTTCGTTGCAGGAGACAGTTGCCAATTCGAAAGCCTCTCAGTTTCCGTCATCAAAAATGTTCTTCTCCATTTAGATCTTCTGTCACAATTTACTGCGAAGAGGTACCCTACAGATACATAAAATTAATGAAGCACACACACATTGTGACATTTGTGTCTTGTAAAATTTGCGCAAAAATTATCCGTATACAAACCAGGCTATATCTAAACAATTGTTTGGTCAATTTTAAAATTTACATTTCTTTGGTTTGGTTTTGTTATACAAAGTTATTAGTCTTTTCGCTGACTCTTGAATTCCTTTGGTTTTAGCGTTTGTGCATTATGGCGAGCCATTTTGGCCGAGCCAGATACCGGCCGGCATCTGGTCCTTGACGCCAATGTCTTCCAGCTTAGGGAACGCGAGCTCTTCGGAACAGTGCACGATAACCACGCCTACAGAAAGGCGATGGCCCTGGAGGCCGCTATTACGACGCAGACTCGCAGCATCATTTATATCAGCATACCCCGGATTATCGGCATAACCCACGACGATCCATGGGAGAAACTCCTTTTTCATTTGTTGCAGATCAAGGGAATCGTGCTGGAAAAATTTAACATTAAAGGTCGCTACGGACAACTACGCGTCTTATCCGCCGAAAGTCAGCTACCGGAAGCGACGTATAAGTACTCCTGCGACGAGCTGCTGCGGCTAATGCCGGTGTGCCATCAGCTGATCCTCGTTGACTGCACTTTGGAGAATGTCATACACAACTGCAATTACACCTACCCTCGCATTAAGAATAGCCTGCTTCCGAAACTGTTCGCTCAGAAATACTATGGGGACTATGATCGCCCGCGGCGCGATGTGACGGTGGACCGTTGTGTTCTGCGCTGCAGCGACTCTCCATCGCAGGTACTGCGGACCCTTCTTTTGGCTGTCAGTAGCAGTCTGTTTACTTATCCGGGTCTTTACACTCGCGTGACGGCCATCCATCAGCAAATGCTGATGGATGGACGCAGATTCGGGAAATTATCCAACTGTACGTTCAGCATACTGCCTCAATAATTCTGCAAGGCGATGTACCATCAGGCGGGATGTTTTTGCAGGTTTAACGGGTTTCGGCCCGATGGATCGTTTCAAAGTTGGCATGCGGTGGATCTGCGGAATCTGGATGTCTATAGCTTGAACGCGCTGACGCTTCTGGCCCTGCATGACATTTTTATGCTCGAAAATTATACCGATAGCGATTCAAATGATGTAGCGGCACCATAGTTGACAACTGCCATAGTTTAACACTAAGAAAACGATCTGTAACGTTTTGATTGGTCTCATTTCCGGTTAATGCCGGTTTTTGCTTGCATGCCGTTGGGAATAAATTTATTACAGAGCAGCTTTCTGTAAGCAATCCATGTATAACATAAACCGGCAACGGAACCGTGGGTAGGTTCTACTGCTTAAACAAAAGCACTGAGTAACATCTGTGCAAATGCCGCCAAGCGATTTAACATGTCGCCCTCAACTATCTGGATTCAGATTTTCAGGAATTATCAGTGAGACTGCAATTTAGCATGGGTATAACGCTAAATTGGGGCGCAAAAGAGCTAACCGTTTGACATCTAGACACGAAATTGTGAATTTGAGCGTACAGTTCTTCGTGGGATGTCGAGAAAGTAAAATCTGCTGACCGGGCCATCGCTGCAGGCACAGCACAACAAATCCCTAATATATACGAGGACGTGGCAAATATTAGGCGACTTTATTAAACCGCCCGTATTTGTTGTGCTCTTAGCTATCATAAGCCCACTCCGCAGCTTATGACGGTCAGGAATGGAGAATGTATCGTACTCATACGCAGGAAAATTAATAATTACTGGTATCAGCGGTATGCAGCAAGTAATCGAATCAGTCCCTTTGGCGCGAGTGCAGGGTACACTGTACACTGAATACTGAGTGAAAACATTCCGGATTACGTGACAATCTGCACCTCGATTTCCATGGCAACGCCGGTAGCAACGTACCCACGTGAACAGTCGAATGACTTAGGTACTCCTCAATTTCATTTTGCCGTGCACATTACACGGTGCTCGTAAATTTATAAAAAGTTATTAAAATTTTAAATTTACACGGCACCTGTAAATTTATAATTTTTAGATTTGTGTGGTACTTTACCACTGATGCGCAAGAATTCAGTTTTTGGTATTTATATAAATTACCGAAAAACCAAGCTGTTTTCATTGTGAAATGGGTGTTACTTCATGGAAAAAGATCATGGAATTCTGGAACTCCGGAATCTTTCGGCGATATCGGGTGCTCATTATAAACGGGCGTATATGGTTTCACGGTTTGGCTGTAACCTTGATTTCGGACAGAACCAGTATCGGATAGCCGTGAAAAGTTATGCGTTCGATAGTGAGCAACTTGCTGTAAGTTGGCACTGCACAATTTCTCCTAGTTTTGCGATACGGGGATTATGCAGGTAAATACACTGTACTAAAAGTTTTATTTTGATACGCGAAGTTCTCGGCTGATTAATAAAGCAATGTACAACGGTGGCGGTTTTGTGTGAAGTGTCAAAAATCATCTTTCAATAATTTGACACAGATTTTTTTTTAAAATTTCATTGTACATAATATTACATAGTTCTACACTAGCCCATTTCATTAATTATGGTAGTACCGAAGAACCCAAATTTCTCAAAACTTTAAAAGCCTTCGTAAAGTGCAGTGTACCGGTACGTGATACCAAATTTATGTATTTACGAGTACCTGCACGGAAGATTTTGTTTTCGCGCGTTCTCTTTTCTTATTCACTGAAAATTTAAAACGCATAAACTGCGAGGAACATAAATTTCGAAGTTTATTTTAGAATTATAAAAATATTCTGGAACTCTAGTTCGCTGCAAAAGCGACCTTGATCCTCGTATTTGTTTACATGCAAATTTTGGAGAAGATCGGTTTACAATAAATGAGGCTTGCGCATGTTACCGGTACACCTAAATGCTTTAAAACATTTTTGAATTTTATTTTACTCGTATTAAATTCTCATAATCGTTTTTCACACCAATGTTTACTAATCATTCGACATTTTGACTATAGAAAGCCCTGAATTACAAAGTAGTTTAAGGTGCGCGAAAGCGAAAGTTCTCGTGAATAACAATACACTCCATAATAACGTGAACCGTACGTGACCGCAGCGCAGGTTAGGCCTTTTTGCGTGAACGAAAGTTACGGGACCCTTTGCTAAATTGTATGGCGCGGGATGCGCGTTTTTAGGTTATCATTCGAGTAAACCGAAATCCTAAAATGTTTAAATGCATTTAGGTGTGCCGGTACATAATATGCGCAAGCCTCATTTATTATGAAATATGAACCGATCTTCTCCAAAATTTGCATGTAACCAAATATTAGGATCAAGGTCGTTTTTGCAGCGAACTAGAGTTCCAGAATCTTTTTTAATTCTAAATTAAATTTCAGAATATGTTCCTTGTTGTATGTTCCTTATGTATGCGCTTTAAAATTTGAAGGGTGAAATTACAAAGTATTTTAATGTGCGCGAAAGCGAAAGTTCCCGTGGATAAAAACAGTACACTCATAACATAACAAATGTAAACCGTACGTTGCGCAGCCCTGAACCCAGTTAAGGACGCCTTTGAGGCCATTGTACAGCAGCTGAGTGGTGGCAGACTGTCCGACGGATGGCTGGGAAGATTGGGAACCCAAGCGGACCCCAAGAGAAGCGCAGGTTAGGCCTCTGCGTGAACGGAAGTTACGGGACCTCGTTCTGGCGTCAGTGGCTGAGACCAGATAAGAACCAAGGCCGGCTGGGAGGGTTGCGCGAAATTATTCGAATGTCTCAATCTTACGTTATTTTACGATGAGAACTGACCACTAACTTTATATTTCCTGCCCCCTCAACTCATTGCCCACCTCGTTGCTAAGTACTATACTGGAGAGCTCTGTGTTAACGGTAATTAACAGCGTTAATGCAAATTAATGTTACGTCGACGGCGCTTCCCCCTCTTCTGTACGCCGCATCGGCCAAGCTGGGCCACCATTCGCCCGCTTGTGATGTCGACCGGCGGCGCCCGCTTTGTAAGGTCTGATGTGCCCATCCCCTCGAATGGATGGCCGCCGTGACAATCCGTGTCTCCCCCGTTAGGTACGACATGATCCGCGAGAGCGACCAGCTGGGATCAGTACTGGGGAAGTTTCGGACACGGTCGTCAGACAGCTCACGATCGACCGGACCAAGCAGGCTAGCTTCTTTCTCGACGTGGGCATAACGCTCCTCCATGCGCTCCGCCTGCTCAATGATTTCGGCGCCAATGTAGGCCTAAAAGAACAGATTTTCTGAATATACCCTAGTGCATGCTCTGACACCATTTGCGGATCTTTTATAAGATATTGCTTTTTTTGGTTGTTGTGGTTCGTGTGTCGTAAAAAGCTGCCAACCTCTTCCGGGAATTTCGTTTCCGAAAGGTTCTCCAGTTCCCTTTGTAGGTCATCTGGAGAAGTGCTCTTGAAGGCATTCCAGCGCTTTAGCATATTTAGGGTCACAAACTGAAACGACGTTTTAAGTAACGCCACTTGCAGTGGCTGTGATTTTGCCGTGTGAACTGCTGCAAAAAGAACAATAAATTTGCGAAGATAATCATTTGCGACCTTTCGTCGAGTGAAGCGTTAGCACGCACCCCACGTCCTCTGGGACCTTGGTGTCCGAAAGTTGCTCCAGTTCTAGTTCCAGTTCATGCGACGGAATATTTTTAAAAGCGCTCCAGTGTTTCAGCATGTTCTGTATTACAAACTGATATGGGGTTCTGAGTAAGGCCACATGCAGTGGTTGCAAATTTGCCGTGTAAATTGACTGCAAAAAAGAACAACCGTCTGCGAACATAAATGAATTCTAGATCATGACCTTTCGTCGAGCGAAGCATATAGTGAAAGACAGTAATTATGCTCAGTCATTATAACAGAACCGTAAAAACGTATTTAAACTGCTCACTCAGTATACCCGATTCCCGCAAAAACTTGTGAACCGTATAATTCTATAAGCGGCGCAAACGGATTCGCCGTTGATTTCTTCTCCCACGCTTTTTTCTGTGCCGCGGACTCCGTAGCTTCCATTGAGAATATGAAGAAGCAATGCTACTTTCAGCAGAAGTTCGTTAAATCTCGATGAGTGAGACTTGACCTTCTCCGCTGCCTTTAAATCAGATTAGTGAAAAGGATTTCTGCTTCACTCTGGAAGAAAGTACAGTTTACATGCAGTTATAATGGGTATCGTTTTCCTGTCAATCACAGACGCCGGAAATTACTGAACCGGCTTTGGGTTTCAATTGGGCATTTACTTGTTATGAAACGATAGATCAAAATTTAATAATGTATTGCCAAGTCTGGACTTTTTAACGAAAGTAATGAACTAAGTAGGGACTCGTAAGCAATGAGTTTCACGCCAATTTGTCACGTATGGGGAATGCGACGAATGCCATAACTGCAGGGTGCGTGGAAAATTAATACATTCTATTTGTACAGTAATAATGTTCTACTATGTATATTCTTTACTTAATGCGTACTACCACAGTAGTCAGCAAAGATGTCGGAAAAACTTATTTCCCAGTCAAACTGTACAACAGGAAAGCAACCCGATTTCAGCTGTTACTGCTTTTAGGGTTAATTAAAGATTTCGCTAATTCCGCAGATTTTCCGTGTTCGCCGCACCAGGCACACGGCACTCTGATTGAAATTTTTTTAAAAGAATCATTATCCAAAAGTTTGAATTTTTTTTTAATTGAATTATTACTCTTTTTCTGATCTATGAGTGTACCTGCTGTTACGCTGCTGATATCATTTCTTCGACTTCGTCACATCCACACAATGTGATTTCTCTTTCCAAAATTGTCACTGTAGGCAGCTCTGACCAAGCGGTCGGCCATATCCGTAATTCGCTGACTCATAGACCGATGTCATTGACAACGTTCTGTATGCTCAGTTCCATCTGTCCGCGCTCCAGCTCGGCATTTCAGTACATTGTTGGAAATATTTTGCTTTCTGCATTATGCGTCATACCGTGGTGTTTGTCCACTTTCTCGAGCGATTCTTCCCGTTAACAACTGAAGGTGTCGCTAAAATGGACAGTGCTGAAACTGTTTATTGTTAGAATTACGTGAATGGTCATTCTCCAAAGATCCCTGACAAAAATGGCAGATGCAAGAAGAGGTTCCTCTATCGTGGTCATAATTACAGTTGAGGGGTCACCGGTTACCCCGACACTACAGCGTCTGCCTGGTTAGAGGTTCCCTAGTTTTTTTTTTACTTTTCGGCTAATGTTGCCTCCGACAATGGACACGCCCTGCCGAGTACGATACACTTATTGAGCGCTTCCGTTCCCTGTTGATGGCGCACTTATTGCTATGTCCCTGGTCGTTCGGATGTAGCAGTTTGGGGGCGCGAAATCATTCGTCATCAGGTTCTGGCACGTGTCATCCCAGGTCCCGTCTTGGAGAAACGCTGGCAGTATATTCTTCTTCAACACGCATGGGATAGGCAGTTAAGCAGTTCACGACCCCGCTGAATGGAACAGTTCATCACGATTCAAGTCGTTTTCTGTACATTAGGTGCACCTGCCACATAGCACAATACAGTCTCGATTCCGTAAACTGCGGAAAGAGTAGGTCGGGTTTTCCGCAACCCCAGCCGAAGGCGGGAGGGCCACGTCCCGGATTTCCTTGCGGTGTAGGTTTCGTAGCTAGTGTGTTTTGATCTAGAGGTCGCCATGTTCTTCGTTTGGGGCATTCACAATGGCAAGCTTTCCATTTACGATGTGTTCTAGCCAAAAAGCTTTTTCGCTTTCGCTTAATTGTGCATGCAATCGCTCAAAATACATGTGTTAGGCTGAAACTTTGTGGCCTATTCCAGAAGCCCTTATGAGTCAAAGTAATTTCCGAGATACGCAGATATGAATTCCGTGGTGGAATACCAAGTGTTCTCTTCCTGGCATTTTTGGGCTGCCCACATTTCATATTGATCAAACACTCCAGATTTTAAATTGGAGCGAAAAATTCTCATGATTGAATATTATTTTATACGGCCCGCTTAGAACAAAAGCCTGTTACGGTATCTGTCGCCTAAATTTAAGTGGAGGCGCGCTCAATTGCAGATCTCAGTTTTTTTATATAGTTTCATACTCTTATTCATTTTTATGAGAATGCATTTACGGTACGAGTATCTTCTTAATAGTTAAGATTTTTGTCTTAACTGTGCTCAGCTTAACGACAGCTAGCTGCATGAAGTGAAGAAACTGCAGTAATTATAGAACAATCGTCGTATTGTTAATTATTTTGTTACACGGAAATTACCACAGATGACTGTACGTAAATTATAACCGGCAAACAATGCACATGATTAAGTAAAGTATTAAGTACTGCGGCGGACATGATGCTTCGTGATTCGTATGTGAGGACAGAAACCTTGCTAAAAGCCAGTCCCGTTTTGGACCGCGCTGTAGAAGATCCAGTGCGTCTTCTGAGCGACGGTCTAACACGGGAAGGGTCACACAATATTTTAATTAGCGAGAGCATTGACAGTAGTGCACTTCTATTTGCTGACGCACAACAGCCCGGTCCTGAAAACTGTGCTGATTGCGCCTACAGGAACTTCTCTGCTTGAAATTCACTCAGAAGGAACTAAATAACTGAGCAGTGGGCGTTTGAAGTAGTGTTGTCAAAAAATAAACGGTAAAATGCCAGTATTAGGTTTTCAACACTCCGAACGTTGTTTCGATTATCTGCCAGTGTAGAACGAAAACATCGCTGTTGCGTTATGGTAAGTACCGCATAATACAAGAGAATGCCACACTATTATGCAAACAGTAAAAACTTAACATGGATTTGTCAGCAAATGATGACACTTTTTAAACAGCCCATCAGTGGAAATAATTTCGAAAAACACACTACTGCATTGAAAAACAATGGACCCAAAGAATGATCGTTAGCGGAGGTTTCTTTGGCCCTTAGGCGAGTACAGCGACAATGTACAATGCGATTCTTCGAAAACTGTTGAAATATCAAAATGGGAGCTATATGGCCGGTATCTTGATTTACGTGGTGATGTACATTACATAATCACATGTACTCTTAGACGATCTCAGAGCCCAATTTTTCAAGTTAAAGAATAAGGGCTTCCGGTGTGTGATGTGGTGGAAACCACCCTGTATGGCAGTGTACAGTACAGATAAAATTACGGGGCAAGCTTGTACAGTTAATAGTAAATCACCAGCTCTGTGCGACGTGCAATGTTGCACACACCGTTGCTTGTTGTCGTTTCCATGGCAGTGAGGAACGCCGGCAACAGTCGCAACTATGAGTCTACAATCATTTCGAAGGCGAATTACAAATGTAACTTTCTTGCGGAGTGCTCCAGAAATTTACGAGAGTATCTGTATGCTCAGCTCTTCACAAATTTATCTATAAAAGAAATGTTATGTCCTTTTCGATTATATGCTGTTTATCGACATAAGGACGATGTTCAGTGTAAGCGTTCTTAGTATCTGAAACACTGAATAGTATTCAATGTCAGCGGAGTTATCCTTGTCACTTTTGAAACCCATGCGATTAAAATAATAATTATGACATTTTGGAATCTCCGCGTGATGTCAGGCTACTACGTAGATAACCGCCCTAAATAAATTCCCGACTTAACGGTAACCTGGATCTCCGACACCGTCCGTTCCGATTTCCTGACACTGCTAGTTAATACCTTGGTGGTGCAAAATTTCAACAGCATTTGTGCCTAACTGTAAGTTGCTGCAAGCTGATTATTGGGAAGAATGTGTTCGAAGTGTGACATAAGCAAGTACTAAACGATAGAATGATCACAGAGCTAACATTGTAAGACTAATTATTTTATCGGTAATTCTGATAAAAGCAAATAGTGGTGTGCAGAGTCTCGTGTGTACACGCTTTAATAAAGGAAAAAAATGATATGCGCCCCAAAAAGTCCTGTAAATACATTTTTATTGCAGAACTTGATTTTTTTATGAATTTCCAACGAGTAGAAAAATAATTTTACCGCCGCACTTTGTTTTAGAAATTGTTTTCGCTGTCTTTTTAGTTTTTTTTAAAAACTTTTTGCGCTTTCAGTCGTCCAGTTGCTCTGCGTTGACCTTGTCTAACCAGACTTTAATGGAAAACCCGTACATTTAGCTTCATCATCCTTCATGCTGTTAACGACATACCGCCCACCGCATTTAATCGCACTTTGACCGGTATATTTTGGCTTCGAGCAGATCCTGTCTATTTCTGTTGGGGTTATCGTTATTGTTGGCTTAGGGACCATGGTTGTTCGGGCCGCGCTTACGAGGTAACTTCCGTTTCTTCAGCGCTAATGATCTCGCTGATCCACTGCCTCAACTGATCTTCTTCAATCTTCTTTGATGCAGTTAGCGGTTTCCACATTCGGTTTCTAGGACAGGACGGGATCTATGGAAAAGGCGGCTGCATAAACTCCGCAGTTGTTGGAACTTGAAGCCTGACTCGGGACTGAGACCAGATCGATTTTGGCGTACTTTGTCGACTTAGCGGTTAATATATTTTATTAACCAACTCTCAGCTAGTACGACTAATAACTAGTAGAAATAATTGAGTAAGACAATATTATTAAAGCATATTTACACGGCTGCTAGGTATAGAGTACAGCGACATTGTACAGTCCACCGCTGTACGTACATAAACCGCAGCTGATAACTTCCGCTATTCATTAAGTACACTTTCCAGTATCTTGGCAATCACTTGCGCATTTCGCGTACAGTTCGTGGTTCCAAGCTCTTGAACTCGTAGTACACCCTTCATTTTTTATGATACTACAATACTACATAAATAATGGTTCCATGGTGCTATATGGTTATGGTACTACATGGTTCCAGGGTTATGATACTACATCGTACGCATTATTGCTCGCCTTGAACGCATAAGGTCCATACCTGCAGCTTCACCCAGTCCGTCGGCTCCCATCCCAGCATGGACAGTACGCTGACTTTTTGTTCGGGCACCCATGTTACTTGTAAATTGACGAAGTGCTTTCCCACCGGGTCGTACAGTGGCTGGATTGATGTAAGCCCCGGAACGGGTTGAACGTGTTTTGCCAGATCTTCTCGTACTTGCTGAAAAACTGCCTATGGGCGGCGACACGTCAGCACCCATCCCAGTGCCAGCATTCCTGTCAGGTTTTTATTTCTTAACAAACTGCGGCAGAGGGAGCAAACAACATCCAGTACTTAGGATGAACCCAAGCTTACTGAGATACAGAATGTCTATTTGACTTAACGACAGGGTAAACAGGGAAGATCGAAACACGGGAGGCGTAACACTGACAAGTATACTCACGGGTCTTAGGCTCTTAGCTGCCATCATAACCTGATATTTTCCCCGCTTTTCTTGTGAGACACTTTGAACGAACTTTTAGTTTCGCTTGCCACAACTTATTTCTCGTTAGTAGAGGAGAAACTGCTTCTTAGCGATTAGTGCCGCAAAGTTTGTCAACTGCGTTACCATTTTCGTTCCAGTTCTATCGTTTGGAAAGTCGTGCATTATCAGCTGCTTATCAAGCTTTGTATAGTCCGGGTCTGCGCCCAAACTTCCTACAGACACAAAACGAGGAAAAAAATCCGCTTACATGAGAATCCCTTTCATCTTCACTGGCAGCATCCATGGCTACATCTGTAAACAATGTAGTACTGATAATGCGCCTATACAAACATGAAACTCTCAATTCACCGCTCAGAAACCACGAAATGACATCCTCGTCTCTGTCGACGTCATAGGCAGCAATGATAAAACGAGAGACGCAGAAGCCGCCGTTTTGTAATCGTGAACGCGAATCTCTCAAAGCTCATTAGCGTCCACATCGAGCGCCCGCAGTTTCGTAAGACGGTTTTGGAAGACGCGTTCGGAAGATGTAAGCCAGTTCATCCCAAAACCCAAACTTAATGGACAATTTTCAAAGTAAATGGGCAAAAGGCTCAGGTCATACAGATGGTTGTCGGCCAATATCAACACGCAAAAGTTCGGAAGGCGTGGCATTCCTTCCAATTATCACAGGTTGCAGTCAATCAGGCTCTGCTTTTCCAGTCCCTGGAAATTGGCGAACTCGGGAAGGATAGATGGCGGAACCTGCTTCTCATCGAAATAGCATCCCCGGTGTTTGTGAGCTTAGCTTGCAAATTAAATTGCGGTAAACTGCCGCCTTGTGGCTCACAGAGGCTGCAGACGTTTTTCAGAATGTAAAAACATCAGTAAAATAGTCAGACAGTTCAAAAACAGACTACAAATTTTGCGATGCCAGCGCGGCCTTTTTAAACAACACAGGGTAATTCGTTATGCATCAGGCCTGCAGTGGATGATGGTTTTTGATCATGAAGACGATCTTTGGTATCCTCTGCAATCAGAATCACACGGCATAAATATTCGCAGTTGTGCGTGCCATGATCTGTGCAGACGCCATCACGAATTCCCGCTACACAGTAATTATAAAGACCTTTCATAGCGCCCAACTTTCTTGGGAAGCCAGTCAACGACATTTGTCGAACGGCCAACACGGAAATGAACCATACAGTACACTGTTTTTGTATGTGCCTTGAAGCCGGCTTGGAACGAATAACGATCGCGTTGAAATGGACGGTTAAAACTGTTCGCCAGAACAGTGCAAAATTTCCAATTTTATCATCTTGGCTGTTCTCTCGAAACCAGTTGCCTACGGTCACTTTCAGGTTTTGACACAGCGGTGAGCATTTCAGGTTTTGACATTTCAGGTTCTGACACAGGTTTTGACACAGCGGTGTATATGTAAATGAAAAAATATATTGCTAAAACTTAACACATGAAAAGGCTTCCTTACACTTAATAATCCCTAAAAAACTATTCGTGCAACACTGCATCAGTTGTTGTGTTATTTTCACTAACAAATACTATGAAAAATCTGATATTTTAAGAACTAAAATTGCCAGTTGATCGTTTAACTAAAAAAGGTCATGAAATTTACTATGCGTAATCTTACCTGTTTTGGTTTCTCGATTACTTGATTTAAAGACATGGTAACAATGTCTGTAACTGCAAAAAAGGCAGCAAAATTAGCTTCCAGGTATTTATGAAGAAATGAAAACATTATTATTATTATTATTACATCAAGAGCAGACAACCCGCTAACGGTACTTCAACGTCTGGTCGGCACAAGACTAAACACATAAGAAAACAATTTCTAAGACAGATCAACAGTTCGGAGAGCAAATTTGAAAAAACCCACGCCATCAACACTGGGTAACTGCATGTTAACATTTTGTATGCGCTCAAAGATGTTCTTTAGTCGCATGGCCAGCGTGCCTTCTCCGATCTTCTTCTTCGCATTGGCACCAATTCTCGTCGGGTTCCGCAGGTTGTACCGCATTCCCAGGTCCGTGAAGTCGATCATCCCGACCATATATCGCGGTGGTTGGTATGCTTCGTGGTTGTAGATCTTATACAACCAAACCGCTTCAGACTGCTTCCAACGGTCGTACACCGGCAGGATACGCAGTTTCTGATACAGCTCGGGTGTAACCCGCTCCTTGTAATCAGAAATCGCCCGCAGTGCTTTCCGCTGTGCCCTGTCCAACTTGCCGCGTAAAGCCGAAGATGCTGGCGACCACGTATCTGTGTAAAGTGGTTAATTTTGTCATTAATCTAGTGATGTAGTTGCAAGACAACAACAACAGATTGTTCAGTGGTAGTAAGAGCAAACGCAACAGCTGTTTTGGCGCACAGTTAGGCATTTAAATCAATGCTCGATTAAGTAAGTAAAGATAGTGCACCAAATATGAATTTTTATATAACAAAACAAACAGAAACAAATCACTTAGCAGTTATGCAGTGAGGCGGAGGCGCTTTCCGTGTAATTGGGTCTCATGGTGTGAGGCGTGCTCTAATGGCATGCAGCTCACCGATGAGTGATACGTGTACTCGGTTATGAGATCTTTGAAGAAACCTGACGGTGATCTGGACCCGTATGGTATAAAGAAACATAAGAAAACTCAAGAGAACAAAAAACATAAGGAAGCGTTGTTACTTACCAGACAGGTTTAGGATGCTAGGGAGCCTGCGGTGGGCCATTCGAAATCCGGGTGGGTAGTCGCAAAAGATTCAGCAGCCGGGTCTCCATCTGGTGATGATGGGTCCCGAACCGCTAGCGTCGAGTACTGGGGTTGTGATTATTGGAAATAGTACGTCGCTGTGTTGTTTGGCGGCGGTGACTCGAGCGAATCGAACAATGCCGGTGAAACATTTGGGGTGGAAACAGTGAAGCTGGGTGATGGCGATTCTGGTGAACTGGGTAGTACTTGGTGGGGACAGGTTCGGTGAGGACATGACGAGGCTAAGAGGCGACGGGCTGGATACCGGTGAATAGAAGTCCATCACCTCCGTCACTCGAGCCGCGGTTCGCGGGAACCGTCATACCGCCAAATCTTGTGAAGGTACAGATGGCCCAGCACGAGCCCAGTGAGGGATTGCCAGTGCGGAGCAGGGTTTAAGGGGCCGAGAAACGGGAGCGTATTGCCAACGAGTGGAATGAGCAGTACTGCGGCGCTGGCTCTGGGTGATACGGGGTCCGACGTTAATTTACCGTCTAAAGTAAGTCATTATTGTTGATTTTGGTAACTATTTTTTTGTAAGAATTTATATAAATATTTACAGTTTGAATTTATTGCGAGCACTTTTTATAATGGATAATTATATAGTTATTTAACGCGCTCTTAAAACAAGATATCAGTAAACACAATAAACATAATATTATCTAATTTATCTTGTAAACCGCGTAGTGCCACTTTAAATAAAATTTTTTAAAGGTCATCAGTTTTTTAAAAATATATTATTCTAATCCAAAATTATTATTATTGTTATTAATAATATTTATGTTAATAATTATCATTATTAACTTTTTGCTACTGTAAGGCATTTTACACGTATATCGCTCGATTTGCCATTTGGTTCTATAACATTTTAACCTTTCTCGTAGCCGGAAAGAGCGCACTATAGCTTTGTTTCGTCGACGTCCCTGGAATTCTACATGTCTTTCACGTCTTCTTGCATTTCTACACGTCTTTCATTTCCTGGTACTGTAAATTTGATGAAACCTTTCATCGCCAACGTAATGAAGACGTTAGTGTGGACTGCCTCTATGCAATAGTGGAACACTATGCGCGCCACAACGTTCGGGCAAATAATTCCGCAAGCCTCTTCATTGTTATCAACTGTACTAACCAAAGCAAAGATTTTTCTGAAACGATTTGCTTTTAACTATTGAGTACGCCGAGATGCTCGGGTGGCCGGCCGCGCTTCGGCACAACGTTCTCTCTGAGAAAGTGTTTGCAGGCAAAAAACTCTTTAAGATAGCTCAAATTGGTTCCAGACCTTCTGTTTTACTTTTATGTCCCGGAGCGTTACTTCTTGTTTCGAACTGATGACATTACGTAAACTTTGTTGATTTTTTCCTACCGGCCCATTCTCCACGACCTTTATTAGCGCGCGATCAGCTCAAAGTTTTCCCGCCTGCCAGAGAGAATTTCAGTGGACTTCCGTGGCTTTAGCCGTAGTCTAGCTCCTTAGGTTTTCGTCTTAGCTTTGCCACATCTGGCAGTGCAAGGGTTTCTAAAGGTCATAATTATAAGAACATACCCGCACAGCTGCTCGCTTTATTTTAATTCTGTGTTAGCAGGTTAATATGATCGCTTTGTCACTGGGAGGCCACTTCTGATGGTTTTCACGTTGCACAAGCACATGTTCTTAAGACTGCTTCACGGTATTGTCGATCCGTGGAAACCGTTCGGCGCTGCCCCGTACAGAACGTCGGCGGATGGACCTGCAAAGGCCGGTCTGTCCGCCAGATGCGTGTTCTTCACAGTCAGCGGCGGAAACCGAACGAAAAACAATTAACGTTTGTCTCAGCATCTCGCGCCGATTGGCAGCGGATGTATAAACGATGGTGCAGCTTCTAACGGAATCCGGTATCGTCGCCGCTTCCGATTCCGTTAGGCTTTCCGGATCCCGTGTCTTTGCGGCAACACTAGTGAATGTTTTTGGAACTAAATTTTAAACAAGGACCGATTGTTCGTTGTTCACATCACTTCTCGTTTATACATTTTTTCTAATTCTTCAGTTTCGCTCCAATTCGTCTCGTATCGGCAAAACAACGATAACTGCAAACTGTATAGAAAAAATGTGTACTAACAAAAAAAATATTTACTGCGAACCAGACAAAAAAATGCTCGTGTCCGTTGAACATCAAATAGATACAACAAAAAATATTTTGTCGGTATCCGTATCGTCTGTTTCTAGTTTTCTTTTCTTCACTAAATTTTCCTCCAGGACGCTTTCGTCGGCCATCAGGTCTAGCATCTTAATGCAGAAGAGGTTGTAAGCGCGTGGAAACAGTAGCTCCATCGCTTCCTGTAGCGACTTACAATGTGTGACCGGGTTTGCTGTGTAGTGCAGGAGCCATGGCCCGTCAAAATAGTTTTCGCGCTCCGCAGACGTGTATTCCATAGTTGAAGTCCTAGTGTCCGCTCCCTGCTGCTTGAGATCGTTCAGATTTCAAGTGGCTTAAACTCTTCAAATATCAAATTGGAACAGAACATCGTGTATCGAATAATTTCACCGTGAGCGCATAAGCCTGTTGATGTAGGCAAATGCGCATGTGATTGCTGACAATGCTAGACATCAGTTTTCATTAATTTAGCTTTGTAGTCTTATTTATTCTTTTAATGCATTTCCAGTGTTTTCTTAAGAGTAACTGGTAAGGGGTAACTGTAGCGCAACATGACCACAACTAACTCAGTAAAGCAGATTTATACTTCTATACCGTAAATAATTATAGCACATTCGTATTGTTACGCGGTAATTAGTATAGATGACTGCACAAAAACTTAAAAGTCAGTAATGCTTATGGATGCGTAAATATGAGGTACTGCGTAGGACATGGTTAATTGGTTATTGGTATGCTTAAGATTGAAACGTTGCTGAAAGCCAGTCCCGTTTTGGACTGCGCTGTAGAGGACCAGTGTGTCTCCTGAGCGACGGTCTAATACGGGAAAGGTCACACACGTTAGTTAACCAATCGACTAATTCTAATTAACGTGAGTATTGACAGCAGTCCACTACAAGTCTGTACCATTTTCTGACGACCAATCCTGAGAAATTGTGTTGAGTGCGCATACAGGGGATTCTCTACTAAATTTACTCAAAAGAAATTGCAGAATCGAACAGCCGGCGTTCAAAATAGTGTTGCCAAAAAGATAAAAAAAGTGTTGAAAATAGTGTTGCCAAAAAGATAACGGTTTTAACACACCGTGTCAAGATTAAGGGTTAGAATTTCAACATAGAATAATTCTTCAACATTGCAAGCAAGACCTGTTTCGATAATCTGTGAGTTTGGAACGGAAACATTGTCATGTATAGCAATATGGTAAGTATTAATTTTTTTTTCAAGCATTGCACTCTTATTTGGCGGTATGCAAAACTCGCACCATTTTTCTATCATAATAAAGATGTACGAGGCAAGCGGCAACTCTTTCCCATCGCTTTAGTAAATTACCTTACTTTCCCTGCTGCATCTTACCCGTGTGCAGGCGCTCACGTGATAACGTATCCATTGTGATCACTGATCAGCGCTTACTGAGCCGGCGATAAAATCTCGCCTGCCGTTGCTTTTCTCTATATTCTTTATCAGTATGCGTAATCAACTATAGCCGCAAACCGGTTTAGACGTGAAACGGCTGAAATCAAATATCACGTGAGCGCCTGCGCACGGGTAAAATACAGCAGGGAAAGTGAGGTAATTTACTGAAGCGATGGGAAAGAGTTGCCGCTTGCCTCGTACTTAATCCACAGCCTCAACCGACAACAAAAACCAGACGGTCTAATTATACAGAACATCTCATCTAAATTAGCCGATGCTGGTGCTGTTCCCATGACGGAGGCCGCATTCCCGCGTTGAATTTCAACCCTGAACCGCTGGCGCAGATACTCAATCGCCCGTATCTCGCCCGTTTCTTCGCGTATCATCTGCCCGAGCTCGGTGACCATGCGAGAGACATCTGGTCCCAAAGGTCCGAGTGTTTCGACGCCTACTGCACGAAACAGGTAATCCGGTGTGATGTCGCGATACTTCTCCACTTTATCCTGCTCTGCGCGCGCCGCGGCTGCTCCCGCTTGTTTCGATGTTGCCGCGATGTGCGACAAAGCTACTGTGCACACACATGTAGCATCCCAGGTCAACATCTTTCCTCTTTCCCACGGTACCAACGTCACTCCGTCGGGGCGCTTACCATTGGTTAGGAAAATACTGGGTGGTTCCAGGTCCGTTTCAATACCTGCTGAAGCGAAGGCGCGCTTTAAGGTGGCATTCAGGCAGCTGTGTCTGGACTTCCGGCCCTGGCTTTTTTTGCAACTGAGACCATGATATCCTCGTGGGTCTACCGATTCACCGCAGTTGCAACGGTGTGGTGTGGTGATCGGTACTCCGAGACGCAGGCCGACTGCGATTCTGAGTGTGGTATCGTTCAGGAAATTCCCCAGTGATGCTGCTGGGAGCGCTTCCACCCATGCCGCGTTTTCTTTGCTGCTCACGCCTCGGAGACGGGCTTCACTGGACATGTCTGACTGGGCGGCCGCCAGCAAGGCTTCCGCTGAACCCTGGATGACTGGTTCATCCCATGTCTTGTGGTGTTTTCGGGTTTCGAGAGTCGGGAGATCAGCCCCGCTCATTCGCTGCAGTATTAATTGCATCACACAAGATCATGTGGTACTGCTACACAAAGCGGTTAAGTTCTGCATCGATTTGTCTAAATGAAGGTAAATCGATGCGATACTCTTTCAAACAGCTAATCAGCACCTACTTGTTAGTGTAAAAAAAGTTCGAATCAGAAAAACAAATCGCATTGTCATTGTAAGATTGTAAGGGCATTGTAGGATTTACCAGCTACCACAAACCACAACTCTTGCAAGATGTCAGAGGTAAATCTTTTAAGTAAAAGAATGGGCTTCCAATGGGTTACGCAGTTGAAACAGCGTTGTGTGGCCGCATGGTATCTAATAATATGTTTTATTTTGATCTGTTTTTTTTTTCCAAAATTCCCATGCTTTCCAATTTTGATTCCATAATGCTTACCAATGCTCTCCTCCTTTAGCTTCTAAATACTAACAGCAAAATGTTATACATACAGTACTGTATACAAAATAAAGAGAACTATTTAAGCGGTAAACCCGCCGTATCTGAGTTTGGTCCCCTTTCAGAGAGTACTTATTAAAAACGTACCATGGCCTGCCCAAGGCCGATCTGACCTACTTTTCTAATAAGACACCAGCAGCGGCGTGCCAGTAGTCAGGTAGAACAGCATTTTTGCCTTCAGCGGTGGCCACTGGCTATGCTACCCTGGCTGTCTCTGCCGCCCTGTCTTCCCTATCTCTTTGCAGTTTGCACTCCACACTGCCGTTTGGTCGATATAAATAACACGAGCCTGCTCTGGGCTGAAATGCTGACTCTGCTCCTCCCTGCCGGTCTTGGTAAAATTATCAAAAGAGATTCTAGAGACACGCAGAAAAAGCTGCATGGCAGTTTGCTTTCAAAGTTGGCCACGGCTGCAAAGGAGACCAGTCGTAACAGTAATTCCAGATTGCATAAGCGTAGTTGCGGTGGCGAAGCACGCTTGCATGCATTTTTACGACAGCGCTTGTCGATAGAAATTCAACCTGGTAACGCGGCGTCAGTGCTGGGCAAACTAAATGAAATTTTCTGGTTGTAGTTTTTGTGTTTCTTTCCTTATTTTGGCACTAAGTATGATTTAACCAATAAAGATTTCACAGCGTAGTCATTTGCATTAACAGTTGTAACTACCAACCCACTCAAATTGCGCGCCGTACAGCTTACAGTAAGTGGTAATGATGTTAAAACCTTCTGTATTCTAATTAGTTAACATGTACTGCGATTCTTCCTCCCCAGGCTGCGGATAATAATGTCCGTAACTTTTTTATTCTGCAATCTGCTGTAATCAGTGCTTTGAAAATTATTTTTTTGTTACACCGATCCTATGAAGTGAAGTCAGGTACCATCGTTTTTAGTCTATAACATCTTTCCCCAAAACTGGATTTTTGCACTCGTATGCAAATAACTAGCGTGGCTGCGTGAGACCAGCAGGTATCTACGGCTCGGTATCAGGCACCTGCGTTGCTTACGACTCTACACGTTTGTGTTGCTGGGGATCACATAAAACGGCAAGATGTTTTTGATGTATATAATAGTTTTTTTACAATTTTGGCTATGTTTTTAATTTTTTCCACATAATTTTTTATGGCGTCTAGTGTATAATTATGTAGTTCAGCTATTTTCAACAATCTCCTAAACTCCTGCAAAAGTTTGTTTTGACATTTTTTTAATCGGGTTTCAAAATCCCATTCTTATCCGAACCGGAAATGGGCCGCCTTCTCCGACTCAAATAAATTTAACTAAATACAGCTACATGCATTTTGCTATGTGGACGGCCAATCTAATTATCGTATGGCAGTAAGACATAGGACGAGGAAATATAAATTTTATTTGCAATATGTGTACAGACTACAGACTGCACAACGAGTTTCGCTCAGTAAATATGAAATATCAATTTGTCCAAATAACATGGGATGAGATTGCGGGACGCACTCACATCCTTTAACAATTGTGGAAATTATGCGTCCAAGGCATTATTTCCACCATCAGATGCAAATAGCAAAAAAAGCGAAAATGAGAGGTATGAATGCGGTATGAATGAGAATGAGTATGAATGAGAGGTATGAATGCGGTATGAGGTATGAATGAGAGGTATGAAATGAGAGGTGTGCATGCGGACATCCATTCAAGAGAACGGTTACACCGTACACGCGACATAATTATAATTATATGCGGTGAATACGCGAGATACATATGCGGCGACATATATATGCGGTGTACATGTATATGCGGTGATGCTACAATATCACGGCGATGTAAAGTTGATACAATAACGATAAATAGCAAATTTTCAATAATTAACCTTGCACTGCTCGTCTAAACGGCTACACCCAACTTTCTATTTTCCGTAGGAACATGGGGAATGTGGCAAGCGCTTTTTATTCGGAAGCGGACGTGGTACAAACGCACCGGCCAGGGCCCAGTCCAACCGCCCGGCAATGGGCTTTTAACAACTACGTGGTCGTCCAGCGAGAGACTGGAGAGTGGTGGCTGGGACGCCTTACCGATATCGAAGGGGAAGAGTTCTTCATCGACTTCATGTCGACCAGCGTTCCTCCTGGTTGGATCCACTCTCGCCACGTTTGGCCCTACGAACCGCTCTCCTGCCAGCCACCGCCGGCCGACCGACTTGGTGACACTGTGCCAGCGCAAATTGCCATCCGTGTATACGACAACGGTCCGTACGTGATTCGTCCGGGTCGGTTGATTCGTCCCGGTCGTATTCAGTTCAATTGGGTTGCTCTTGACGATCTCAGCGATCAAGCCGGAATAGTGCGCTCCCAGGTTGTTCGTGGGTTCCAGCTCTTGGCACGTCTGCCGGCTCCGAACGAGGAGCCGCTTTACGGCCGGCGCAACGGCCTGGTCTGGACGAAGCATGTCGTGCCTTTTGAAAATGCTCACCGGATACAGAGGAACCTGTACAATCTGATGTTCTGCGTGCAGGCTGCTTTCCCTCGCAGGGGCGCGCCGACTGAGTTCGGCGATGGGCGAATGTATGTGCGGGCTGAGGACGACACAGTCACCTTTATCTTCGCTGAACTACATAGTGAGGTGCCAGATGAAGCGATGCTATTCAACAAGGAAACGTTAAGCCGCAGTTGTCTTGAAAAGAAATACTGGCAGTATTGTATCAGTGGTTCCGAAGAAAGTCCTACAGCGAATTCGCATGCCTGGATAGTCATTCCCAAAGAACAACGGACTGAAGATACTTGGGTAGTCGTCAGCCGAGAAAATACTCCCGCTGTCGAAGGTACTGTGGCAACAGTGGCATTGCCAATCTTGTTAACTGGACGTTATCCTGTGGATGTCGAATCTCTTCATAAACCATAAGCGATATTATAGTTTCAGAAGCCACAGATAATACATGTACATGTTTTAGAAATGTATGTTTTACAAAATTAACATGTAATCTGATATTATTGTGGTCTTAGCAAAAAGACATGAATGTAGGACTTGCTATGCTATATTCCCTTTACTGTCCTAGCTTCGCTTCGGCATAGCATAGCTGCCGTAGCATGAATGTAGCGTAGCATGTAATCTGATATTATTGTGGTCTTTAGCAAAAAGACATGAATGTAGGACTTGCTATGCTATGTTCCCTTTACTGTCCTAGCTTCGCTTCGATCTGATAGTGTTAGCCTAAAGCGGTGCGTTTTCCCACAATGTATGTACATTTTGCTATTTTTGCAGAGGAAACTGGGCGATTTGACAGCCTTCCCTATTGTGTAGTGGAGAAAATTCTTTGCTGTCTGGATCTGTTGTCGCAGAGTACTGCTAAAAGGTAATCAGTCTGTTGAATTACAAAAATATACCGAATTAAACAATTGAGAAAGAGTACTTACTGTACTGTACCTCAACGTGGAAGCGCAGCGGTGCTGTTATGATGATTCTCGTGTTAGAAACACCGTTAAACGTTTTTTTTTTATTTCAGCGTATGCACCTTATGGCGTTCAATTTTGGTTGACCCCGACGCCAGCCAGCATCTGATCATCGATACCACAATCTTCGATTCCACGGCTGAAAACTCCCAAAACCATCACTACCGGATTGCAGTCGCTTTGGAGGCGGCGATCACGCAACAAACTCGCAGCATCACGTACATCAGCAGAGCCCGCCATCACGACTACCTGGACGATGATCCGTGGGAGAACGCCCTCTTCCATCTGTTGCAGATAAAGGGAGTCATGCTAGATCACCTGGTCATTAAAGACCGCCATGCGCGGCTGCGCGTACTCCGCGCCAAACACTTGGTACCGACGCCGATATATAAATACACCTGCCACCACCTGTTGCGTTTTATTCCGGTCTGTCGCCAGCTGATCCTCCTCGACTGTACGCTGAAGAATTTCCTATACAACCTTAATTACACACGCGGCAGTATATCCGATCTCCTTCCGAAAATGGGCGCAAAGGCGTATCTTAGCGTTACTTGCCGTCCCCGGCGCGATGTTGCGGTGAGTCAGTGTAATCTGCGCTGCAGTGACCCGCCGGCGAAGTTACTACGGACGATTTTATTGGCTGTCAATAGCAGCTGTTCTCCCGATCCCAATATTTACGCGCGAGTGACGGCTATCCATCAACGAATGCTCCAGACGTTATCGTATCCCAACGAGTGGGCCCAGATTCGAGAAATCATCCAGCTGTAAGTTGCGCGCACTGTGTAATTACATAGCAAAGCGAGCGCATACATTTCAGGTGGGACTTTTGTAGGTTCAATGGATTTCGGCCCAATGGATCGCCACAAAGCTGGCAGGCGGTGGATTTGAGGGATCTGGATGTTAATAACTTGAACGCACTGACGCTCCTGGCTCTGGACCACATTTTTATGCTAGAAAACCAGACCAACACCGACTAAAGATACACTTACAATCTTGGGAATGTTGTACGAGTAATCCGAGTAATGTTGTTTTGAGATTAACGATGTGTTAACTCAGTAACGTGCATTGGCATAAGCTCTTCATGGATATGTTTTTAATTTTAAGATGAACGCAATTTTGTTTAGTCTAGCGGCAGAAATCCACCATGGGTTTTGTGACAGACTGATTAGGTTTCAACTTTCCACTGAGCTGTTGCGCCAAACAACAAACACTGCTTGCATTTAGAAACACTGACGTGCGGTCACATTGAGCCTTAAGTATATCCCCCGGGTAAAATGACTTTCAGGTCCGCACGTGACCTTTCCAAAACTGCCATCAGATTTGCGTAAAACACCCTGCCGGACAGCAGTGCTGCGCTCTCCGAAACTGCAGAATACTTTATACTAGATAATGCTTATTTAACCTACAAGCATTAATTGAGGGTTGTTAACTGTAACACAGCGGAATGACTACTATCTCCTATGGTAAGTGTAACTACGTCACTGTGGTTAATATTCCTGGAACTGAACCCGCATTTCCACGTCGTATCTCTGGCGTGGAAACTTTCCAGAACGAGGATTGCCGGCACAATTACTGATCTTTCTCGACAGCTCTTTAAAGAATCACTTATGCAAATACATATCTGCACTCTGGCCCGTCGTTAGACCCCTATCCAGTTTTCGAAACACTACTCCTCCTACAGTTTCCATCCGATATTTTTTCTGAATACACCATTGAACTCAGCGTAAAATTCTGAACAAGATGATTGCGGCAGATTTTAGAACCCCAAAAGTCGACATCATGGTCGGTCGGCCAATGCGACCCATAACGGGTTTCCCCTGGCCACCCCAAACGAACAAGAATGTCGAGTTTACTTGTTTGCGGAAGAAAAAATACAGTTTTTAACAGCAAATGGTTTTGGGGCGTTTGGCGCAGTCAGGGGGAAAGCCCTCGAAAATATGTTGTTGCATGTCTGACCGCCCCTGGTAGTCGGATTTGGGAAGAATCGAATTTTGAAATTCGGTTCCAATCATTTTGTTCAGAATTTTACGCTGAGTTCATTGGTGTATTCAGAAAAAATATTGGATGAAAACTGTGGGAGGAGTAAATTTTTGAAAATTGCGAGGGGAAATACCCCAAAAGGGGGTGTCGCAGTGGGGACCGCCCGTTGATGAGACCTTATGGGCAAACGAATTTCAAAAATCGGCATCAATCATCTTGTTCAGAATTTTACGCTGAGTTCAATGGTGTATTCAAAAAAATTATCGGATGGAAACTGTAGGAGGAGTAGTGCTTCGAAAACCGGATAGGGGTCTAACGACGGGCCTGTAGACTGCACTTGTATGATTGTGCGGAATATTATTTTGCCGGTCTCTCTAAACTAACAAATTTACTTGGACAGATGTAGATGTAGGCATGGAGTAATATGCAGGAAATCGAAACAGAGGTTATTGTGACGGACGGGAGTGCAGTGTCCAGCACTTTAGGGATTTCCATGACAACGCCATCTGCGACGACAAATTCGAATTAATTAGCATTTCCATTACCTTTTGCCTTGCTGATAAACCTGTAGAAATGTGCAGTTTCCTTGGAAATTTTTAATTTATGGTACAGTAAGGCGTACGTACAGAGCATAAGCAAACTAATTTATAGTAAGGCAGTAAGGCAGTTAATTTTGTTTTAATTTATAGTAAGGCTCTGTACCACGCATTAGCAAACATCAATTTTTAGAGTGAGTGTCTCTTGTGTATCCGTACCAGTGGGCTTAAAACGGAGTTGTTGCCAGCGTTGAGCAGGTGCAACAGTAGCAAGGCAACCTAAAAGCTTGCCTTGATATTGCCCGGACGACAACTGAATTAGCGGCCTTGCAGTTTGGCTGTAGCCTGGATTCCGAAAAGCGCATTAGCCGGATGCACAGGTACGCTTGGCAATGTCAGTTTCTCGAGCATGCAGCTGTCTGTAAAATGGCGTTCGACGGTTCCAGCGACGAAGGTTCGCGACGTATTAATTACGCACTTCAGCTGCTTTATCATTGACATTTTATTGTTTGAAGTACAAGCGGCAGCCGACCAGGCAGGGGTAAAGCAAACCAATACATCTTCCTGTTTGGCCGATGCAAGTGCACCCTTTTCAGAAATAAATGTCCGTTTACAGTATTATTAGCTGGTTAAAAAAAGCAACCCGTTTTCCTCCAGTTCTTCCTTGATGGGACACTTGTGTCCCATCAAGGTAGCTGTGATGCTGTCACTTGTCAGGGTAGCCCGCAGCTGTGTGTGGACAACACGCGCCACTTTTTGCACCTTCAGAAGGTCTATAAAAATATTTTCTTGACAAGCGCTGAAATGGCTTTTCTGGGTTTTTCAATATTTTCCTGCGCATCTTCGAATGCATGGTTACGCGCCAAATAGCCAAATGCAATGCACGCGTCAGCGTAGGATACGATTGCCTTCTATCAGTAGAAGCCTTTTGTACGAATAGTCCTCCACGTTCTCTAATTCCTCTTACAGTTCAGCCAAGGACGTCATAAGCCAATGAACTGAGTGTTATCCAACCAGATTTTGCTTGCATTCTCCATGCCCCAATAAACGTTACAGAGACTTCTGAAGCAATCTCCGTACGTGTTTGACATTTTTTCGGGGTTCTTGTTCGGCCCTGTTCTGTTTTTTTATGTCAACGACATCGGATCTCGCCTTTTCCGATGAACTTTCGCCTACAAAACGCGTGTGGAGGTCATCCCAGCTTTCGTGGACGTTGATGTTGTCCCGCTTCTGCGTCTCCATGTATTTGCGCAACAACGTGATCCGGCGTGTTGTGCATCAACTGGGCAATAATTTTTCCGCTGTCGAAATCACCACGTACCTTTTGTACCGTACTACAGATTGTATTGTGTAATCAGGCTGGCAGTGACATACACTGCAGCCATGAAGGGTGCAACAATCCAGTAAATGAAATTCCCAATAGTGGACTGGCTAGTGCGCAAACGGCGCCCACTATGACAGCAATACATAAACCAGACTTACCAGAGTGTCAACATTTGACTTAAGCAACTTTTAATTATTAAGCAATAAAAATCGTATGGCGGGCACAAAGTCAATTTCTTTGCGCCCGAAAGTTCGGGGCACAAAGCCAGATTCCACGTGCCCCGTAAGTCGAGGCGCATAGCCCTCAGGCCCGTCACCATAATTATTATCGGATTGAAACTGCAACTGACAGCAGTTACGATGTTATGCGCCTGATACATGCTCAATAATTTAACTGCAGTTATTAGGTTATTTCTACCGGAAATAACGCTGGTAAATATCTATAATATACCCGAACTCAGTATTATGACGTAAGAATGTCGCGGCCTGCCTGAATTTACTCCCTGACTACCGAAGAGCTGAATAGTGCAGTGCGGAGCTGTGATTCCATAATTTAATTAATCAATTTTCTTCACAAGGTCACTTTCCAGCTTGCCCTCTGACCCATTACGCTGCACAGACACCACTGACCTTTCGCACGCTTTTTCGCTTTCTACTCTTTCGCCGCCACCATACACCCGCGGTGACCCGCCTACAACCATCGCCCGTCATTAACTAACGCCGTCGCGACCCGCATAACAATGTGTAGTATTTTAATGAATTTTTTATTTTCCGATAAATATTATGGATTTATCAGAAAACAAAAATTTATTAAAATACTACACATTTTACCCTACTCAGTGACACAAAACTCAGTTTCTGGTTAATATGTAGTAATTGCGCCAGCTGTTTCGTTATAGATCCACTTGCATCTTGAAAAAAAACGAATAATCAGTGCTGGTGTTGACTGGCATACGAGAACGCAGCGCTTATTAACTACTAGCGAACCTCAATATTTGGATATATTTCTAGTGTCCTGGTGTCCACGTTTTCCACAGGTCTTGCAGGCGACGCCTACATACTACCACTCACGGTTCAAATGTCCGGAACCAACACTCCTTCGAAATTTCGGCTTTTTACCCATCATAATTCGCAAGCCTTTCGCGTCACTGCCTTTTCAAACCGTCTTTTCAACCTTCTCTGCCTTTTTTGCTTCGTGGCTGGTTTTGTGTTTGCGTGCGAGTTCACGTTCTACTGTATATAGTCAATGCGTGTGCCACCACGCCCATCCGCCCTTTTACCACATTGGCAAGTACGCCCGCATCTCTCCACGGTTTGTCCCCGTCTCAACAATTCCACACACTGAATGACGATGTCGGCGCCAAAAGTAACTCGCTGATATTTCAAAGCATCGCATTTTCACAGTACACAGTACATTGTACCCGTTCAAATACCGTAACGTTAGCAGCTGCGCAGTTAAGCTGTTGAACAGTTTGTACAGATACATATTCCATATGAGATATTCAAGACACTGCGGCTTTCATAATGTGACGACATCCAGTAAACCAGTGCGGGTGTGAAGCAACTTCGTCTAGTAGTTTAATGTTTTGGAGATCTTACTTACAGAACACGGCGAAAATTCTTTTTTTATATCGTTGGGCTGTCAAAATGTTTTGAAGATAATCCTCACGGTACCGGCTTCCTCCGGTGCAGCGAATCGATCGAGCCTATTTGGGTCCACTGCTGCAATTGCCAAAATCATCAACTCGCAACAAACATGAAGCACTATGGTCGACTCCATTCAGTTCTTTGATATACGAGTCCTTTGCTGCAGAAAAGCGAAACGGTATTCGATACCAGCAATTGACTCTGTCGGTCGTCTTGCTCTTGTAAACAGATTTTCATTCCGTGGTTAAAGCCAAAGTGTTCTGCCGTCGTGCTTTTCGGACCATCCATTTCTGCATGGATCAAACGCACCGAAATTTAAATGGGAACGGAAGTTGTCATCGCGAAAAAATACTATTTGAAAAAACCCCGCTAATCACAACAGTCTGCTTGCTGCCTTTCGCTTAAACTGAGATACGGACGCGCTCAATTACTGGCATCAGTTAAAATTCCGTGAAGTTCCGTTGGTCTTATTTTATGTACATAAATGCAGTTAAGGTATTTTTATTAACTTTGCAAAGTGGAGATATTGCATTTACGTGACATGTAGGACATTTGCAGTGCAACGCAGTAAATAGAATAGATGACCTACGGTAGCATAGCATAGTACAAAAAATTTAATACTGTAAGGCCAGAAATGACTCAAATAACCTGCACTCAGCTAGTTTGACTGTGGCAGTGCAGTATACAGCACAACTATTTTGCTGACAGAATTTTAATGGGTTGAGTTATTCGCATGGGTCGTATTTGTGATTCTTTGTCGAATGCGTTTGCACTTATTTCACTAACCACACATCAGCACATCAGCACGTAAGTATCACATCAGCACGTGCACATCAGCACGTAAGTATTAAGCACTATGTAATGTCCGCGAGAAAATGCCACGAGGTGTTTGCCTAGCGTATTCTTGCGTGCCCATCCAGCGCTGATTAATTCCGCACAAAACTGCGCGGGCCTTTACTTTTGCTTCGGATCGCATTTGTGCACATGTTTGATAAAGGTCTTTCGGACTTTAAATATTCTTCCACATCTCTCGCATGTGTTATCAGATGGATACTTCTTCGGCCGGCCGATTTTCGGCTTAGACGCGCCTTTGCTTTTCTTGAGTCGACGTGGAAAGTAACCTTTCTTCTGGCAAACCTGATCTCGTATGTGCCTTCTTAGATTAGCTCTAGAATCAAATCTTCTTCCACAGATCGGATTCGGACACGTGCTTCCAGGTGGATACACTGGCTTGCGTCCCCTTTTTTTCTTGTTTCTCAAATTTTTGTGCAAGTCATCGTCTTCGTGCACGTTTGCCGCATCACGATGCCCATCTTCCTCAATATCCTCATCAGGACGATTCGCCGCATCGTCATCATCGTCAGCGTCAGGGTCATCATCACCATCGCCTTCGGCCTCATTTGCTGCAGCCTGGGACTGGAAAAAATCCATTTGGGTTAGAGATGACATTCTTGGCCTTTGTTTCTGATCGTTGTGGAGAAGTTGTAAAAGAAGATATACGAGGTGCTTCTTCTCTTTGGCCGGTATTTTGGATTGCATTTCGAGAACACTCCGTAACGGCTGATAACCTTTAGCCTCCAACGCATCAGAAGGTGACAGCTCCCATTCCTTGGATAAATTTGGGATAGGTCCAACTGATTTTTCTATCATAGCAATATGCAGCTTCCAACTGAACATGGATACAGGATAAAGAATTTGTCCTGTGCACATTTCGAATATTGTGCATCCTAGGCTGTAAGTATTAAGCACTATGTACTGAATGACCTTTGTATTTGTTGTTGTATTTCTGCCGTAGTAACAGGAATTTGTGTTATTTGTATTACCTCTATATTTTCATGTCATTCTACATTCGGGCTTGTACCGTGCATGTCTTATTAAATTAAATTACACGTACTCTGTACTTAAAGACGTGTTGAAAACCAGTCCCGTTTTGTACCGCGCTGTAGAAGATTGATGTGTCTTCTGAGCGATGGTCCGACACGGGAAGGGTCACAAACGTTGACCTTCTAATAGCGCCAGGATTGACAACCATTATGCCAATAAATTATATACGTATATATTATAATATATACGTATAGAATATATATGAGTATATATATATACTAAAATATTCGAGTACTATTATTGTAAATGATATTAGATTTAAAAATGGGTTTCAACATCCGGAATCTCATTTCGATTATCTGCCAGTTGAGCATAAAACATGGTAATGGTATACGAATAACGACCAATACCTAACTAAGAAAGTGCACTCGCTTTTTACGGGTCGAAGCGTAGCAGGAGTGTAAGATAAATAACTTATATTTAGGTTCAGTGCATTGTACGGTGTTTTGCAGATTAAAACTTTACAGCATTTTATCTGCTGCAGAGCAGCAGCAAATTAGTCAAACGGATATTACGAACTGCAAAATTCATACACAGATCGCACAGATACGACGAGTTCCATGCAGCGTGCGTATTCACCGTATAAAGTACTGTTACAATATACGGACCACGGTAGCCGTGTATTATGATAATTCACGGCCACCGTGCATATGTGCATCCGGTAACGAACACCACCATCCATGTGTGCATTTGGAGGCGGGGACCCATGGCCAGGAACAGACGACGGTAGGTCTGGATGAACTGAACAAGATTTTGTTTTTGTAGTTTTCGTGTTTCTTTCTTTATTTTGTACGAGTACAATAAGACGTAGGATTTGACCGATTAAGGCCATGGCTAGTTCGGCTTTATTCCTAACAGGCCATTTTGCAGGAGAAAGGCGCTTTACAGATTGAAGGCTGCTCTATCCGATGGTAAAAACATTGAAGTGATAAAATTCCAAGGTTATGAAATATAAATTTTTTAAGTTAGCTGCCTAAACTGAGTAACGATGGTAGCAGTGACTGACCCGGGGCACCATTACGAACGCATATGCAAGTTAGCGCACCTGCGATGAAATCAATGGAGAGCACAGAATCGGAATACGCATCTTTTGTTCTACTGCCAGCCATAAAACAGAGCACCGGTCAGCGGAATCAAAGCAAACACCGAAAGACAATAGATTTTGATCACACTCAAGTGTGATAAGAAGCGGGCAGTGGCTGTCTGGATAGTCACTATGGTTTGATACGTGTGGTGGGCTGAAACAGTCAACATGCCCATGAGTGATGTAAACTTACATGAACTTTCGAAGGCTACCGTTCAAATTGCACCAGATAAAGTTTGAAAACTAACTCCTAATTCAAGCGATCTAACATAATTTTTTAACTTGATGCATTGTGGTTTGTAGAAAATCGAAACCCTTAGGAAGTATTATTGGACTGTACGAGCTGTATTTTGAAACTAAAACGTGTTTTAAACTCGTAAGTCGATTATTTATTTTCCTGTAGTGGTAAGCATAACAGTGCGCAAATAACAAGACGCAAATCACGAATGAGAACATGTACCGTAATCACAAAATCGTGATTATCTACAGATACAGCGTTTAGTGATTATTATGTGGCACCGTATTCCGCTGTCATTTTGAAAATTAATATGATTATTATAATTAACAATTGTACTCGTACGGTCGTACTTGTATAGGCGTGGAGGTACGTAAGAAATCGAATCTGTGGTGACGAGAATGCGCGTAATGCACTTTTGTCTGCTCACTGCATATTGTTTGTTGTATATGCATTCCCATGGCAACGCAGCGACCGCAGAGTCAAATCAATTTACGGGTGTAAGTGTTGTTTGCAATTTATGCATTTAATGTAAGATTTCTGCAATCTGCATGAAGGCGTTTATGTATTTATGCAAAAAAATACTTAAAATAACAACGTATTCATGCGCCTATTTAAAAGGGATACGGAAGCTTGTTTTTTTATGCATGTGTTTATGCAACTACAGTATGCGTCTATGCAAAACCATTTTTTCGTGTATACACTGTACACGGCTTTATTTATGCACTTTGTACCTGGCTCTATTTTTCCCCTTAGATTGTTTCCACTTTCACCGGAAAGCCGGAAAAATCCACCGACCCAAACGAGGCGCTCCATACATGCCTGACATATGAGTACCCGGACCTTAAGGCCACAAAAGTCCTCACCCGCCCATTCCGGTGAGCATGTGAGGGCCTCGCTGGGGTCGGTCCTGCAGTTACATCTTGGACGGCTTCGCTATCTCGTTCGAGAGAAGCTGCGCGTTCTCCTGCGTCAGGCGCACGTGCCGCCCCGTCGATCCTTGTCGCTCAGCGGAAAACCGCCGCCGCATCCTCGAGAGCCGGCACCACGTCGATGGCCGAGGCCAAAGACGAAGGTCAGCATTTTTTTCACGCTTTGCTGATATTTATGTAAATACACTGTAAATGAATTTATGTTCGTATATGCGCGCATTTTTGGAAATATAATTTTTATAGTAAATCCGTTTATTATATATAGTAGAGCCCTGCACGAGCCGAGCCGCTCGGCTCGGCTCACGAGCGCTCGGCGCTCGCGAGCACTTCGAGCGAGCAGGCGTCGTTTTGCGAATTTGCGAACGAGCTGAGCAACAGAAAAAAAAATTGCGAGCGAGCCGAGCGAGCGGGATGGTCCGGTGCGAGCGATCGCGAGCTTACAGGCTGACATTGTGCGAACTGGAGAAGTTTCTAGTACAAAATTACATTTACCGACCTGAAAACGGTCTTAAACCACCGTCACCTTCGCGCTTCGCGCGAAGTGACTTACTAACTTTCCTAGACCGGTTGGGACTCAGGGCGGAGTTCTGATATTCTGTACCCAACAAAAACATTATTGGACGGGTTTCTGAATCAGTTGAATGCTTCCTAAGAAAGGTGCGTTTTGATTTTCGGGCGTTCTATTATATGTATTTATTTTATTTCAGACTAAATTAAGAGTACTACATCCAGTTGAAAATTAGAGTAAGGTACTAGCAAAAAAATGAAACTGTAATGAAACGGACTACCAGTATGGAGATATAAGTGATTGTCTCTGAACATCCTGTTACACTTAATGAATTTTGTGTTGGTGAAAAGTTTGATATAATTAATTCGTGCGAAAAATTGATATGTAAATTTTTGCCGATCTCACGAGCGAGCCGATGTGCCAAAATAAAATTACGAGCGAGCTGAGCGAGCGGAAGCAAACAAAAATTGGAAAACGAGCGAGTTGAGCGAGCGGCGGTTTGGGCGCGAGCGAGCTAAGCGAGCAGGACGTTTCAGAAAGCTGAAACGAGCGAGTCGAGCAGCACTTTTGCTGCTCGTGCAGGGCTCTAAATTATATAGTATGTTCATTCAATACATTAGAGTTATTCATTATATTAATACTATTTAACTGTGCCAGGACTTTGGCCCCGCTCCAATGTCATTACTGATTTAAGCTGCATTTTGTGCGCTTCAAAATGCTACAGAACTCGCAGTGTAGGCCGTATAGTTGATCAGTGACCTTTCATGCTTTTATTCTCACAACATTTTGCAAGAAAATCAGCACTTCAGTGCATATATATGCTGAAGGAGTTGTAAACCGGAAGAAGTGTAGCAGGAATGTCGACTTGATAGAGCAATTGCTGGCACCGATTCAAGCTAGACGATTTAACAATCTGATGATTTTTCTATATACAGTATTACTGTAATTTAGTACAGAGAGAGAGAGTCAGCATCATTGTCCCACTTTTTGATAAATATATTGTAACTTTCTCCGTACAGATTTTATTTTAAAATATGTTCTGTCTGAAAGCCCTTTTTCTCAATCATCAACGTGACACGCTATCTACAAGTGCGAAGTATTTGTTGACGCAGAGGAATTTCTAAATCGGACCTTGGTCTGCGCGCTACAGCCAGCAAACCGCGAAGCGACGTGGCCGGCCTTCCAAATAAAATTGTTTTAAAAATCCTCTTTATTCCAAAATCATTTCTGTCTGCCAGTGTCAACCTATGTCATAAGAGATAGAAAATCTAGGCTCTATATTCCGTAACATGACCAAATCACGTGAAAAGAAGAAGCTCTGAGCCAAATACAGACAGAAATCATGATCAGATGCTAAAGCTATTCGCTTTGCTTCGTTCGCCTTATATTATTGGAGTTTGCTGAAGTGACTAACTATGCGCAGGCATTGGTTTTTAAGTGGCTATGCGCAGGCAGCTGGGCCACTTGGTTTTTAAGGTATAGTGAATTCCTTGGGAAGCAAGCCTTTACAACGTTTCCCTAGTTGTATGAACCGAAGGCTAGTCCCGGTGGAGAGTCACTTTCCTCTTTTCCCCGGGATGAAGTCCCGGAACGTCTTCCCGAGCTAACAGGGCTCTAGTACATTGTGAATTCACGTTGTCTTCCTGAAACTGCTTTGCTTGGTGTATTGCTTTAAACTCGCGATTCATTCTTTCCGCAATCCGATTAACTGATTTCTGTAGTCCATTCACCGTTCTATCGGAAACTACAACCCATTTGCTCTACAAACGATACCGAATTTTTTTGTCGGTTTTACAGTTTGTTGTCATCGCCCAAACTGGGCCAAACACTGCACTTTTTGTGCCATTTTCGTTCAGATCCTTGTGATACTGGTTAGCGATAAAGCAAACTTTAAGATATTAGAATATCTAGCGGACGGAAGAAAACAAGCGGAGAGCAAATAAATGTGAATTTTTTTGCCTCCTGGGGCAACGATGCTGACTCACTCTCTGTAATCAAGTAATTTTATCTTTATTATTAGTGATTCAGCAATTAGAAATTTAGTAATTTAAAAATCTAATGGTAAGTTCTGTATCGCTAGTGTGTGTAAATTTACTAGCTCTTCGGGATCGTAGCAAGAAACAACTGAGCTGGGAAACGAAAGAACGTAACTGGAGAAACAGGATAGAAGCTCTAGAAGTTGCTAGGAAGAGACAAAGGAAAGAGAAGGAGAAGGAGAAAGTACAGTACTCTGTACATATGTAGAATATCGTGAATACACCACACTAATAATTAAAGAGTCTGAAAGAATACAGAGGTCACTGAATTGGTAATCCGAAGTCATATCCGTGCTTTATTGCAAGAAAAATACTTTTCGAAGAATTAAATACCAAATGCCCAAATCGGTTTCACTGAACGCCTGCTGCTCAAACCGTGCTGCCGGCTTCACAGTTAACTCGAACATGGAAGTGGGTCATGTTACAGGCAGCGGATTTGATAGACGCTTAAGTGCCGGATGTTTGTTCACAGTCCAGGTTCGTGTTAGTACGTACAGCAGTCACTGCAGCGCGAATAAATTGTACCGGTTTAATCAGTGGCGTTTTGTAAACGCATGATGGCGCGCAATTCCACAACGCTCGCTCTTTTACACGGGGTCTTTTTATAATACAAGGTTTTTCTATTTATATACTATTATGCAGTTTGGATCTTGAAAATTTCAAGATAATGTTTCTAGGTCTAATATTCGCCTATGTCAACATTACTATCAAATTTAAATGTTAATATAAGCGGTACATTTATATCGCAGTCTACGCAGTTTATGGAAAAATATTTTGTCGAAAAGCGTGTCAACGCTACCGTAATGTCGTTTGACGTCACGTGAGCCTTTCTGCCGCCAACAGCCAATAGGTTAGCGTTTTCAAATATATTTGTTATAAAGAATTCGCATGCTTCCAGCATGCGTAAATGCATTTACCCTTGCATAATTATTTCTCAGGCTTAGTTTCCTTGTTCATCATGCAAAGTTTTGCCCCACGTTCAGACTGCTTTGGGATCTCGCGTTTACTACCCTTGAACGGTAGTGACGGTGTAACAGTGTTGCAGGCCTCCAAAGCTTGCGTTCGGTTTTTCAGAATCTACCTCCGCCAAATTTTGCTACGCGCTTTACCAAGTTGGGAGTTGCCGCCAGATCAAAAAACTCTGCAATTTCTGCCTTTTTTACTGTAATTCCTAATGCTTTCAAATCACTCGATACCGTTATCTTAAAATAACATTATCACGATTGTGATTTCAGCAAATTATGACTATGTACTCATACGTCATCGGCGATTTCAGTTCTCACTGGTATTGTTTCATGGTACTACCCATTCGTATGTGTATAATTAAAGAAAATTTTGTAGGATGCCACTCCCGTATTGGACCACCCTGTAGAAGATCAACGTGTCTTCTAAGTGACGGTCTAACACGGGAAGGGCGACTCGCATCGGCTGCAGTATTCGGTGGTCTATTTACAGTATTACAGTGCCGTTTCTCTCCAAACGGGAGCTAGTCCTGAATTTAAAAACAGTATGAGGACGTTCAAAATGTTGGTGACACCGCAATTATGATAAAAGGGAATTCAGGGAATGCCTCGGGCTTGAGCCGTAAGAACTGGCCTGACAAATCTACACAATGCTACTAGTTCTTAAGGAACGAAAACGTCGTGTACTGCTTTACGGTAATTAAGCTCTTGTAATGCTCTGTGGGCAGGAGCACGGCTGATAATATGTCGATTCTTTTACTACCCACTTGCTGCGCTTCATCCCGAGTTGGCGCCAGCTGATCCGCTTTGACTGCCGGCTGGAGACTGCCCGCACCGTCCTACACAACATTCAATTACCGCGATATTGTATATGGTCTCCTTCTAAAACTGAGCATACGGAAGTCTCCGGCGCGACGTTACGGTGGACTGCTGTGAATTGAACTGCAGTATTTTCGGTCGCAGTTACTGCGGGCAATTTTGTTGGCTGTCAACAACAACCTGTATATCTCCGAATCAGGGTGTTTACACGCGCAGGCAGCTATTCATCAATGGATGCTGCACAATGCCTATCCTTCCGAGAGATACTTGGGAAGTAATCCAGTTGTACGGTGAGCACATTCTGCTGTTGACTAACGAGTCCAGTTGTCCGTATTATTCCCGCGGGTTTTGAGAGGTTCAACGGGTTTCGTCCTCGTCCTGGATCGTCACGAAGCTAGGACGCGGTGAATTTATGGGATCTGGTTACCTACAGCTTGGACACGCTGATGTCTGTGGCTCTCAACTTGTTTTCAGGTTAGAAGATGATGCTGATAGCCGTTTAAACAGCATCGCTACACCGTAGAAGGTGGCATTGTCACTACCCTCTCAATGGCTCTCATCGGCCAACGGTGCCATGTTTCTTCGAGCACACACAAGTTTAGAAGTTGTGACATCGGGTAGCATATGGCGTATGTACTGTACATGTACATATTGTTGTGTTTTGGTAAATGGTTACGTTGCCAAAGAGGCGAGCGTATCCGGCTGTCTCTCATACCGGAAATCTGCTGGTCAGCGGTTGTAGAAGGCCGAAAGGTGGAAGAACAGATGATGGACATTCAGTGAAACCGCAACCGTCTTTCTGCCGGTATTCGGCCGAGAGGTGGCTGAGATTTTATTGATCGTCCGCCATCCACCGGTCCTAGTTTCGGTCGACTAAAACCGACAGATCCAAAGATCTACGGTAAATTTATAAATTACATACTTGTTCATGATGTTCATGTCCTTTTCGTATTTTATAGCAGGACGCTGGAGTATACGCTTGCAACGTTCTGTCCAGCAACGCGTAGCCATAATCAGCTTCCGTGCAGTTTAAAAATCTCTTTTGCTAATTATATCGTACAAGTAGCCTTGCCCTTCAAATTCAGAATCAATAAATTTCATTTTCTATAAAGGCGACAGAGACAGCCCAAAAATACAACTGTAGTAAGTTTTCTTTACCATGCGGCTATTAGCAAATCTAGAAAAACCAGTTAAAGATAGGAATTCAGATTTACTAATCTGAACGTGGCATTCTCTAGCTTACGTTATGTCACAAACTTTCGGTAAACTAGCGCAATTTATGCAGAACAGAATGCCGTTGTGTCGTAATGCCATTTATCAGAGATATTTAACTGATGTGACTCGTCTTTTACCCAGATACCTAATCAGCAGCAAACGAGACTGTTCTACCGAATTTTTAATAACAGTACTAGCCATGTTGCTGTCCCGGTGATGACGTTGGATCGGGTTCTCCGAGCACCAAGAAAGCAGTCGTGGGTGCTTCCTTAAGGAATATGCTCGGAGAGTGGGGTCCTTAGTGTCTTTAATAAAGTCGACTTTATCCACAATTACTACGTAAATCTGAAGTTTTATGAAGATCTTCGTAGAACTTCAGATTTACGTCGTTATTGTAGCGATTTATTGCCGTTGCGGTCGTACGCCACTGTTTAGAGGCAGTGAAGTCAGAATTTCTCCTTCAGCTGTTGAGCCATCTCTGTTTACTGGATCCCGTGGGGGTGGTGTACAACACGTTCGACTACAACAGATTCGATAATCGATTCGATTATCGAAACTCTTGTAGTCGAACTAACCCAGTCAGGTCATTCCATCTTGTGTATTTCGATTCCGTTGGACGTTGTGAGATCATCTTCCGCAATACCATTCCACTTTCCAAACAGACCGTATGAATGATTCTGTAACAACGCTGTGTAGCTGGCACGCAATTCCAAGCAACGATACGGAATTCAGAGCGTTAGATGCTTCGAATTCTTTGCCAGAATATGAACATTCAACTACACCGAAACGTAAATATTATACAAACTGCACCTGCATTTCCGGAGTTACGTTCGTCACGATCTCCAGGTAGCCATATGCTTCGCTGACCGCAATACGAACTGTAACAAAAGTCTGGTGAAGTGTAACAAAATTATGGTGATAATCGTCCTCCGGGATATGGATAGATATGCCTTCGTGTAGAATATTTATTAAAACTATAGTATTTATTAATTTCGAACGTTAATTTTACACAGCCTTAAAGAAACATCGACCGAATTTGCAGCGAACCATGATCGGATGCAGTTACGTTGACTATTTCGCCACCCAGCATTACTGCTTCCCGAGGGATTAGGGTACCCAGCAAGCGGAATGTCGACATGATAACAGCCGTGTCAAAATATAGGCCGAGTGAAAAACTGCATGGACATAACAAGGAAAGTCGATTTTTTATTAGTTTATTAATTTATGTTTTCCAAACCTTATTTATTATTTTATTCATTCATTTACTCACGGTGACACTCCCCTGAACTATAAACTTGTTTATGCCGGGCTGCCATACAGCTTCGTCGCTGATTCCAACATCATTATGCAACAAGTACCAGCAAGTCAGCAAGTACTCTGTACAAGTAACAACTTCAAAATTTCGAGATTCTATCATCAGAATCTGAATAGATAGATCTTATTTTCTCAACGGTTCCTGTAGAACATTGCCAACACGCTGCAGAGTTTTACGTTAGCGATGTATTCATAATAATTTTGTTCCGTCGAATATGTAAGCAGATTTGTGCCCACTGCACAGCTATATGACTTCTTCCAGTGCTTAAGTTTTAAACACACCTTCATTTTCTTATCCTTCGAAATAACGGCGTTCAAAGACCAGACAGACAGGTTCGCCCTTAAATTCCATTTATAGCAGCGGCCATCAGCATAGCAAAATCAGAGATTATTTTTCAGCTGCAGTGCTGGGGTGGTTAGTAGCGTTATGCTAAGAACGCTTTTGACGGAGCCAACGGAAGTGATGTCTGGAAAATTGAAATCCACAGCTGCATCTGCTAGTTTCGTATTCTTGGGAAAAATCCCATTAATGATCTTTACTGTACACGCTCACGACAGTCGACAGATGCTGAATCGCTTTAAGACACTTCAGCAGAATGTTGAGAAATAACTCATATAAGCATACACACAAAGATAACTACGTGAAGATAGTTCGCAATGATACGCTTACACTCCGTAACACACAATGAATAATGAATATCGAGTTTTAGTCACTTTAATGTTACTCAGCTGAGAACCAACAAATAACAAGTAAACATAGGCTTAAATAACGACCCAAGCCGGAAATAATTGGACACCAAGGGAATCGACCTATTATCAGACAATCGCTCATTATAAGTACATCTGGCTAACAAGGGCATGAGAAGGGCAAAAACATGGACTATGACCATAAGGTAAACACACATGACCATAGCTATACGACCATAGGGGAAAGCATATAATTATATTATATGATTCAGTTATGTAACAACAACAATTCCATAAAATTGTTTACCGGTAAACGCAGCTGTATACATACGTGACTGCACGTCCCATAATATTATTCGCCTGATAAGTATTAACTGTAACAAAGTACGACCATTACAATTCCAAACACTGCTTCACGACGGTTACAATTTACACACACCAACTCACACAGACGTTGCAGACTTGCAGTCTGTAACTGGAAATTATCGATAAGGAAGTTTTTGCAAATCTCGATTAAGCACGCAGATTCAACGTGGGCCCGTGGCATTAATGCAAACGAAGAGCGATCTAAACTGACTGAAATTTGCTGTTTTGTCTAATGAATGTGCGCGTGATTTATTTATTTATCTTTTAGTAATTACTTCAAAAATGGACGCGGAAAACAAATGTAGCACAACTTAGCACGGTGATATGCTTAAAACCTATACTCTAAAACCACAAAACGAGACAAGTTAAACCCACATTTCCAACCGGAACAGTCCAGTTTCTTTACTACTGTTTTAGGGTTTTATCTGTGCCGTTAGCCGTCTCTCTACGGCCTCGCAGTATCCATTTGGAAAGCTTTGTCCGTTAAGTAAAGTATTAAATCCTATAGGGAATTTAAATAGACTGTGCGTTGGTAGTTCGGGATTTTTGCCGTTACTTGTATACCATACAACTAACTTGAAACTGGCCGTTGGCCGTCCATATTTATTTAGCTGTTATTATGATTTATCGACGAACTCGCGCAGTTGACAATTAACCACGAGTACTATTATGAAATTCATAATCGGTTATAGCTAGCCAATACACTTCGTATACGCTACATCATGCAACTATTAAAAACATAACACAGCCGTTTTTTGTGATTGCTATTCGGGTAGTTCTGTCGACAATTCATTGTTACCTACAACGAGTGTGCTAAAGCGACAAAGAGTGTGCTAACCACAACGACTGTGCTAGCTTCAGACATGGCATCACCATTTGCACTGCGACAATTTTCACTGGCCTCATTCGGCGGCGTGAATATTACTACTCCCAAGTCCCAAGCCTGCGCCGGACGCAATCCTCTGCTTCTCATAACTAGGAATTCCAGCTTTGCAATTAGAGTGGCGTGGGCGATCTCACGGTCTCCGGTGATCAGATAGTCGCAGCGGCAATCCCTGTCCTCTCCGTCTCGTAGACCGCACATTTCGTCTGCTTCTTGCCTGTTATCAGTTGAAAACCGTATTTGAGGATGCATGTTTTCGAAAGGTGATGCTTACATGCGTCATGTGTGGAGTTCCGTGGAGGATGTTCTGGTACTTCGAATACAGGAACCCAGTCATCGGCGCGTTGAGTGACATCAGCTTTATGGTCACTGTTAGCTCGGAACGAAGATTCAGGCTCTTCGGTATCAGAGTTATCTTTGACTTGCCCTTCGAGAAAATATCACAATGTATAAAGCAAAGAGTTATACGGTCTGGTACGCTCTCACAAGTTCGAGCGAAATCAGAATATATGGATCTTGTGCTGGCTGTCGTGGATACTTCGATTCCATTGGTCGTTGTTAGATCATCTTTCGGAATACCATTCCACTTGCCAAACAAGCCGTATGTATGATTCTATAACAAGTTACAACGCGTTTTGATGAAATCGTTCGAAAATAAAAGAAAAAATACTCCGACGTATCAAAAAATATATATATATATATTAAACAAAGCTATTCACATACCTTAATTTCGGGAGGCACGTATGCCGTAACATGGAGTCGACCCTGTCTTCCGTGGACCTCGACAGCGATTCCGGACAGAAAGCGCACAACGAGGTTAGAACGTTGAGGAGCGTATTCGATGTCATGAATCCATACGCCTGGAAGGCAAAAGTCATTCCTCGTTAATAAGTACTGGATATTTGTTGAGTCTAGTCTGACCTTTAAATTGCTGCATCTTGAGCCACGATTGGTTGAAGTAGCCAGGCTGACCGTTAACAAAAACAGGGAGATTGGGATGCCGATATTTTTCATGTTTGTTTTCATTTGCTCGTATTTCCACAATGTCGGAACCGTCTTCTTGCATAACAACAGCTTTGGCAAACGTCGAACTGGTGTTTCCAACTGCAACAAGAATCCGTTAACAATACAGAAAAACATTCTTCAAAAGCAAACTTTCTTACAGTGTTCATTCGGCAGTTTCTGCAGACGGACTTGTACGTTGATGGCGAAGTGTGGCAAATCGGACTGTAGGAGTATGTAATCGCCCAGTCCAGGAAAAGTGTACTGAACTTTGTCGAATGTAATGACGTGAGCAGCGCCATAAATAATTGCTGCAGTAGTGCCTAACATTATTTAAGTGGCAGGCGTGATCGTGCCAACGCTTACCGGCTCCGGGATTTTTGTAGCCACCGCAGTCTTGCGATACAAGCCGATACTGTGAGTAATAATCGCAATTGTCTGACCATTGGCAGCACAGAAGCCAGGGCATTTTGTCGTGCAACCAGTTGGACAGGGACGGTACCTATAAAAAGGGGATTTATATTTTTTCCAGTGTTCCTGTATCTATGCTTCGTCTTTATTGTGTTCCGAACGGCTGTAAGTTACCAACTTATAGAATTATGCGTAGAGTACATCAGCAGGAGGCTTAATTACTTTTGGGGATTTCCAGTCGGTTGGGGCACCGTATGGATGCACACGATTCGGTGAACCGCGCCATTTATTGTTAATCAGTAGTCGTCCATTAGCGCCATCATAACAGCACTCCTGTCCGGCTCCGGTGGACGGCTGCACTCGTCCGTAGACGCAGTGAATGGCACCTTTATGGAAATTGCAGGCACTAACGCGATCAGAGTCGCACTCCACATCCAGTGTGAAGCGACCTTTATCCGCTTTGGCTTGTTCCATGGTGCAAGGACAGGGCTGTAGTATATATTGATTTTAGACTGATATCATGCTCGGATACCACTGTGCTAAACGTACCTCGAGCGAACTGATGAACTCCGGCAATGCGCGATCGCTGTAATACCAATCCCGGCAGAACTGCCCAGCGTAGTCGTCACCGAAATCCTGGCGCCATTGTTTATGGAAGTACCATGCCAAAGGAATCATTTCCGACCAAAGGTGCCTATTATTTCCACAGCATGAATTGACTTAAAGAGTTATTTTTTTAAGATTTTGTTTGAATTCGGAAGCGGTTAACGCAAGTTATGTTCGGATACACTAACGGATATTCGTGCGATGTCTTTCCCAAAGCGTTGGAAGCGCTTATGCGGATAAATCCCTGTGTAAATTTTGCCGTCGGCCGCTGAACTACCAAATGATGAGGATAGAAACTGTATTGCCCATCTTCTTTGGGGAGGTTGAGGGCGATATTGGCAATGAACTGTATCACTGAACGGTCAGCCTCTTCCTGATATCCCCAAAGACCTGGACAAAGATACAGGACACAAATAGTGTATAGTCACATTTATAAGTTAGGATATTAATCCGTTTGCATCGGACCTACGGACCATTACACTAGCTGACTAAAAATTGTCTTGATACAAGTCGACGTGTTCACGATGGTAGCACAACGAAATCCGTTAAGGATGATCGAGATAACCTTTTCCTTACATTGGTCACACGTTATTAGAGTCAGTGATCAATTTGACACAAGTCTTTTTCACGTGAAAACCAGTAAGAACACGAAGCAACTTCGAGAATGACTTGGTTATATTCGTACCGATATCGATTTGTATGCGGTCCGTCCAGGTCATTTCCCGAGGCTTCCATTCTACAGTGAGCTTGAGCTGTTTGAGAGGATTTTCCGAGTACCAGTCATCGAGGTTACGCAAATTAACCCTAGCCACACTTTGTCCATGCGGTGCTGACAAAGAATATGCAGTTCTATTACACGTTTTTCATGTTGGATACTACCTAGTACCGTACTATCACTATCTGTACTTCTACAAGTGCTGTGTGGAATTCAACTGGCTGCAGCATTTATCTGCCTACCGACAAAGAACTCCCCGGAGGTATTGTAGGTGTGAACTCCGTCAACGCTAACAGCAAAGGGCAGCCAACCGCTTTCCAGCGTCATCGGCGCTTGACATTTCGCTTTGTCGTGGTCTATGCAAAAGCCCGCCGTTTCATGCCGGCCGAATTTGCAGCGGACCTGGCTCGGATCGGAGCAGGGCACAGTTACGTTGACCATTTCACCGCCGAGCACACCACCTCCCATGGGCGCAGCGTAAGCTGGGCCTTCTGCGAAAACAATTTTTTTAGCATGGGAAAAATCGCAATAAAGATAAATATAAACTACCAGGCAAACAGTTTTAAAAATTAATTGTTTTATTCACATTTGTTTGTTTGTTTGTTTGTTTAATCAGCTCGACAATCAGGGATGTCCTGGACGAGGTCATAGACTATATAAAACATCACATATCTAGACATTTATTTATAGCAAACTCTTATGATCGCTTAGTCCGCTTAGTCCGTACATACTCGTATTTACAAAACAAACTGTTATCCATTATGAAGAATTAGTTTGCACAAAGTGACCAGAATAGGCCTATTTTTGCGAAGTTGCGTCTGCATAAATGTTACAGCAACTGAAAGCCAGATACCATCAGTATTTTATAAATATTTCCATTATGGTATCACCGATATTATGACTGATATTATTTGTATTACTGTGAGCCAACAAAAGGTGCTGATTTCTGTTGTACAAGTATCGATATCGATGCATTCATCTTATCGTGCATGTGCGCTGATTATCGTTTATGAGTAGTCATGTAAGCTTTCCAGTGTAATTACTTAACTTTCTTACTTTGTGCATCTCTTGGTGCTTTGGAGACTTTCGGAGTTTGGGCAAACAAGCTCTTCCTTGAATTTACCGAATCCCCCGGCAACACTTGAGCGTAACCGCATAACACTGTAGTGAACATAAAAATCGACACCAGTGTCCAGCCCGACATTGTTGCAGTCGGTCAGAAAATAAACAAAATCTTAATAATTATTAATAGCCATGGTAAAGTAAAATTAGCACGGAAGGTGGTTGACAATGCAGCGTCTACGCAGTATTCGTGAACCTTTTCAATAATATGACATAAGAATACAGCGGCACTGTGTTGGCACTGGCCGTAGCTGCAACACTCAAAGCATTTTGCAGCACTGCTGTTACAAGGCCTGCAAACAGCAGATTAGTATCAAAAAAATAATGTTTTTACTAGAACAGCAGCTGCACTTTGCACGTGTATAATAGCACACCACCACACTTAAGGGACAGGTTCGCCCTGATAATGATCGTTTTTAAAGCGGTCAGTGCTTTTGTCAAACGTTCCGCTCAAGACTACTTGAAGTATGGCAAGAAATGGGAAAACGATAACGTTTAAATACTAGTACGCATTGGGCTTAGCCGCTTAGGGTAGGGATCGATAGGTTCGCCGGCACATAATGTGCGGCACATGCTGTATTATGCAATATCTGTATTTTAGTACTTCATAGTAACGAGTGCATCCGACAATGTTCTAGTATGTAAGTTAAAGAAGTAAGAAGCAACAGCAAAGGTGGGGAAAATCAAGGAGATCGTGGTACAGAAAAATGCCATAAGTTCGCGCAACGACTGCAGACAGTAATTATCTAAAATTTATTTTCAAATGTGCCGATTTTTCTTAGAGAAATTATTGAGTTTTAACCGGTGTCATTTCAGATCATGCTGGCTAGTAAATATTCTAGCTACAGGCCGAGATTTATAAAAATTTATCCGCGTTAGGCCAGTATCACCATGTTCGATATAAATGCTCTCTTCGATACAAATGCTAGAAGATAAGTATAATACATTATTCGATAATACTTCGATAGATGCTGATACTACAGTATAACACTGCGATCATCTTTCGATAGATGCTGGATGCCTTTTTTACGATTCGTTCAGACACTGCCGGCAGTTAACGTATAATGCAAGTCTACACATACCGTAACTACACTAATTAATAATGTGAGTATCACCTGCGTTAGCCCTGGAGCATAGCCGGGGTACATGCTCACCAGTACAGCTGGAAGTGAGCCTTGGGAACCAGCAGCTGTTTTACTACTACTGTAGCTTCGTACAATACGCGTACTTGTAAGAAAACAGGCATTATTTATTTGATAAAATTAATAACAATCCTTGTATTTTCCTAGCAATCATAATTGTGGCTGCATCGTAAAGATTGTAATTACACATTACAAATATTTGTACCATATTTTATACGGCACAACAACGTAAAGTACGGCACAACCATAATATTAATTTTTGTACGGCACAGTGTCAAAGTGTACGACTTCCTTTGTACGTTGCGTGTACCTGTTGAACATTTAACAGTCGACCCCGTGCAATACATGGTGGAATCGCTGCCCAATACGATTTGTACCCAACGATTGGAGCCGGTAGGTCCATGTCGAAAATGCATGAAAATTAGCTGCGTTTACATTTAGATCTTACCGGAGCCCATAAAGAGGCTCTACGTTCTGAAAATCTCAAGTTTTGTAGAAAGATATCTGTACATTCGTAATATTAAGTGAAAATAAAGCAAAACAAAAATTAAAACAGCAACAGATATCACTACAGTGCAGCATCGGCATAATACAAATTTGCTATTTTGATTTTGTGGGCACGACACAAGGAATGCCAATCCCAGTTTCCTAGCGCCAACGTAACTGTGGCCCATCCTGTTCCTGTTAAAGCGTAAATCTTCAGAATTCGTCAATTATTTCCTAATTCTTAAGCATTTTCTTTTTACCCACTTACATCACCACAAGGTAATCACAGTGCAAACCTCCATAACAGTGGGCCAGGTCAATTGCTTTTGGGTAACCATTGCGCGTCGGGTAACGGAGAAGCGCGTAAAAATCTGTCCATGACTCAGCGAAAAAATTATCGTCCAATCGTAAGTCGAGTACGCTTCCGTGGCAAGAAAGAAATTGAACAACTGAAAAACCGAAGTGGAACCGAAAGTTTTATTTTTGATGCTTTAATGTGGTAATACGTCAAAAAGTTAATTCTGAGTTTACGAGTGTGCATCTGGGTCGCTGGATGCACTTTTTGGTTCAAACAAACAAAATTTTGTTCATCTGTGCAGGAGAGTACGAGTTACTCGTAGTTTGGGTAACGGTTGCGCTTCGATTTCGAAGCGCAACGGTTACACGCACGGGTAAGCTGAAAACCCATCCCAGAATTCTGGTTTACCAATCAAATCGTTTACCTGCTTACGCGCCGTGACGTCATGTTTTTTTACCCGACTGCCGCTTACGCGTCTTACGCGGCTTACACAGAGCAATTGACCTGGCCCAGTATACCACTCATGTTTCGAAACTGTGATGGCATGATGGCACCGTTGTCGCTTTGGCAACAGCCGTCGACAGAGGAAAATTACTCATCGACAGCGGGGTGTTTTTCCTGAAATACAGAGTCCAGTACTGTAGTAAACTTTCCAGTCTGGAAAATTTTGGACTGAGATCTCAAGCATTCGGCATAGCTTATTCACGCCCAAACGGCGATATAACCATATTATTCGTTCAAGTATTCTGACGTTGTATCGGATCATTTGCATCTATTTAGATTTATGTACCTTGAAGTCTTGAACGGTTGAACCATATCCAGAATATTATTAAATCTGTCGTTGCAAAAATCACGCTAAGGTTGGGGATCTTAGCATGATGTCGGGCTCCATATTGACGGCCATAAATAAATTTATTTCTCTTTATTACCTGAATTTTTGAGTTTTGACGGTTGACAACTTAACGGTGAGTTGGTGTGCCGCCGCCTGTGGTGATCTCTCCCAAGAATGTTTTAGAAAATGTGAATCACGCAAGTAAGTAACTCTAATAAATTGTAAGTGTTAGTATCTGTACAGTCTGCATATGTAAGTACATGTGACTGTAACGTTCTAACGTACTCATAGGCTCGTTGCAAATGTAAAAGACTGAATTTAAGCTTTTCTACCATTCTGATCCTTTGGTGTTGTACTGATAGGCTATTATGGCGAGCCTCCGGAGTAAAAAGGCAGTTGCTTTAATGTCGTTCGTTTTTCTCGGTTATTTACAAACTTGACTTTCTTTTGTAATTTGCAGCACATATGTTCTTAAATTGAATTTCTTACTTCTTTGTCGGCACATGAAAAAAGGTCCCCTCACGATGAGACACCGTTATATTAGTCCTATTACGGCACAAAAATGTATTTCTATCCGTTTTGAATTTCTGATAGATACGGTAGTATTGCATCTGTAGCGCAAACGTAAGCATATTCTTTGGGTTTATATGATCAATTTCTAAGCCAAAAATACAGTAGCATTGTTGTAGCGGAACCCGAATGAAATCTACAAGTACATGGTTGGCTGGCCCATACGAATAATGCTGGAAAGTCACATCTATGACCACCTGACAGGCCAGTTTTCATTCATTTTTATTGGTTTTGCCGGAATCCATATTATTCCCGCTGATAACTGGAAATATTGGCTGGTTTTCTTATTGCTTAAAAAACTTACACCTCTTACGGAATGTCCAAGCGCTTGCAAATTACAATTATATTTACGTACTTGGGTCGCTATAGGCTATAAGTTTTCTCTTTGGTATTGATCGCTCCTATAATTACAGTATCAGAAAACACTGAAACAAATTACGCCAACTATAGCAGCACATCGCCCTACTTGAAAGTGGGAAGCTAAGATCGAGTTCCTCTGCTGGCTCGTCCAGCTCCGGCGGCGCTTCTCGCACAATACACATAATATCAGGCAGAAACGGACTCACTTTGAGATTCCGAACAAGTGCGTCAATAAGTACAACGTCTGTCCTGCTGCCTTCCAGAATTCCTCTTGGTTGTTCACGGCAAACTTGTCAAACTGTGCAGGGGACTGTCACAGCCGGGAACGCATTTACAGTATTGCTATTGTGATGATTATATACACTAATCATCGCAAGCTGTGCCGAATATAAATAAGATTTGCCTAGAAAGGCATACGTTCCAAAGCTACCGTCATGTCAAGGGGCATCACAGTAACGTTTTGGCCATAAACTGCCAATAGATTGACACTTTCAAATAAATCTGTAACAAAGAATTCTGATGCCTCCTGCAGCAATTTATTATTAACTTAAATATTTAACGGCAGGTAAGCATGTACAGATACTGCTAAGTGCTAACTCTGTAGGTATTACCTGTAGTAGTCCCAATGCAGATGATTCAGATCTAGTACCACCTCCGTACATTGCAGAGGTTATTTCGCGCACTGACCGGTGGAGTTGAGTTTTGTGCGGCGATCTGTAAGCGCCGGATGGCGCGCAATTCCCAAATTCGCCCCCTTTTACGTGGGGCTTTTGTAGAATGTTTCTCCATTGACACAATATTTATTGGGTTGTGACCTTGAACATGCAAGGAAGCGATTCAAGATGTGCGAGTCTCGCGCACCCTTCTACCGCACAGAAAGTTGCCGCGGCCCGGGCAGCGCGGCCCACCGTAAACGCTATGTACGACATATGTAGATTGACGCAATGAACACAAAAATTTAAATTTGATTTTACCAGTCACTAGTATACATTAAGAGTTTTTATTTTTAAAGCTTTAGTCCGTTTTTTAGTCAAATAATCGTTTGGCTAACACTTTTCGTTTGGCTAACACGGCCCGGCCTTGCATTGCTCCATCCGAACTGGGCCGATCCAACACCAAAACAGTCGTCGACTCGTCACAGATTCATCTAAAATGGCCGTTAGCCCCCGTCGAGCTGCGATCGACGCCAGATGCACTCTAAACCGTTTAAGAAAAGCGTCGACAAAATCGCAGACCCGTTGTCCATGGGCGCGAGAAAGACGTCTCAGAGCGCAACTCTGGCAGCCGATCGTATGTCCGCAATGAGCACTTTAATTCGGCACCTCCGACTCCGCAAGGGTTTAAAACACTCCACCATCCCGTCGAAAGGCAGCTAATGTCGCTAATGTCGTAGATGAAGAAAAAATATCTGTACTATTGCTTTATGTACCAAGGCTTCTGTCGGTAGTAGTTTACGACTTTGCGGCATATGTCGTGATGGATGATATTCGGTGCGTTTGATTTGCTGTTTACTTTTGGTTTACAGATCGCTTCCTGGTACGATGCCGAGCATTTCCTTAAATTGTATCGGTAGAGATATCGCAGTGAGGTGAATTTTATAAGATCGTATCATCGTACAGATTCGTACAGTCGTACTCAATTTCACAATCGATCCGCATCGTTAAGGGTAATCGTCAGCGTAGTCGCGCAAAAACAACCTGGAGCTCCGGACGCCGACGTGCCGGTAGCGAAACATGGATGCTCGGCACCCACGGCGGTGGGCGTGTTTTCGATAATTACTTGCATGTACTGATAGGGACCTTCTACGCTTGGAAGTGTAAAATGGAAAAAGAAGTCTTCCATTTTACATTTATTGAACCTTAACATTCACCTTCCGCTTAAACATACATGTATAACGCTAACACACACCTTGCTGAGCGCAAAAAAATGGCTAGCCTTCGCTTTATTATTTACAGTCGTATAGATGCGTTTAATTAGCGAATCCAGTTTGCGATGTGTCTTGCAGCCATGAATTTAAATGCATTTACAATATTTTGGTTAAAATATGCCGATGTAAAGCAATAAAATGCCTTGTTTGGAAGCCAGTCCCGTTTTGGATCGCGCTGCGGAAGATCAGCATGTCTTCTAAGCGACGATCTCGCACGGGAAAGGTCATACATACATACCAACTAATTATCCTTAGTGTGAGTTATCTACGCAGTACAACACATCTGACGCTAAATTCGTTTGCATGAATGCCGAGGATCGATGGATGTTGAATTTGCATGTTTAGCAGCTAAATACGACAGATTACGACTCAAAAAAGTGTAAGCGCAAGAACCGGGATCACCTAAGCGGCGTCACAGTAATTTTTGTACGGCTAAGTACTTTCTCTGCGTCTTAAAGATTACCATTGTACCTGGAAAGGCATGGAGCATGGATAAACAAATCGAAACTGAAGTTTAATGGTGCAACGCAAATGCACTTTACTTAGTAAAGTGCATAAAGTGTACTACATACATTGTACACACCCATAGTCCACTTTTGTCTGCGTATGAATTCCCATGGAAACGCCGATTGCCAACTTGCGACGATATCCGTGCACGATGCAAGCCAGTTTAAAACAGTTGCCAAACCGGAGTAAATTACAGTACTTAAGCATTCAGACTTGGAATCTAATATTGATGTTTTGCGCGCCTAATAAGCGGTCATAAACAGTTCCACAGCTTGGTTGTAGGCTGGATTCCGGACAGCGCTTATATTATATTATTACATCAAGAGCAGGATAACCGATTACGAGACTTCGAGGTCTATTCGGTAAGGATTTATCGGATGTATGCCTGGCATTGCAAATACTGTGTGATTCGACAGCGTGCAGTTGGTTAAGAAATTAATTGCCCTCGACGGTTTCCGCGACGAAGTTCAGAGGTGTGAAATACGCACGCTAGTACAGTCTGTAAGTAACCAGTTTACGCCGTGAACTTTACGGCGGGTTTCATCCGGCACCATCGCCTCCGCCGTCGTTCCGTTGTTTTTGAAAACGGCGGAGATTTCGTTATTTCGTTCGAATATTTTAGCGATAGTCGTTCCCGTGCCGGCTGTAGACAGAAGAATAATCTTTGTCCACGCAATACTAATAACAAACAACAAACTGATTAATCTTTTTACGTGTTGTTGAAAAGGAACTGATGGTGAGAAAAGTAGAGGATCTTGTTCTGCTAGTCAGGTGAGAAGTTTTGCGTTGAAAAGGTAATGAGAAATACTTGCATTTGCGAGTGTTACTTACGTATATGCCAGGCATGCACGGAGTGCCTCGCTGGGGCCGCTCCTGCAGTCATGCTGGCGCAACTTGGACGGCTTCACCTTCACAAGGAGATTACAAAAATTTGATATACAGTCTGTAGTTACAGTAACACAATAGATTTTGAAAGTATATTTAAATGTAAAATGCTTAAAAAAACAGCCGAAGCATCTGTAAAAACATTCGAAAAATTTAAAATGAAAAAATATGCAGCTTAAAGCTCAGAAAGCATGATAAAAAAATAATATAACTATTTCTTCAAGACTTTTCTGCCTTTTCAGTCCATCTTTGCGACCTTTTAGCTATCTGGGTATCTGATTAATTAATGTATTTAAATTTGGCACAAATGAACATAGTTTTAGTGTCATAGTGAGTTTCCAAACTGCCAACAGTATCATAGAAGGCGTAGGTTAGTAAGTTTGGAAACCGCCACCAGTATCCGAGAGGGACAACCAGTATCAAAGAGCCACGAAGGTTTGTGAGTTTCCCAGTTTCCAAACTACAACCAGTATCCCAGAGCGACGCTGATTAATGAATTTCAAAACTACCACCAGTATCACAGAAGGACGTATGTAGGTTAAGATCAGCACTGTCTGACCGGTCAGTCCCGACTGCACCAGCTCCTCGGCATTCCCCGCGTTGGCGGAGATGCGCACACTGGACGTCGGCTGTGCCGGCTCGTCCACCGTGCGATAGTTAACGGGCAGCTGCTGCTCGAACGAGGCCCGGATGACCTCTCGGAGTGTGGTGATTTCGAACACGTCATGGAATATGTGCGGGTGCCGCAGCTTTTGCCACCGCTCACGCAGCGCTGGCATTGATTTCTGGCGGACGTTGCGCAGTGTGTGCAGTTCCCGTCCGAAGAAACTCAGCGTTAAACTGACCAGGATCGTCTTCCACGAGTCAGGCCGGCCCACCACGACCACACTGGCGCAGTACTTAATACTGACTAAGGAATGGGCTGAAAAATACGAGGAGGTTGAATAAACTGATTAACAGCTGTAACCATTAACCCAACGTTGACCGACCCAGCATGAACAGGAACGTGTAAAAGGTGCTCTTCGGCAACATTCAGCCTGCGCAGTGTCAGCAGGAACGGCGGCTGCTCCGTACCGGTGTACGGGACGACCTTCTCCGGCAGCAAATATCCCGGAAGCCAGACGTACTGGCTGTTGGGATACTGGAGGCATCGCGCGCCGTCCTCACCGATGTAACAAACTACTTCCGACGACAGCACGACGGTGCGGAAGTCGTTTTGCAAGCCAAGACAAGCAATGGAGTGTTTCTGTCCGGTGTATAGTTTTGAGGTATTTGGAAGGAATTAACAGCATCTTAAACCTTTCGGGAATTCAAAATAAGTAAAATTACGTATAAGTTTGACGCAGTTGACAATTTAAATCACTCTTGGTAATGTTGCTAAACTGCGAAACTTGTACGAGTATTTGCTCATTCAAGACATTTTCCTGAATTTGCTGGAAGTTACTACGAACGGCTAAGTACCGAAAGTTTGAAATGTTTTTAAAAACTTTCGGGAAACCAAAAATTTTTTATCGAACTACTGGCAGGGAGCTTTGAAAGACGCTGGATTTTATAAAACTGCCAAAGGTATCGCAAACTGATTCTCAAATTAGGAGTAATTTTTTTTAAAAAGGACGTAGGAATATATGAATCTATTAATAACAGTACGCTGACTGGATAATACATTTTTGTTTATTTACCATTCTCACGCGGCCGTCGGCGACCAGGTTCTTCATGTACGTATAGAAAGCAATAAAAGCATCGTAAGTGGTCCTCACTTGCGGGAAGCTAGAGTCTTGCGTTAAGCCAAAGGCCTGACATCGGTTGGCCGTTAAATATTTGGAGAAGATCGTCATGACGGATAGAAATTTATAAAATCTAGAATTTTATAAGGCTTACCGACTAATTTTGTGGTACTGGACTACTGGTATACGTATAATAGCCTGCTTCAGGCTTTTTATGTTAATGCATAATTTTATGATATTTTCATTCATTACTCTAGAAGTAAGGAAAATCTTGTTGGAAGCCGGTCCCGTTTTGGACCGCACTGTAGAAGATCGATGTGTCTTCTGAGTGGCAGTCTAACACGAGAAGGGTTACTCGCATTGGTTAGTACTGCATGTTTTGAGCAGGCTAATACAAATTCCATGTAAAGTGCCATTTTTAATGGATTTATGAATTAAAGAAGGCCTCGGGCCCGAACAGTGAAGTACATCCGAATTCGACTTACTGAAATCTATAAAATGCTAGTACTTAAGGAACGAAAAGTGACTCGTAACGTATACGGTAATTAAGCAGTCATATAATACTGCATGCAGGAGCATCCTCGCAGGTTGCTCGAAGTTCTTTATTTTCACTACATATCACCAGCAACATTAACGGTGTCGGTCAAAACGCAATAAAGTAAACAGTCGCTCGTACTAATCGGCTGTATAATCCCGCTGGTTTAGCTTATATAGCCCCGAACTTTTGTTCACGCGTCAGCTAGCATAAAACTAGGCTTAATAACAGAAGAACGTAGTTGCTATAAGTATTACGTACACTCAGTAACCCATTAGCACAATAAAACAGAAAACACGAATGATGCTAAACAAAAGAGGCTGTGCAAAAACATACAAGCCTCAATCGTCAGAACTATATCCATTGAACCAACCTTGCATATCTCAAAGTCATTCGACGATAGCACGAAAATTGCCGGAACACCCACAAAGGAAAAAATTACGAGACATAGCCAGTTTAAGAATTTTCAAAACGTTGCAATTTAAGGCGCAAGTCTATTCGAGCGTTACCCAAACCAGTGAATGCAGCTGTCATCTCGTGCATTTTTGCGCGAAGCTATTTTAGTAGTATAGAAGGCCCAAATGCTATTAGCAAATTTACAAGATGGGTCAGCAAGCTTCAAAGTCGAAAAGTGATGATATTTTCTCCCGCCTGCACGTCCGGTGTGGTTAGGTGCAATTCACAGTCGAAAAACGGCATCCAGTACGTGCAAGGTCATTTTAGTCAGCCGCGTGACATCCAGCTTCCGTAGGTCCACATCATTCCAGTTTCGCGCAGTTCCATCTGGCCAAAATCCGTTATATCTAAGCAAGGCCACCATTTTAAAACAGGTTCAAAAACAACTTCAAGTAACTCACATTTGCAGGAGGATACGGATATCCGCCCAGTCGTCGGGATACGTCAAGGTCAGGAGCATTCGCTGATACACTGCCGCTACCCGCTCGTACACGGCATAACCGACAAAAGGAAAACTGGTTTCACTTGCCATGAGAATCGCGCGGAGAATTTGGGACTTGGAACCATTGCAGTCAATAGTTAACCGCGATACCACAACATCAAGGAAGAGCTCGCGATGGGCAATATCTTCGTGCCATTCGATGCACATTTTGTAATACGGATTATGCGTCACACCAAACTGCATGCGGTAGGGTGTCTGGAGCACCCCGGATAATGTGTACTTGACGAGGATCAGTTGCTGGCACAATGGAAAGAACTCTTTTAGACAGTTGCAGGTCCAATCAAAACTGGACTCCGCAGCAACCGGTTGGTGGTGCCAAATGCCCACCCAATCGTAGCCGCCTTTAATGACGAGCCTATCTAACTTGACCGCTTTGAGGCTGAGAAGATGCGCAGTGTGCTTTGAAAAGTCGTCGCAGAAGGAGGAAATGTAGGAGACGGTGCGGGTGTGAATCGTGATGGATTCTTCCAGTAGCACGGCAAATACGTAGTCGAGCTGCCGCGACGAACTCACTTCGAATTTCTGAATCTGGTGCGTGTCTATGAAGAGATGCCGGTCTGCTGCAGGACGGGCTAGAACATCCTGCCACAACGCGCAGACCCTGCAATCGCAAAGAAATGGCTGCACAAGATGAGAAATCGATGCCATCAACCAAACATTACAAGTGAAGGATAGTTGCCGAATTTTTCGGCAACTATTTTTCGGACTCTTTGCAAGAAAAGTGTAGACTTCTACAGAAGGCTACATGCCACTATAGTTACACACTTACACTACAGTACAGATACACAGTTACTGTAGCACGAGTATAAGCGAAGTATGTACAGTACATGCGTTATGCGTCTGCTGCGATCGATTCGTTCATTCGAATTCTTTTGACTGACAGAGTGCTGTCGATCAGTAAATCTGTGGTTGTTTTTCACCAACCTTTTCGCACGAAATCGGTCAAACAAGTCCAGACCCAGTAGGACATTTTCGAGCACCGGCAAGGGGAGGCCGTTTATGGTCTCTACCGCAAAAACAGTACTTTAAATAATAATAATTATTCATAATTTCAATAGGCACACGTTATGAACGTTTCCAACATTAATTATTAAGTACATTAGACCACGCCTCAGTTAGCCCGTTCATCCGCCTGTCGCTTGAATTCACGCGCTCACCGGTTTGCGAATCAAATTTATTGAAGGTAAGGCGGATACCGGCTGCCGGCATTCGATTAGCGCCCTCCACTTTGACGCATTGCCTGTAATACTCTGCGCAACGGCGATGCAGGGTCTCCTCTTGACACACCGCCGATTCCCCAGGTGAATTACTGTGCTGTTCCAAGAAAATAAAAGTCACAGTGTCGTTGTCCACGCGCACGTACATTCTTCGTTCGTTCTTCAGGAACTGGGCGTTGCTAAGAATATGCGAAGGATATGCAGTTGTTCCACCATTCGATTGGGAATACGAGACGCAGTTTTTAAGATGACTTAGGTTAGCCTGAATGAGGAAGGCTTTATCAAACGGTATGACACGTTTGACCCAAACCAATCTCGGTGACGAGCGCAAACCACAAATCGGCGCCTCGTGCGGTGACGGCAGACGTTCAATGATCTGAAAGGAACGAACGACGTTGCATCGGACCAATCCTGATTGGTTTTGATTATCCAGAACAACGTAGTAAAATGACCGAAACTCATTGGTCATTCGGGGTCGGAGCAGAGTGCCGGACCGAAAAACGTACGGACCATGGTCGTTCTGTCGAACAGCAACCTGAACTGAGACACTGCTGGGTTGCGTGTAATTATAGTGCAGAAGAGGATGGTGGAGCCAGATGTGGCGCGTATGGATCCAGCTTGCCGCCACAGCCGGAGACATGAAGTCGATAAAGAATTCATCCTCTTTGATGTCTTTAATCTTTCCCAGCCACCAATCGCCCTCCCGTTTTACCAATACATAGTTCATTACACCCCATTCTCGGCTTCCTATACAGCTCCGCGATTTACATTCAGTCATTTCCATAAAAAGCAGTGTAAGTCAGTTATGCGACTTCAAGATGAAAATTTATAGATGTAGTAGTATAAAAAATACTCTTGTGGAACACGCGTTTCTCTGCAGTTACCAGTGAAGCTAAAACCGTCGTTAACTGCACTTTGGTGCGACAGCACACCGTGCACGCGTTTATGTGGGTCAGCGAAGCGAAATTGTTCATGACAGTCGTTCTGTCAGCAGCAGAGCACCAAACACAGTCTGGTTGTCGCTTTCGTAGTTATTCAGGGCATATCATTGTGCTCAGTCTGCTTTGTAATGCGACGCATCCTGTCCTTGGTTGGATTTGACCAATAAAAAGAATGAAAATAGGTATTTTTTCGCCTCACATTAAGGCCGCTCAATAACAGAGAAAAAATCCAGATTACGATAGCCGATGCATGCACCAGCTCTCTAAACCAAGGTAGAGCACCAGTCGCACCGCCGCGCTCTAATAGGACAGTGGATAGTGAGCGAAGCCAGGCTGCATACACCGCGTATAGCGTACTTTTATACTTTTATAGAGCACTAAATAGTGAAGATTTGACTGTAGTGGCGCAAAACGCGCGACGTAACGGCGCGTATACTCGCAAGCGGTTTGATAACTTTGCTTAATAATTAAAATGTTTGGGATGCTTTAGCAGCTTGCCTGTCTGTGCAATCTTCGACATTGAAGCCCAGCGATTATCCACATTTCACACATAAACATATTATTGAGTTAAATTTTGTGTGTGCTGAACGAAAGCACACACATACGCTCACCAATACTCGTATCAAAGATTGGGAGAATGCCAGCGATCGTGAGACACGCTACGCGTTGGCGGACAACGTAAGTTTTTTACGTAGTATAAGTGACATATGCAGAAGTATAATGTGTCCCTGTTAGGCGGATGTTCGTTTATAACGTGTCCCTGTTAGCTGGGTGTTCCAACCACGAAGAAAACCAAGCGCGTCATCAAACCACCAGTGAAGGGCAAACGTAAACTGATCAACAAGCGGAAAATTGCGCTGGCTAGGCTAACCTATCTTTGCCTCTGCTGTTTCGTAGCATATCAGTGAGTTCCAGTTGAACATTATATGAGTACTTTATTGCAAACTTTCCGCAAGCCCGGCGTGGTTAGTTATAGGATATACTGCATCCATTTCGCGCAAGGCCATGTTGGTCAGGCCCGAGACATCGAAATTCCGTAAATCCACATCGTCCCAGTTGCGCGTCGATCCGTCAGGCCAGAATCCGCTATATCTGCACCAAGCATCGTTTTCCACCTTTTGCGTTTTGCACACGACGCGGTGCCTCCATCCATGCTGCCGTGCGCCTCACATCGAGGAGGAGGGGCCTCTCATTCCATCAAAGACTGTGCAATTGCGCCATTCGCCATTGGCATTTGGAGTGGGCGGAGTTGTCCAATCAGCTTTTGGTACTTCATTCTTTTTTAGGCCCCTTTGTGATGTGCAGGTCGGCTTGCCCTTTTTGCGGCGCCAAAATGTTGCCTTGTTGTGAAGTATTGTATAAGTAATACTTTAATAGTTAATTAATACTACATAATTAATGATGTGTGCAGCAACTGCGCAGCAGGTAGAATGACAGAAAGTACAGCAGAAAGAAGTAAGAAGTGAAACAGTAGTTGCTAGGAAAGCAACGTACACGACACTTGTTGTCAATTACGTAGCACTTTGTTTGATTATTTTCGTGAAATTGTGAACTACATGTATCGACGATCTTGAATTGCACCCACCACAGGACAATAAAGGCTGAGACACATGTGTCACAGTATACATTAATGTTATAGATTTTGGGTTTTATGATAATGGGAAGCCAGTAAACACCGCGATCTACCTCTTGCCGTTTGCTCTTGTATTTCCGGTATAGATAGAGATACCAGACCCTTACGTAGATTCAGCCCAGCCCCTAGATCGCAGTCATTACATGTACAAGAAACGAAAGTACATATTGAAAAATAAATCCCCAAAATAGAAACGAAAGTTATACTTTCGGTCATACATGGTACATGTGTTACACCACATACAGCGGTATGAATTTTGTACAATGTGACGTACGACCTCCCGCACAAAATAGAATTAAGAAATTCAGTGACAATACATAAAATAAAACTGACATGGCCGATTATAACAGAAAAATAAATATAAATCTGAAGAAAATTGCTCTTTGCAAAACTTTTCTGAAGCCTCTATTTGTGATTTAGCGTATCTGGAATAGCATTTCAACTACATATAAGGACACTTACAAGTGTTCCAAATTACTGTTTATTGTTGGACTTCCCTGTCCGCAGCTAACAGTTTCTTTCATTTTAGCGTATGTGGGTTATGGCGTTTAATTCTGGCTGACCCAGCTACAAACCGGCACCTGGTCTTTGATGCCAGGACATTCCAATCAAAACACGGGCCCTTCGGTAAAACAAACAACCACGAATACCAGATTGCGGTCGCTCTAGAGGCAGCCATCACCATGCAAACACGCAGCAGCAACATCAGCAATGCATTAACCTGCGTCAAACGCACAGTTGTGCGCGTTAGTAGTTAGTGGGACTATTGGGCGATGCTGACGAGCACTACCCGGCGTTCCGCTGTATGTGCCGCGCCAGCGCTACGGTACTGTCCTACCACTTCAACGGCCTATCGCTAGATGTGACGCAGGATGTGCGGCGCCCAAAGCGCATTTGGTGGCCCACCAAAGCGCATTTTGGTGTACCACCAAAAGCGCATTTCGGCCGTACAATAAGGAAAGCGCGCGGTTTTATTTGCGACGCACATTTCAGCACTACTTAATTGAATTTTATTCAATAATCAGCACAACATTTGAGTGCTACATCAACAATCAGCAAGTCCAAGAAAAACCACGGAAACTAAAACACCACTTCCTAATAAACCGATACATTCAGTCGCGTATAAACGAAAAAATCCGTCCACTCCGAAAACAGCCTAACATTAGTCGCAGGTGAAAAGGTCGGTAAAGCAAAAATACCCGACTGCATAAAACTGGAAACCGTATCTTTACTGCAGTAGAAAAAAAGTAAAAATATTACTGCGTCACTAAAACAAAACATTCCAACCGCAAATCTTTCAGTCCGTCCACACACCATCTCTTCACGCGATAACTCCCGCCTTACTGCTTGGCTTTTTTACGTCCGGTCTGATTTTCTTTATCCGAATCGCTATTTTCCACAATGTTCTCGCCATAACCAGACGTCGTTGCGTCGTTACCACGCGCCCGCTTTCCCTACAGAAACAAGCAAAGTTACTTTGGTAAATTCTTTATAAAAATTCGATAACCAAATATTTTAATAAATATGCGAGACAATTTGATCTTAATAAATAATTTAATAAACGCTGAATAAGGTCTTAATAATGCTGTCACCTTGGGCTGCTTAACGCTCTTCAGGAAGCATTCCGTTGGGTCGATCATACCGTGCAGGTCCACATCAGCTTGAATGGGATACACACGGCGGGCATGGAGCGCCGCATCCTGAATATTCTCCCATTTCTTTGTCACATACTCAAAATTTGAGGCTGAAAGCACAACCAATGATCAGACGTCGACAACCAGAAATATCAGCCGAACAATAAATTTTTACCATCATCTTGTAAATATCGCGGGCGTATCGCCGCTGATTGGACGAATCAAACGCCCAGTGCATACTCTCTACCGTCTCATTGAAGATATCCAGGATGTGAAATTTCTGCAACATCCACGCGAGAAATTAAATTAATTTGAAACAGAGCAGCTTTCATGCTTTCATTTTTTATAAACTGAAAAAATTGATTTGACAATGGAAAAAAGTTGAAATTAACTAAGGCAGAAAAATTCTTAAATAATTTTGTAATACGGCTTTTGCAAAAAACCCTTCTGAATGAGAGTGTTCGGTTAACTTTAAAAAACCGTACAAGCAGATATTACTACCAAGGAGGAACCGCACTCGCCTGCTGTAGCAAATATAAAAAATTTAAAATAAATTAAGATAATAAATATGAAATATAAGTACATATGATAAAATCAGTAACATAACGTCGAATAACAAAACTGTCCGTTAACTACTGATAAATTTAATAGTGTTTACATCAGGCAAACTTTACTGTAACCGAAAATTAAATTAATTTAAAATAAAATACTAATAATAAACCACAGTAAAAAATAAAGTTTTAATAAACCCACTCGCTCTCCGTTGCGTCCACGTAACAGCGGCAAATCGCGGATAATCGGCAGCAACTGTCCGGTGTTTGTCGCGGTGCTGCACCCAGCGTTGCTGCTACCGGCTTCCGAAACCGGTGCGGTATTGGCGACAATCACTCCGCCAGACGGTCCTTCTTCGTCCTCCGGGTTGCAGCGGCCGCCGGCTTCGACAGCGCATGCTTCAGCGCTCATACTGGCTTCGATATCGGCACCGTTACCGCCGCGGAGTCCTCCGCGCTCTGCCTGGTTCCCCGAGCTCGCTGGCCCCGCATGAGCTCCATCGTTCGGCTGATTAATCACACCACCATTACCCATGAGTCCACCGGCCGCTCCCAGCGCTACCACCGGCCGCAGCTGGCAAACCGTTGCCCGCTCTAACATGCCGTCCTGCACCACCACGGCCACCCCCTCTTCCTCATCCACGACCACCTCATCCACGACCACCTCGTCGATCTCCACGAAAGCGTCGTTCTCGTCCTTCTCCACGACCGCCCCGTGCACCGCAGCATTGACCGCCTCATCCACGGCGGCAATGATTGCTTCGTCCACCGCAGCCACGAACGCCTCTTCATCCATGGCTTCCGCGTCCACGGCAAATACCCCGTCCTCCGCGACCGGCGCCACATCCGGCGCGACCGGCGCCATCTCATCCATAGCGACTGCGGCCACACCGGCTGGCTCTCCTATAACCGCAACCTGACCGGTGGCTTGAAGAAAATCGCCACCGGTCCGCCGGCAACACCAACGTCTCCATCATTTCGTATCTGCAATGCGCAAAATACGTGCTACAGGCGCACCGATCAGTCTTGGTTCTCCTATCACCCACTGTCAGTGCTATGATAACAGGTTTTATGTGCAGCGCAGGTTTTAAATTGCGCGCTATGCAAGACATTTGCCATTAATTGCTGCGCTGCACAATAAAACCTGTTCGGATAGCACTGACAGTGTGTAACAGATGAACAGGGTGCTGCCGAAAATAACTTATTAAAGTAAGTTCAGTGGTTGCTTGATTAATTTCAAAGCCATACAAAACAGCTACCTTTACATTTGTAAGTCACCAGCAAAATAATTAGAATATTCAACAAATAGGAAAAGATTCTCACTAAGTTTAAAACAGCAGACAAAGGTTGAACGTAATAGGACTTGCCAACACAAATTCCTTTAAAATAGTGATTCTCTTTTTCTAGTCTTACGTTGTACGCTTGAAAAACTGATTTAAAAAACGATGAAATCGTGAAATTTTGTACAGCTGCATAAAATAATAAAAGATCACGCAAAAGAGCGCAAATTACAGACGTACGGTCACAAGAGGCACGTTTTCCGGAATGTTAGCCAGAAGGGCATCCATGACGCAGATTTAACAAAAAATTAACAAACAACAGAAAGAACACCAGAAAAACGATAAAACTTAAAAAGAAGATGAAAAAAGTTCAGAGCAGGTAACTGGAGCGCGCACAAACCAGTTGGCGTTGACGGATTGAAAAAAAACTCGCCGTCTGGCTGCTGCCACGAAAATGAGAGCAAGTGTGCTTCTCAAGCGCGCTCATAATGAGAGCAGGACTGCTATTGCGCGCGCTTAACCCTTATTGGATGACGGAAGTATGCGAAAGCCGGTAAGCCAGCCTTCTCCTTTATTTCGACGAAATCCAGGCAGGCAGCTCGGCCGTCACATGCTAGCAGGTAAGCGCTGCTGCTTGGCCGACACGGCGTTCCGACATCTACAGTCCAGGTCACACGTGCTAGCCGTAGCATACACTGCTATACCTCGTGAGTCTCCAGACAATACTCCTTTCCGCCACATATTATTTAGATAATTCGATACTTTTAATACCATAAAAAGCCATGTAGAACTGCATATGGTTTCTTAGGTTTGCAGAACTATGTACGCACTCACTACGCAGTACCAACGTATATTCTGCAAATTTACATATGTATTTTACATATTAACATATGTATTACATTCTACAAATTTACACTATCACAGCGTAACACGTACTACAATTCCTCGTATTAGTGTGTAAACGCATTGGTGGTTTCACTGGAAGTTTAATGCTGCACTGTATTTATACACGGTAATTTGGAAAACGTACACCGGTACACGTGTACGTTAATTTTGACCGTTTGTTAAGGTATATTAAGTATGTACGTATTATGTACCTACGTGAATGTGCGTAAATACAGCAGAACACTCAACTTCCAGCATTGCGTTTACACCAGCGGTACGTAGGAACAGTAAATACTGATATCATAAGAATTTGTTCATCGGAAATTCGAAAAATATACATACATATATATACATATTCGAACAGTTTAGTGTAGAATTAATTCGTCATTTTATAATTAAACTAAGCGACTTCCTTTCATACAACATCATTGCGGTTGCTATGTACTCCATGAAGTTATAGTCACACGGTAATTTATAAACTGCCGTTGATTTTTATACGAGTCTGACCCGTAATTTCTAGCGCAGTAACACAGCGACAATACAGATAAATACCGGATTAACTCCGTACAATTACTTATGCTGTACATACAGTTGGCATCGCTGATACATACCGTATTTCGAGCTCTCATATAAATTCGATATGAATTTATAAAATTAACCCTTTCGTCAATATTAATAATTGCTTTTAATGTTGAGACCAAGTACATACAGTGGGGTGAACACGTATTGTCTGTATTTGTACGTCTGGAATTACACAATAGGATTGTTTAAGATAGCGTCCGCGGTACGGTTTGCTGTGCGACCGGATTTCTTCATCATACTATTGTAAACGCGTCAAGTCGGGCTTATAAGGGTCTGTGCGAGCCGGTTCGGATGACAGGCACAAATGAAAACTGCTAAGTATCCAAATATACGTGATACCGCTGATACACTAATCTCCTTACTACGGTGCGTCACGCCATACTGTTTAAACACCTAGCATGCATTGGGCTACTTATTGCACCCTGAATAGCTTGATAGGTGTAATCAAACTGCGGAGCGCATTTAGGCGTTGCTTTAGATGCAGCGTTTTTGTCACAGCGCTTGGTACGTTAAATTGCCAGACAGATTCGTACAGCTTCTTATGAGGGCATTTTTGTTGTAAACCAGTGTGAAACTACGTTTATTACGGCCAGTATATTTTATTCAACGGTCTGGGCTCGGACCTCACAAAATAGCCTCACTAACGTTACGAACGGATTCTGCGCACGTAATGCATCGTCACAACTTTGTTGGTTTGTTTTTGCACACGGTGTGACATCATCAGGTATGACATCATCGCTGATATCATCACTGACATCATCGCTAAGTAAATAACAATCTAGCAAATAGACTAAGTAAGTTATAGGTAAGTAAGTTTGCGACTGAATAACTAACTAACTAACTAACTAACTAACTAACTAACTAACTAACTAACTAACTAACTAACTAACTAACTAACTTACTAACTAACTAACCTAACTAACTAACCTAACTAACTAACCTAACTAACTAACTAACTAACTAACCTAACTAACTAACTAACTAACTAACTAACTAACTAACCTACATTATGTCATCTTCGAATTAGTTTTTCGCACAGTTGCTAACTCTTTGTATCGACGACATCATGTTTTGATATTCTGTACACGTTACTTCGAAGCTCTTATTGAAAGCGGACTTACTATCTTGTTTACACGTTACTATATTGTTACATCATCGATGATATCATAGGTACTGATCTGCACACGACCCGTGTCTACGTCATGACTACTCGCCAATTTTAATTTTTGCACACGGTTCTAACAATGACATCATCATAAACCAAAGCACTGACTGAAAGAGTAATACTAATTATAATAATAATAATAATAATAATTCAAAATTACACAAAGAACATTGTGTTACTGCACTATCTGCATACTTTCCAGCATAGCTTCAACAGAACGAACACTAGTGAAATCGTACTCACTGTATGTTGACAAAATTCGAAACAGTTCGCCTCGCAAGTCCGTCATGACGACTTTGTCATGTCGCAGCGAGCGAACGGTGGCACGGAGCGTGTTCTTGGTGTAATCATTGAGGACGCTAAGGATTCGGCTCATCATCTGACCCTCCAAATCCTGTGGCATAGGCAACTTTGGCGAGCTGAACACCGCAAACCTCCGAAGCAACCCGCCAACATCCAGTTCCTGCAGGTCGCGGATAGTTGTCATGTTGAAACGTGAACGGTGCGTGGGCAGTCCGTCAACATCATGGGACTTGTACCAGTCGACTTGGACGTAATCTCGGCTTCCAAGGTCCACCCATTTGGCACGGAGGTCCCCGCTAAAACTGTGAACGTAGGACGATCTTGGATGGGAACCTTTTCCGCGTTGCCGTTCGTTTCGGATTCTGAAGGCGAGATCCATCCGACACTTCGTGGAGGACAGGTAAAGAACACCTCAAACATCTCTTTTACCGTCCAAACAGCAACCCGTGCATTACGTGCCGAGAAAACCACGACATAGGCTTCTGACTTGACGACAAAGCGCGCAAGGCCTAAATGGAACTCGATCTGCCCAGGATCGGGTAAAGACAACGCTGGTGAGATTGTAGGATTAGGGATGCTGATAACTGGCGCAAAGGAGTCAGTCTGTCCAGGAATCAGTAGCGCTGGGGAAACCGTGGGGTTAGGAATACTGATGACCGGCGCACTGAGGTTGTCGTACACTCTGTCTGCCTCTAGTGACTTAAACAGTTTATCAATATCGTCAAAAAGCTCTTCGTTAGAGGCCATCTTAGAAGTGAATTGGAACTCAGATTTGGATCAACTAATTTCGCCTTCGGTCGTTCTCTTCCTCGAAGCCTTAATGATTTCGTCGGAGAAGACGCAAGGCGGAGCTCTAGTTGTGCTGCAGGCTTGCTGATTGGGCATCGAGCGGTAGGCGGAGCTTTGCTTGTGACTTACGCCATTCCATTGGTTACGGAGAGTTGGGGGGCGGGCCACAAATGTGTTGCCAGTGATTCAATTGGTCGAAAAAAACTGATCTGATCGATGACGTGGGTTTGCACACGGTCTCATAGTATGACATCATTTGACTTAGACTGACAGCCCAGTTAAGAAACCGGATCGGAACCGAATACTTGGATCAAGCAAAATAGTTGTCATTCAGTTGCGGTTCGGTTACGGCCAACACGAACCGATCAACTGACAAAATAAAATAAAAAACTGGCAACCAGTAGTTTGGAACCTGTGTATAGAAATTGCATACTTACCTGCACTACCACTGCGCTACGTTACCAATTTTAAAATCTACCGCTCAGCTTTCATACTGGGAGTCCCTTTGGCGCCTGGGTGCCTCGAGTATGTCACATTTTATCGATTGTGCTTTTCAGAAAGCTCAATTGCAGTTTGTGCTTTTTGTACCTCACAAAACGCCAGGATTGGCGCTTTACCAAGGGCGACAGACCCTCAGTTCTAGTTTTAGCATTTACTGTCAACATCGATTTTTCGAAAAAATGGTTGAGTACGAGTTTTCTCAAGGCATGCTTGATGCTATGGCTCAAGTTGCGGCCATGGACGATATAGTGTTTGATGATTCTGATAACGCTAGTTATCCTGACTTGGATAATCCGGACTGGAACATGCAGCTGGGTGGAGGCTTGCCGGATAATATTGGTGATCTGGTGTCAGTCGTTCCAGAATCCCGCCGTTATTCTGCCAAGTATGGCCTGACTTTCGAGAATTATCGCGTGACCGTTCAGGACCTTCAGCATCTTGACCATTCATTTATTCCGGTGGCTATATCGGCTATCCTGCAGGATGTCCTGGATAATGTGCTCCGTGATGTGCCGGATCAGTCCATTGTTCGACTGCGGATCGAGCAAGATTCTCTGCGATATCCTATTTGGACTCCTCCAATGAACAAATCTGAGCTTTCTGTTCAACGCTGGATGGCGGAAGTCAAACGCGTACTACAGTCGAACGAAACCTTCTCTTTGAATGAATCCTTCTTCATCCTGGTCCAGTACACCAAGATTCCTTCGGGTCAGTGCCTTAGGAATGTTCCGCAGTTGCTAAAAAACAAGCTGATCAAGATGCAGTGCGTCGTTCAAGTCAAGAATACTATGGACAACACCTGTCTAGCTCGCGCTATGGTCATTGCTAAAGCTTATGCTGATGAAGATCCTGCCTTATGCAAGAAATTACGCCAACAGAAGGCTGCTCAAACGGATGCTGCGTACGCCCTTATTCGTCGTGCAGATCTTCCCATTCGGGAATTCAGTATTCAGGATATCCCAGCATTCGAGAGGGTAAGTCACTGCTTGAAACCGTCCCGATTTTTTTTAAAAACTGATAAAATTACAGGCTTTGCCAGAATACCAAATTATTGTGGTCAGCGTTGAGCACTTAAACAGTATAATTTATAAAGGCAACGATAAAAACAAAAAAATTTTATTATTGAACCACAACCGCCATTTTGACGTTATTACTTCGTTTCCGGCATGGTTTAATCGCGGTTATTGGTGTTTTAATTGCGATAAAGGTTATAATAACCGTGCTGCTCATTTTTGCAAAGTGACCTGTGGTCTTTGTTTTCGTAATGATTGCGATATGGACACAAACAATAAGATCGTTTGTGTTGACTGTAAGCGAACGTTTTTGGGTCAAGCATGTTTTGATACTCATAAGCTGGGTGCCGGCAAGACCAAAGGCAGCCATAAGCGCCAGTCTTTGTGCGGCTCAATTTTCTTTTGTACGTCTTGCAAACATACTGTATCATTGCTCAAACGTGACCACCGGAATACGCATACCTGTGGCGAAGTGCGCTGCAAGTTTTGCCACCTGTTTGCATTACCGGGAACCCATAAATGCTATATGAAGACCCATAAGATGGTTGATGCGGAGCGGGCGCGTTGTGATGCCGCAAGATTTCTGTACTTCGACTTCGAGACCTACGTATCGAGAACCAAAGAGCTCGTGCCAAATCTGGCGGTATGTATACTGTGCTGTAGAGTCGTAGCTGCTTGATACCAGTCAGGTTCTTTTTAGATTCTTCAATACGACGACGGTACGGAACGGAGGTTTCCTTCTGATTCTGAAACGTTTGGTGGGGACGTGACGGATTCCTGTGCAAGTTCATATTTCAACAGGAACATAAAGGCTTTTACGTCATTGCTCACAACATGAGGGTAATACTACGCTCGCTTTGTCATTACCGGTATTGAATTTTGGTTTTGGGTGTACAGGGATTTGATGGGTATTTTATTATTCGGTGGCTCCTGAACAACGGTATTAACCCACGCGTCATCATGAACGGCGGTAAGATCATGTCCATGGAGGTCGAAGAGTACCAGATACACTTTCGGGACAGCTACAACTACAACCCACAAAGCCTGGCAAAGTGGCCGGAAACCTTTGGTTTCGAAGGATTGAACAAAGGTACCTTCCCACACCGTTTCAACCGACCCGAGAACTGGAACCGAACCACTGAATTTCCTCCGCTTGCTGACTACGGCTTCGATTCTATGTTGGAGAAAGATAGACCAGCTTTTCAGTTGTGGTACGATACCGAACGGGCGGCTAAGGGCAACCGGTTTGTCTTCCGGAATGAAATCACCGAGTACTGTAGTATGGACGTAACCGTATTGCGGAAGTGTTGCCAACAGTTCCGGTCAATCTTTATGGACATTAGTGGTGGAATGTGCCCATTTGTCTGCGCGACAACTATTGCCGGACTTTGTAACCTGTACTGGCGGACGAAATTCTTGATGCCGAACCGGATCGCTCTGATTCCACGGTCAGGCTTTTACCGTAACCGACCTCAGTCTGCCAAAGCGCTTAAATGGCTGCAGTGGATGGCTCAAGAAATCCAGGATTCGGACATTCAGTACCGGACACCGGACGGGAACGAGCACAAGATCGGCCCGTACTACGTTGATGGATACTGTCATCGAACCGGGACCGTGTTTGAGTTCTACGGATGCTGGTAGGCATATATTTTAAATTGTTAGTCTATTATAAAATTTCAATCTTTGTCTCAGGTTTCACGGTTGTCCCAAGTGCACTAACCCAGACACCGTTCATCCATTTCGCGACCTACCCATGAAAGAGATCTTCGCTGAAACCATGCACCGAGAGGAGTTCCTCAAAATGACGGGCACCCAGTGACATCAATTTGGGAACACGACTACGACGATCGCTGCAAAAGTGATGCTGACTTCCGAGCTTTTGTTAACGGTGTTTCAGTCCACGAACCCATCAACCCGAGAGATGCCTTCTACGGAGGCCGAACTAATGCCGCTCGACTGCACCACACAGTGGCGAACGGAGAGCAGATTCGGTACTATGACGTATGCAGCGAATATCCCTTCGTCAACAAGAACAAACGCTACCCCGTTGGTCATCCCAAGATTATAACCAAAGACTTCAAAGATGCCAGAGAATACTTCGGCCTTATCAGTTGTGAAATCCTTCCCCCGCCGGACTTGTATTTACCGGTGTTGCCGTACCGAAGCCACGGAAAACTAACGTTTCCCCTGTGCCGCACATGTGTCGAGCTTCAGCGAAACTCAAAATGCTGTCACACTCCCGAAGAACGGAAACTTTGTGGTACGTGGTGCACTCCAGAGGTCATGGCTGCCCTGGACCGAGGGTATACGATTGTGAACATCTTAGAAGTTTGGCACTTCAGCGATTACGAAGACCACCTGTTTGCCAATTACGTGAACACGTTCCTCAAGATGAAGACGGAGGCAAGTGGTTGGCCTGGTGATGTGACGACGGAGGCTGACAAAGCACTCTACATTGAAGAATACAAGGCCAAAGAAGGCATTACTCTGGACCCCACCAAGATTGCCCTTAATCCCGGACTTAGAGCTCTTGCAAAACTGTGTCTTAACAGCTTTTGGGGTCGTCTCGGTATGCAAGACAACAAGCCGACTACGAAGCACGTCACAAAGCCGGAGGAGTTCTACGACATGCTACTATCGGGAAAACACCACGTTTCTTCTTTTGACCTTATGAACGACGACGTCATTCAGGTGACGTATCGGATGGAGGAAGGTTTCGTGGAGCCTAATCCACATACGAGTGTCGTACTGGCCGCGTAAGTACACGTCCAAGTTGAAAGTACTCGTATCTTATTATTGCTACTTTCAGTTTTACAACATGCTGGGCTCGCCTTCATTTGTATGGATATATGGAGCAAGTAGGACGAGATCTGCTCTATTTTGACACGGACTCCATTATCTTCGTCCATCGTCCTGGCGGAAATGCACCAGTTACAGGGAAGTTTTTGGGCGACCTTACAGATGAGTTGAAACCCGGCCAATATATTCGGGAATTCGTCTCACTAGGTAACTAGGACTTCACCTGCGGAAATTGTCATGACCTTTAATGTTTTGCTTGCAGGGCCAAAATCTTATGCCTATCAAACGAATGACTTGAAAACGGTCGTCAAAGTTAAAGGTTTTACCATCAATGGACAGACGCAGAAGATCCTTAATTTTGAAAATATGTTAAACATGCTCGGTAGCTCAGACGCTGTAACTGTAAGTTATCCTAACGCCATTCAACGCAGCAAACGTAAATTCTCGTTGATTGAAGCGGATCTCTCTAAAAAATTTCGAATGACTTACGATAAGCGCCGAATTATGGGCAACTGGAACACGTTGCCTTTTGGTTACTGCAGTGAGTAAATTTCGGCATTGTTCTTATCCGATTCCTTTCTGCATTGTATCGTTACTAAATTTGTGCAATAAAACAATTACTTCCGTCACATTGTTTGTTTGGTTTCCGTCCCACAAGAACAATTGTTCGCGGATCTGACGAATACATAATAACGTCACGATAGATAGGAATATAAACATTCCTTGAACAGCCATACAGACTCTAGTGAACCTGTTCTCGATTCTCAATATTCTTAGTTGCCGATCCATTTCTGAAATTATGAAGAACACTAATGAGAACTCTCTGGAGTTTTAGTTAAACGTATCTCGATGCTCACTTAAATAGCTTGCATCTTCAAAAAATAATTCTGTTAAAATTGATAGAGCAAAAATTACTAAAACAATAGAATTAGTTGCTGTACTTATGTTTTCTACAAGAAAAAATGCTAAAAGAAAGTTGAAATTTTGTGGAATTTACTCGATCAAATTTAGCACTTAATGGTTTCTAGGAATTTTTAAACATTGATATCATGGCCTTAGGCTATTTAAGTTAAGTAGTTGCTGTTATGTTTAGCAACATGTGTAGTATTCAAGATTTTGACTGCCGTTTCCGGTTACCCGCTGGCATTGTGGTTGCCGGACCAACAATGAGCGGTAAGACACAGTTTGTTTTTCAGTTGTTACTAAAGAAGGAAGTTATGTTTGACAATGTTCCACAAAAAATAGTTTATTGTTACGGGGAATGGCAGGACGCATTTGATGGACTGGGCGAACAGATTGAATTTATCAAAGGGGTGGAGCCAGTGTTGGACAACGAAGAATTCTTTGACAGACGGATACCCACGCTGCTTATCATCGACGACTTAGCCATGGCGGTGAGTACAGACCCACGAAGCAGTAAACTGTTTACTCAGGGCATTCATCATCGCAATCTATCGGTAGTATTGATTCTGCAAAATTTGTATCGTCAAGGTAAGTCTATGCGTGACATCGCGTTGAACGCACAATATCTGGTACTGTTCAAAAACGTGCGAGATACAGGGCAAATAAATGTTTTGGCGCGACAAATGGGACTGCCACATTTACCAGAAGCATACAGGAAGGTAACATCGGAACCGTATCAACCGTTAATCGTGGATATGCGTCCCAGCAGCAAAGACTATTTAAGGGTGAGATCACACATTTTTCCGGACGATCTTACAAGAATATATGTGAAACGAAACACAGCAGTACCATGTCGGAACGGGTAAAAAAAGCGGCACCATTTGTGCTGACGCTAAAATCACTGAAGCCGAAACAACGAAAAGTGCTGCTCAGTTACGCTACGAAAGACCAAATACGCGCCATTGAGGAAATTGCCTTGAATATCGTAAAGAACACCACACCAATTTCCTCAGAGTACTTGGAAATATGCAAACGCCATCGAAAACCATTGAAGCTATTGGCATTAAAGCGATACCCCATTAAAGCTAAGCGTGAAATTTTGCAGCAAGGAGGATTTATTGGAGCCATATTACCTGTCATAGCAAGTTTAGTGGGATCGCTTATCGCAAATGGATGAATATTTTATTGTTCCAAAACATAAAATGTCGGAGCGTGCTGCGGAAATTCAGATAAACAAGGAACCGCCAGAAGCCGTAGAAGTGCTGTCGCTCGATAATCTTACTGCAAAATTCTTAAAAGAGGCGATATAAGTGACTGGGAAAAAGCGGAACTATTAAGATCTACCTTAGAACGGTTTTAGCACTTAAACCTCAAGCATTTGAAGAGCCCGTTGTCAAGCCACCGCCACCGGTTCTTTCCAATACAAAAGCGGTACCGGCACCCCGAAACCGAGAAAATCAAAAGGCTAGCGCTCCCGCACCCCGGAAACACCAACAGAGTTGTCGCCTGAAATTCCTATACGAACACCGTCAACAGTAAAGAAAAGATCCAACAATCGCTACACGCCGTTTACACCATATGTTAGCACGCGGACTAAACGTCAACCAAACCGCTACGCTGACCAGTTTGGTGGTTGGATTTGCATTTAAGGATGGAGGGCTGTTTACCTTCAGCCATTCGGCTGTGCCGCATGTTTAAAGTAACGTGCGTGTCTAACTGTTGTAACGATGGAGACGACTCTGATGAAGAAGTACCTCGACCCGAGGAACCCCGGAAGCCTGGGCGGAGTAAAGAGGTTTTACCAAGAAGTAAAACCACACGTACAGAACAGGGAAGAAGCCCAAGAAATATTGGAAAAGCTAGACGAATACACAGTGACCAAACAATCGAAGAAGAAGTTTCCACGGAATCGGATAATAGTTACCAATCTGCAGCAACAGTACCAAGTGGATCTAGCTGATGTCAGCAAGTTTAAGCGCGAAAACAAAGGCGTCCGGTACCTACTAGTAGCTATTGACTGTTTCTCAAGAAAAGTCAGTGTTCAACCGCTGAAAGCAAAAACGGGCACTGCTGTGAAGACGGCATTAGGCAAAGTATTCCAGGAACTAGGAGAGCCCATGAAAGTGCAGTCGGATAAAGGGCGCGAGATGTTTAACAGTACTGTTCAGAACTTCATGAAAGAAAGGAAAGTTTTATTGTTTTCATCGGAAAATAATGATATTAAATGCGCCCTTGCCGAACGCGTAATTCGCACTCTGAAGGAGCGGATTTTAAATTATTTCGGCACCGATTAAACACAAAATATTTGGACAAACTAGATGATATTGTGTACTCGTACAACCATAGTATTCACTCGTCCCATGGAATGCGCCCCGTGGATGTATCGCAAAACAACTCGCTGCATGTTTTCAATAAATTAAATAAAACTGCCAAGCAACAAAACTTCCGCGGTTCGATGTGGGCGATACAGTGAGGATGTCAAAAATAAAACGGACTTTTGAAAAAGGATATGAAAATCGATTTACCGAAGAAATTTTTCGCATCAACAAAGTTATTCCTCATGAGGAACCGGTATACCAACTGGAGGCTTTGGATGGAGAACCCATTAAAGGACAATTCTATGAACCAGAAATAACAATGGTTCGCAAAAGCCTACACAAAAATGCATGAAAATCGGGCGTTTTACATGACTTTACCTAGCGATGCCAGTATGTCAGATTATCCTGACAACACCGCTTCTGATTGGCAGACCAGACTGAAGCAAGCAATACAGTTGAAAGGAGCATGGGAAGTGGCGCTAGTGGAGTTGCAGTATCTGAATTCTTTGTTTACTATACAGTATCCTCAGACTATCAACATTACAAGTATTGATGATATAGCTGTTGTTCCTAAAGATGACGGCTCTACTCTGTATCTTCTAGAAGAGTTTACAGAGCAAATTGTGGTGCCACCAGGAAACTACAAGAGGGACGAGTTATTGCTCGACGTAATCAACAAGCAAGCTCCAAAAATAAAAGGGTTTACGCAACATCCTGGAGGGCCCATGGAGGATACCAACGGAGGTTGTCCTGATGAGCGAGCAGTGAACTTTCGCTTTCTGGCACCAACAAACCATCGCGTAGTCGTCTCAGTGTACAGTCCGCGTATTTCTGTTTCATTTCCTAAAGAATCAGCCTTACTCCAGCGTATCCTTGGGTTTGACGAGTCAGGCCTATCAAACGCATCAAAGGAAATTCGTATCAAGCGCTTCTTGGCAGCGCGAAAAGAAAATAAAAAAACAAGGGATGAGTATTTGGCAACAAGAACGGTGAATACTTTGCTGCAGAATCAAAGTCTGTACCTGTACTGCGACATTGTTGATTTCAGCTACCTTGGAGACACTTCCGCGCAGATTTTGCGTGTCGTGCCTATTAAGGGGCAAGTGAATGAGATGGTAGATAATGTATTCGATAGTCCCCATTACGTTCCGGTTTTACCATCATATTTTGAGACTATCCATCTGACTATAGCTAACGATAGTGGTGAAAACGCCAGGTTTGAAACAGGCAAATCACTAGTTAAGCTTCATTTTCGGCCAGCTCGATTATATTAAAAATGCCTCTTGTCGCGTACGAACCCAATCCACAGCGGTATGACGAAGTGTTTACCGTTCAAGTTGGACATGGAACCCTTACCCGATACCGAGGCTCGTACCAACAAAACAGGAGCGGCTTCTTTCCCCAAATCTTGAAAAACCTGTTCGCCAAAATTGCCAGTATTGCCAAGCCGATTATTCGAAGTGCTGCCCCGCATGCCAAAGCCGCACTAGAAGCTGCAACTCCCCACCTGCAAGAAGCAGCCGTTGAGGCCATTAAAGACACCAAGAAACGGGTAACGGACGCAATAGCAAAGCGATTTGAGCCACAAGAAGGACAAGGAGTCCGTAAGAAACGTGCACGACCACGAAGATTACGAAAATTCGAAGAATACCACCACGCCACATTCCTGATTTCTTATAAAATGGCGTTTATTTTAGAAGGATCCGCGCCGGCTATGCAGCTGGAAAATCAGTTATTTGCCGTTCCGCTTCCTATACCGACCGCTGGCGAACTGAACACGAAAGGATATACCCCAGCTCAGCGTTAACCGAAGACGGAACCGCCGGCGATATTTCTTTTTTTATTCCGGCCAGCACCAGCGGATTTTAGCTTTACCGGATTTGTGCTTGGAACTGGAAGTGGCGATCAAAACGAAAAAAGGACAGACCCATGGAGATTCATTACGGATGCCGACGGAGTCACCAGTCAATAATTTACTGCATTCATTATTTCAAACTGTACACGTGACGTTGGCCAACCGATTGATTTCGGACGCGTCACAATATTATCCCTACCGAGCCTATTTAGAAAGCCTGTTACGCTACTCGACCGATTCCATCAAGAGCCAGTTACGGTCTAGTGGCTTTTACTTGGACACACCCGGAGAATTCAACGATAACACAAAAAATGATGGCGAGGAAGCGCGGCGAAAGCTGTTCCTTAACAAAATTATGTACAGCTGTCCGGTAAGCTGTTTTCCGATCTCTTCAACCAGACCAAACCTCTTATTACCGGAGTACCCCTGAATATTCGTATGGTGTTATCTCGACAAAGCTTCATGCTGCGTATTTGGGATGCTGATACCGACAAGAAATTCAAGATTTTTGTTAGGAACCCCCGATTGATGATTCGACGCTATATTCCAGCTCCAGACTTTATGATAGCCGTGGCCAATCAACTGCAGACAAAAACGGTCAAATATCATATCGAACGTACGGTTATTCGAGTTTCGGACATCCCAGCCAACACACAAAGCACAGTAGTCAGCAATGTACAGATAGGACAGCTCCTAAAGTGGTTCTTATCGGGTTCGTTAATAGCGAGGATTTCCATGGAGCAGATAACACATCACCATTTCAGTTTCAACACTGTAACGTTCAGCAAATAAGCGTCGAGATTGATGGAGTCAGTATACCTACTAAACCCTACATGGCAGAATTTGATAAGCATCTGACTTTGGAGTGCTATGATGGACTGTTGGACACCCTTGGTCGGAAGTGTAACCCTACGGGAGAATGGTGTATTTCGAGGGAGGATTATGCGAAAGGCTATAGCGTGTTTGGTTTTGACTGCACCCCTGGGAGCACCGGCCTGGGACCATTGACCTTAATTCGACAAGGCAATTTAAGCATATCGGTTTCCTTTAGTAAACCACTACCAAAGCCCGTGATGATGGTGTGCTACATGGTCTACGACTCTATTTTAGAAATTAATCAACATCGGCAACTTATTGCGGACTTCACGACATGAACACGGCCGAAATAGAAACGGCACTAGCCAACAATGCCTTAACGAAATCGACATTTCGGGGTGTGTTTGCTGCCGATCAAGTGCCGTCAGACCTTGGTCAATTGCCAGCAGCAGTAGTCGTCAATTCCGACCCAGCCGCCGAACCGGGAAGTCATTGGATTGCGTTCTACCAGGACACTCCGGACCAAATCGAGTATTTTGACTCGTATGGCCAGCAGATATCGGTATATGGGGATTTTTCTTTTGTTAAAGGTCACAAAATAATAATGCAGAATCAACAACTGCAGTCTAATTTTTCTTCGGTTTGTGGTCAATACTGTATGTTTTTCTTTTACGGCGAGCAAGTGGAGAATCCTTTCCACAGATTGTTCATTTATTCACTGATAGTCAACGTAGCAACGATATTATGGTTTGTCAGTATGTGAATTACAAGTTCGATATTAGCACTTCATTATTTGACAACAAATTTTTAAACAGACTGCAAAAAATAAACTACTGGAATGAAAAAACAATGTTGTCGTTGGATATACCTTAGTTGTAGAAAAATAGAATTAGACAGTCATACTACGAAGCTCAACACGATTACTCTCAAAAAATCCGTTAATATCCAATGAGCACACCTGCTTGTTGCTGACGCGATTATTCTCCAATAAAAATGCTTCCAAATACTTTCCGGTCTTTAGGGCGTCTTCCGCTTTCTTCCATTCCTCATCCGTCGGTTGCACCATCACTTTAGCGAATTTGCAGATGTGTGGTTCGTCGGAGTCCGGCAGATGACACGGACCACAGGTCGATGACCGATGCTTCGCAATCTGGGCCAGGAGCATCTGGCTGACCGCAGGCTTCAACCCAACGTAATCCAAACCATCCATTGGTGGGCTGTCTTTCAACTTTGCCGCTTCCTGGAACAAGGTCATTTCTTTCAGGATTTTTTTCAGTCCGTCAAACGCTTTCTGCCCAAAGCTGATGCCACGCTTGGTCGGAATCATATCGCCGGCCTCGTTCTTGGTATAGTTACGGATGGTGGCCAGATTGGAGCGGTTGAATCGGCTCCAAGTGAAGTACAATCCGTTGCCCAAGTTGTACTTAGCAGCAGTCAGCTGGCAGTCGTCCGTGGTGGGCAATTTGGCCAGGTCATCCAGGTCGCCCTTTCCCGACATAATGATCCCCGCTAGCCGATGGAACTGGCGCTCATTTAGCGTAATATGCTTGGCCGTTTTCTCCCAGGTATCGGGACCCACCTCCTTCCATTCTCCAATGGTGACAGCCAACCAAGTAAAGTTACCGTACGCCGAGGTGCGAACGCTAATGAATTTGTCGTAGCCAATTTTGTAAACCGCAAACTGGCCGTCTAGAAATGCGGGCTTTTCCTTGTACATCCGTAGTTTAACTTGGGGACGATTTCGAATTCCGGAACAGCTGCAGCTTTCGGCTTAGTCTTCAGCTTCTTGCTGGGAGCTTTCAAAGGTCATCTTTTCCAGGTTTGCTGCCAGCGACTTCAGGCTGTTTGGCGGGTACAACGTCCGGACTCTTTCGTTTCGGATGAATGGCATCCTGGCGCACAACAGGAGCCGGAACATCCGCAGTAGTGCCCTTGGCATCGGTACCGAGAAAGGAGGAAAATATGACATCCATGGTTTAAAAAATTAGAACTGAACAGTAAAACGAAAATGTTGCAACTGACGGTTGACAACAAAACTGACAGCGGACTTTTCACAAAATGCAACCATTAGCTGCGGTTGTGAGGTTCAAAAGCGCACTTTTCAGAATGAGCTTTTTTGCGTCACATTGGGGTACATGTGCGGCCGTCTCTGGGACTGTGCTTTTGCTGCGGCACAATTGTGGAAATGAGTGCTTGCAAAGTCACAAAATGAAAATGTGCTGCGGGAAAGTAACAATTGCCGTCTTTTAACGAATCGAACTGCGGCAAACGTGGAACGAAATCAGTTTCACCGTTTCGGAGTTGCAGCCATGGCTGTAAAGTTGTTCTTGATGCTGACTGGTTTATTATTAATAAACAGAAGTACGTCAAAAATTAGCTTTTTTGTTCCGTCTCGTGGAGTCTCTGGCGAATTCTCTTTCACTCTACCAACGTTCGCAGCATTGCACAGTAAACTTTTGCAACAACAAGCCCGACATTCCCACGGTCTGGTGTGGAATACAGCCGGTGACCTTTGTGGAACCAAGTGGCTGACGCCATCGAAGAGATTTTGACCGTATAAATCTACGGCCCGTGGACTGTGCGTTTTATTCCAAAGGACTGGAAAAGTGCCGGCTTTTTTGAGAAGTACGTACCTACCGTCAAGAACCTTGACGACCTCGGCTGCCCGACCTTCAAAACACTGTGCACCTTGAGCCAGACTACGCGGAATAAAGCTATTGTGTTTGGACTATGGCTACCGTGAACAACATTGTTGCCACGGCGGATTTGAACTGCCAGTTGGATCTCGACCAAATCGAAGACAAGATACCAATGGCGCACTACGACCCACGTAAGTTTTCCGGGTTATTATGGCGTATTCTTAAACCGTACAAAGCACACTGCCAACTATATAGTAACGGTAAAATTACAGTAAATGGTGCTCGCACTGTAGCCGAAGCTGAGAATTTAGTTCAGCATTTCGCGCACATTCTCGAACGCTTTAGTTATCGTGTGACTGTTACTAACTTTCATATTGTTAATATGGTGGCGACATATGATTTTGGTCAGCGTTTTGATTTATTAGACTTAGCGTACAAAATACCACGCTGTAACTATTCACCGACGCGGTTTCTCGGTTTAATTGCGCAACTAGATACTTGTACAGCGGTTGTGTTTTATAGCGGAAAAGTCAACTTTCTCGGTGGAAAGTCCGCTGACGATATCGACCATGGGCTGCAGCAGCTCACCCGTTACATTGCCCGGAACTAAACTGGATAGAACAAAGTCAGCGGCTGCCGTATGTATGGACTGCGGAGGCAAATGCGACCGGGTCCGTGGCGCCATGGCCTTGCGATACCGACCGCCATGCGCTAGTCGTCAAGGATTCGTTGACCCGACCCACCGTTGCCCGCGGTGCGGCTACGTATGTTTCAACTACCCTCGAAAACTACCGATGACAATAAATCAACTACTGGCGAAGACGTTTGCGGACCGTACAGTACCTTTCGCAATGCTGACCCGCTCCAGCCCAAGAAACCAAGTATGGCCAACTACAACGTCCGGCTGGCCAGCTTCACTGCATGGCCCAAGATCCGATTTCAGCGGGAACAGGACATGGCGGCGGCGGGCTTTATTTTTCTTGGACCTAATGACCGCGTCGAATGCTTTTCGTGTGGTCAAGTGGTGGAGGCGTGGCACCCTGATGATGATGTTTGGGAAGAACATGCTAGAATTGCACCTTATTGCCAGTTTGTATTGCAAACGAAGGGTGATCAGTTCATTGATATTGTCTTGGAGAAATTCAAAAAGCGTGTTCTGTTTTATTACTGAATTTACGGTTTTATTTTATTACTTTTTACGGCCTTGAAGTGCGTGTTACTTTTGTTAAATAGCTGATTAATGAAAATTGACGTCATGCGGAGCTTTTATGTGTAGCGGTACTTCGTAATTGGCTTTACGCTTCATCACGAATCTCTCTTACTGCTTCACGCCGTACCGGCTATGGCTTCAACATGTAAGGAATGATGCAACTTAGCACATAGCGTAACACCCAGCCGCACACTAGCCGAAATGCGCTTTTGGTGGTACACCAAAATGCGCTTTTGGTGGGCCACCAAAATGCGCTTTGGGCGCCGCACATCCTGCGTCACATCTAGCGATAGGCCGTTGAAGTGGTAACGGTACCGTGCCGCTGGCGCGGCACATACAGCGGAACGCCGGGTAGTGCTCGTCAGCATCGCCCAATAGTCCCACTAACTACTCGCGTTCTTCCTCGAAAGTGAGCTACCGGAGCCGCGATACCGATACATTTGCCACGTGTGGCTACGTTTCTTCCCGGTCTGTCGCCAGTTGATCCTTGTTGACTGCACACTGGATCACCTCATTCACACTCTAAATTACACACACCGCCGTATTAAGGATAACCTGCTTCCAAGGCTGGGCGTACAGAAATACGAAGATCGGAAGAATCGCCCGCCGTTCAATGTTACGGCGCAACGTTGTGTTCTGCGCTGCAGCGACCCCCCGTCGCAAATACTGCGGACGATTTTGTCGGCTGCTGATCACAACTGCTCTGCAGATCCAGATATTTACGCACGAGTGGCAGTGATCCATCAGAAGATGATGCGGACCCTGGCGTATCCCGAGGAGTGGACGGAGGTTCGGGAAATAATCCAGTTCGGCGCGCAGGGTTACTTGTTAGATATTACCGAGACTAATTAATTAAAGCATAAATAAGCAAACAGTTATACTTTTATGGTGTATGTTAAGCTTGGCAGATAACTGGACAAATAAAAATGCGACGTCGTATGGTTGAATTCCTTTCTCACGCCTGCGTTTTAATTGACGGTTCGGCCTGCTGATCAGTCCTGATGCGCTTGCTCTCGCACAACCGTTTCATTTGATATGTAGTTGTTAAATTCCTAATCGTCTGCTCTGATATCCTAGTAGTTAGTCTACTGTTAATCACTAATCAGTTGGGTTCTTGCAGGTACAACGGGTACTGGCCAGACGGGTCGCTACAATGTTGGCATTCAGTGGATTTGAGAAATTTCGATATCCCCTTGATCACACTAACTCTCCTGGCTCTGGACGAAATTTTCATGCAGGAAGATGATACCACCAACGATATGAACAACCTGGCCCCACCGTGACCCCACCGTAGCTTCCAAATTGTACAATCGGCAACAATGAGAAGCCAATGGAAAGACGGTCGAAAAAATCTTCAGTTGGCTGTACCGCTTCTGCTGGTATAATTGTAGTGTACGTTGTTTTCAACTAAGAATTTCAGTCAGTACAATAATTCTTTAATCACTATGTTTAAACTTCCAATAATCTTGACGAGCAACCACAAGTCCCTGTTACTTATTTGGAACAGGCAGTGCCACTGAATTGTTTAGTTCGGAAACACTCCCAAGTAGAATTTAGCTGTCATTATGACTTGTTATTTGCTAGGTCTTTATTTTCATCGAATCTTGTTATCGACCTCTAGCAGCTGATAAGTGGTAACTAACAACCAGCAACAATAAAACAATTATTATTCGACGACTACTGTAAAATGAGTATTCCGTCAGCTAAGCCAATACTTTGGAGGAGATGTTGCATCGTCGCTTGCATTGTTACAACCTTCGCTCGCCTCATTCCGCGGGGAGAAGAAAACTTTCGTGTCGAAAGCCGGACGCAGTCCGTTGTTTCTCATATATGTGAATTCTAGCTTTGCAACAGCAGTAGCTCCAGCGATCTCACGGTCCCCGGTGACCAGATAATCATAACGGCACTCGCTGTTCTCTGGTTTACGTGGACCGCACTGTCTGTCTACTTCTTCCCTGTTGGCAGTGGACAAACCTTAAACTGTATTTCAGTAATTTGTCCCTTTGAAATTGCGACTTACCTCATCAAAGTGGAGTTCTGTGGAGAATAGTCGGGTTCTTCGAAAATAGGGAAACCAATCATCGGGATGTTGAGTGCCATTAGCCGTGAGGTAACTGCCCGCTCCGAACGAATATGCAGGCTTTTCGGTGTCAGAGTTATCTTCGATTTGCCCTTCGAAAACATATAAAGTATGTGCATGCAACTGACCAGATTCAATTATGGTCAAGTAGACTCTTACAAGTTTTTTGCAAAACCGAAATATATTGATTTTGTACTGGCCGACATGGGTACTTCGATTCCATTGGCCGTTGTTAGATCATCGTCCGGAATACCGTTCCACTTGCCGAACAAACCGTATGTATGATTCTATAACACGCTAACACTGCTGATTGCTTAATACACCGCTCCATGAAACGATTTGAAAGGGAAGGAATATATACTGCAAGGGAAGGAAGGAAGGGAATGTCGATACAATACTAGAGTAGTATCTGTAGAAATGATTCTCGTACCTGAATTTCTGGAGGCACGGATGCCGTCACATGCAGGCGGCCCTGTGTTTCGCTAACCTCGATAGCGATTCCAGACGGAAAGCGAACGACCATGTTAGAGCGGTCAGAATTGTATTCGGAGTTATGAATCGATACACCTGGAAAGCAAAATGTTGCTCGTAAATGAATAATGGATATTTGTTGAGCTTAGTCCGACCTTTAAATTGCTGGATCTTGAGCCATGACTGGTTGAAGTAGCGAGGCTGACCGTTAACTAAAACAGGGAGTACGGGGTGCCAATTTTTATCTTGCTCAACCGCTTGTATTTCGACAATATCGGAACCATTTTCTTGCACAACCACAGCCTGGACAAACGTTGAATTAATGTCTCCAACTGCAACAAGACATAATCCAACGGCTCGTACAATAAACGGAACTAATCGCAATTTTACAGTGTTCATGTGGCAGTTTCTGCAGACGGACTTGCACGTTGATGGACAAGGATGGTAAATCGGACCGTAGCAGTACATAGTCGCCCAATCCAGGGAAAGTGTACTGCACATTGTCGAAGGTAATGACGTGAGCAGCGCCATAAATAACTGCTAGAATTTGTTGCACGTTATACCAGTGCAAAATCGCAGAATTAAACTATTTGGACGCTTACCGGCTCCGGGATTTTGGTAGCCACCACAGTCGTGCGATACGCGCCGGTATTGCGCGTGATATTCGCAGTTGTCAGACCACGTGCAGCACAGAAACCAGGGCATCTTGTCGTGCAACCAGTTGGACAGCGAAGCCACCTACAAAAATTGTAATTATTTTAAACCAATGTTTCTGTTCTGTACTCCGCCTTTATTGTGATTTGAACGCAGTCAGGAAAGTTTTAGTGGAGTGAATCTCGATTTTACGAGGCATTCTGTGTGCTTTTATTTTTTTGACACAAAAATTACCGATCACGTACTTCGCGCAAGCATCAGCCCCACCAAGTACTCAACCGATTTCGCACTGCAGCCAAATTTTTACCATGCCATCCAATTATTCCGAAATTAACAGTAAATGTAACTTGAAATCTACGAATTCGTGGCGTTGATTAGTTCCAAGGAGTATTTTTCAGCTCTTTGCTAGTAATTACAGAATGCTGCAAGCCCTTACTTCTGTATGTAGGTAGGTGCTGAATGTATCAGTATGTCACCAGAAGACAAAATCAATTTTACCGATTCCCGACTGGTTGGGGCACCGTAGGGATGCACACGATTCGGTGAGCCACTCCCCAGATTGTTAAGCAGCAGCTTCCCCTCGCGATCGTAGCAGCACTCCTGTCCGGCTCCCGTGGACGGTTGCACTCGTCCGTACACGCAGTGAATGGCATCTTTATGGAAATTACACGTGCTAATGCCGTCGTAGTCGCACTCCACATCCGGTATGAAGCGACCTTTATCCGCTTGGGCTTGCTGCTTGGTGCATGGACAGGCCTACAACACATATGGATCTTAAGCTGTTATCATGTTCGGAAACCTTCGTACAGTTGTACAATTCTGTAATAAACATACCTCTAGAGAACCGATGAACTCCGGTAATGCGCGATCGCTGTAATACCAATCCCGACAAAACTGCCCGGCGTAGTCGTCCCCAAAATCCTGGCGCCATTGCTTCCGGAAATACCACGCCAAGGGAATCATCTCCGACCAAAGATGCCTGTCATTTCCATCGCAAATATTCAGTTATGGAGGTATTTATTAAGATTTCGTTAGAAGAAAAGAGCAAGTAAGATGTGGATGCACTAACGAATATGCCACAGAGCTCGCTCCCGCCGCGTTGGAGGCACTTATACGAATAAATCCCAGGGTAAATCTCGCCGGCTGGCGTTCAGCCACCCGGTTGTGAGGATCGAAGCTGTAGCGTCCATCGTCGTTGAGAATGTTGGTGGCGATGTTGGCCAGGAACTGTATTACTGGACGGTTGGCCTCTTCTCGATATCCCCAAAGACCTTACCAAAGAATTAAGATGCAGGGTACAAATATCTTAGATGACACACTATCTCGATTATACTGTAGTTAAGAGTTTAAGACACTAGTCTGTTTCCATCGGACCGACGGATCAGAAGACTTTGTGATTAGAGTTTGGAGTGATGTAACGCACAAACCGATGTACTACACTGTCCACACAGCCACCACAGACTAGATTTTCTCAGCACCAGTATTTGTTACGTGGATACCAATCAGAACACGAAGCACTCCGAGAATGGCTTGATTATATTTTTACCGATATCGATTTGTATGCGATCTGTCCAGGTCATTTCCCGAGGATTCCATTCCACAGTCAGTTGGTTGGGAGGAGTTCGCAGGAACCAGTTATCGAGGTAGCGTAAATGGACCCTAGCCACACTTTGCCCATGCGGTGCTGACGAAGATTATGCATTTAAGTCTACCTTTCGAGTTAGGTACTAATGATATCGGTACTATCATTACTATGTGGAATTCAACTAACTGTAGGACTTATCCGCGTACCGACAAAGAACTCCCCGGAAGTGTTGTAGGTCTGGCCCCTGTTGATACTTACCGCAAAGGGCAGCCAACCGCTTTCCAGCGTCATCGGCGCTTGACATTTCGCTTTGTCGTGGTCGATGCAGAAACCCGGCGTTTCGTGGTGCCCGAATTTGCAGCGAACTTGGATCGGGTCGGAGCAGGGTACAGTTACGTTGATCATTTCACCGCCGAGCACACCACCTCCCAAAGGCGTAGCGTGTGCTGTGCCCTCTGCGAAAGTAATTTTCTGACATGAGAAAAATTGATAAAGATAAAGGCCGCTCTCTACCATATAAGCATAGGCAAAATTATTTTATTTACATTCTTAGGTTGCAACGGAACAGACAGACAACGACAAGACAACGGAACAAACGTTATAACAGTTCTCATTCTGATACCATCAGACTATCAGTACTTCAAGTATAGTGACTATACTGATGTCTACTATAGTCAATATCTCTAGTGTTTATGAGCCCAAAAAGGTGCTGATGTCAGCTGAATCGATGCATCCGTTTTACAGAAAACGTGCGCGGATTATCTCTATACAGTCATATATTTTTTCAGCATAATTTTTTAACACTTCTTACTTTGTACGTCTTCTGGTTCTTTTAAGACTTTTGGAGACTGGCCAAACAAGCTTTTCTTGGAATTTTGTGAATTCCCGGGCAGCACTTGAGCGTTGCCAGTTTTCGCTGCAATGAATATAAAAATCGACACCCGTGTCCAGCACGCCATTGCTGGAGCCGGTTAGCAAAGAAAACGAATAATTAAAATAATTTTTTGATAAAAAAATTGGCACGTTAAGCAGGCGGTAATATGGTGTTTAGGCAGTATTCGCCAATGTTTTCAACTGATATATTAGAAGGATACTCGCTAGTTGCATGGCACTGACCATCGCAGCAAAACACCGAGAGTACATTGCAGGACTGTGATTTGTAACTGGTGCTGCTAGCGGAAGAACAGTAACAAAAATGCTTTAACAGATAAGCAGTTTGCAGTTTGCACCTTATGACACACGCCTGGAACAAGTTCCATCGTGCCACAGCTACTCTCAAACGACAAGTTTACTTCGATAATAATCTATTGTAGTACGGTCAAGGTTTTCGTCGAGCATTCCGTTCAAAGACCGTATGGAAAGAACTGGTGCCTGGATGGCCTCGTGCGAAACTAAAAACGCTATGGTTAATCTGCCATAGTGTAGAATCCAGTAGGTGCACCGTTACGGGTTATATACTGCGCGGCAAATTTTGTATTTTGCAGTACTACTGGATACTTACGAGTGCATCCGGCAACGTGCTATGTAAGGTAAATGTAAGAAGTAACTTGAGGAAAATCTGTGAGATCGAGGCGAACGCCATGACTTTGCAGTTATGATGTTTGCGAAATACGCACTACCTAGGCCTGGTACACAACACCCATACTTGTTGGAAATAAACCGGCAGTACTTATTTGATAAAATCCTGTGTTCTTAGTTACTGCCGGCAGCAGTACTTGCATTAATATGGCAATTACAGTGATTCAATAACACAATACCAAATTAATACCATACAGATAATGGGTGAAAGGTTAAGCTTACCTCCGAATGTGTTAAAGAAAACATTTACGTAATATATATTTGTCTAAGATTCAATTCGATCTTCGTTGGAACGGTTGAATCACAATGCGAAAACGTTGTTGCCATTCGCTTCCCGTTACGAACCGTCGTCTAGAAAACAATGCTTGTCTTCTACGACGCAGTTCAAAGCGGGACTCGACACAGTCCAACAAGCATAACACAGGCCATTCCGTGTACTTAGTATCTTAATAAATAAGTAAATTATGGCGCACGAAGTAAACTTGGTACCAGCATCGCTAACGAATTTTTACAAAAAAAAATTTGGACACACGGTCAAACCTTGGAAGAACTCAAGTGCAGGAATATTGGTACGGCCTTAAGCATATGGCACAAAAAGCAGCTGATGTTTACAAGAGGTTATCTGTACGTGGAGGAGAATCATTGCAAACGCAGCAAGCACCAGGTTGTGACACTGAAACAGCGATACAAAAGCAGCTGCTTACGGGGTTGAATTTCTTGGTAATTTTTTAAACATGTGATGCGGTCGGTACTGAATAAACTATAATGATCATGCTAAATGTACAGATGCCGCAATCTCTCGAAATCTGTATAAGTACTGTACAGTAGTTGAGTAAAGATCAAGTCAAAATTTACGAACCGACACAAAACCTGCGTCCAAAAAAACCCTACAAAACAAACTCATCCAAAGTTCATCAAGTTTGCTGGAACCATTTGAATTCGAATCCCAACCGTTTTTCTCATATAATCAGAGAGTAGAAGAGAGCGAGAGTAGAATAAACGTCCTACTATATTGCGATGATTTGGAACAAACTGCTCTTAAGTTATTTAGTAACAAAGCCAGTGGCATAAAGGACTTTATGCTTGTGTAACATGAGCAATACACTCGAGATGCCCCATGGTTGCAAATGGTCTTCCCTGCATGGGAATAATGAGTTTTTGGAACATGTAACTAGCATACGTTTCTGAAAGTTCTTGCAAACCTTATTTTCTACTAAGAAACGGGCAACGTATGTTTCAACAGCCTGTTAGTGCTGCATCGTTATTCCTGACAGCCTCCTAAAGTTGTCTAAATAAAAAGTGGGGTCATGAATGGACTGATCAGTAGACAACTGATAGTCACTGTGCAAAGTATTAAGTACGGGCTAAGGTGATTAGCAATTCTGCAAAACAACTAAAAGATCGGAAAACAGATATTTCCCACATAATGAAATCTGCATTAAAAATGGCCAAAAACGTTTTTAAGGGGAGCAATTTTGTCGTATTATTATTGTACGTTACTTACTCAATGCTTCAGTTGTCACACTAACGAATATTTAGTAATAAAATAATACTAACTAAGAAAGTACGGACTTTACAGTGTTTAGCTGAATCTATCATTTAACCTTTCTTAGGTATATAAAATTTTACTGTACAGAAACAGAAAAACGACAACCACTAGCACCGACGTTGACCGCAGCGGCTAACATTTTCTGGGCACGCGGAAGTAAACACGGCATCAAGATGACACAATTAACATTCGTTACCCACGTCATGATTGAACGTTTTGCCACATCGTGCCAGATTACTATTAAATTTTAAAATCGAGTTATCAATGTCGACCAGATCAACCACGGTTTGCAAAGCACTGTTTGCAGAAACCCTTGTAGCACTTGATATCTGCAAATCGCAAGTCACAAAACAAGCTAGGACTGCATACACGAAGGTAGTGTTGGCTTAGCATAATTCTATTAGTAAAGGCTATTCTTATAAAAGTAAAATAAATGCAATATACCAACAGTATCCGCATTGTTAATAGGAAGTACAGATACTGGTATGTTAACCGACGGACGAAGACGCGCTTGTAGCCGGCAGATATATTGGCTTGTTTCCTGTTGGCGAGCCCGGCAGGAAAGTGGTTTTTCTCCCATAAATCTGCCGAAATGCACCCACATTTCTGCCGACCCGACCCTATGCATTGCCTATGGGAACTCCAATATATCAGCCGAACCGGCACAACAGTGAAATTTGATACTTTTGTTGAGTGCGAGCCGGCAATAGCACGGCCGGGCTGCATCAGATACACCGTACAGCCGCCTAAGCATATTGTACCGGCACTAAACAGAGAAGCGCTCGCTTTCTATTGTGCCGCGTCTAATCGTTGCGGGGGAGCGCCTTTGCCGAATGTGGATTTATGCATAGACATCATCGCAAAACAAAGTTAATTGTTGAATATATATTTATTTTTTCCAAATGACCATTCTTCTAACGCATACAAACTGTGAATGGTGTACATTATCATTAGACAGTTTTACTTAAAAATTATCACGCTATTTCGGCAATAACCACCACACAAACCAGTGCGGTAATCGTCTACATGCACTAATGGAACTGTAAACGAAATGAAAATTGTTTACTGAAAAGCATCATCGCAAAACATCGCAAAACAAAGTTAATTGTTGAATATATATTTATTTTTTCCAAATGACCATTCTTCTAACGGCAATAAAATTTTTCAACATATAGGCAAACATGAACATATTGCCAGTTTAATTAATTGGCGATGTCATGCAAAATTTGGGCGCCAAATTAAAAACAGTTTTTCAAACAACGACCCATAAATCTGCCGAACTGCACCCACATTTCTGCAGACCCGACTCTATGCATTGTCTATGGGAATTCCAATAGATCGAACGAACGAGAGAAACAATAACAAAAATTATTCTGCAGACTTAAACGTGGAAACAAAAAACAGGTAGAAACAATAAACAGACTCTCGCCCGTCCCTAATAACAACTTCTTACCAATCTCCTTTAACGTAACAAAGCTGGTCTCACTTCAAGTGCCAAAAGTCTCACATGCAAAGGGGACAAAATTACAGCGATTGTAAGCGACTTGCATTTTCAAATCTTCTCCCGGCAAGCCAGTTCGGCTTGCCGGGAGAAAAACAAAACTTTGTTTTGCGATGATGTCTGTGCATAAATCCACACTCGGCAAAGGCGCTCCCCCGCAACGATTAGACGCGGCACAATAGAAAGCGAGCGCTTCTCTGTTTAGTGCCGGTACAATATGCTTAGGCGGCTGTACGGTGTATCTGATGCAGCCCGGCTGTGCTATTGCCGGCTCGCACTCAACAAAAGTATCAAATTTCACTGTTGTGCCGGTTCGGCTGATATATTGGAGTTCCCATAGGCAATGCATAGGGTCGGGTCGGCAGAAATGTGGGTGCATTTCGGCAGATTTATGGGAGAAAAACCACTTTCCTGCCGGGCTCGCCAACAGGAAACAGGCCAATATATCTGCCGGCTACACGCGCTAAACAGAATCGATACTCGTCCATGGGCCAAGATTCTACGGTTGCCGGGACTGCTTATCCCGAAGCATTTTTTTTAAAAAAAACGCAAAATACGGACATGCCGTAAAAGATTTTGAAACCTAATTTATTAAGGACACACGGTTTGCCTGACAAGTCTGGGTCTACAGCTGTAGTAACCCAGGGATTAACACAATCTGATTGCGTATTTTAACCTACTACTTTCTCATGTCAACATCGTGTCAAGCAATATAAATCTTCAAGTCAAGAAATACATATTATATTTTTTGTAATGATGAAGCCTCCAAGATTTTCGTATGACTTTGATTCTCCTGCAACTTGGAAAACGTTTATGCCTGAATTTCGGATTCGTATTCAACGATTTACAACCGGTACGCCAAGGGAAAATGCAAGAACATTGGCTGCTTTTACAAACAGGTCTTTGCAGCCGGAGCTAAATTTTCTTCGGTTACAAATAACAAATCCACACATTCTGCTTACCTTTATCCAGTAAATCAAGGAAAGGCGAGGAAAGATAGGCACACTGCGCTACAGCACATTTGCTTACATCTCCTAGGATAAACTGTATCCGGTTTTTCAAAAACATAAACCAAACAACATTATTCGCAGGTATAACCCATTCCTTATAAGCCTGTACACTTGGCAACCTTCTGGACGTTGATAGAAGTTTCCAGACAAAGTCACTTGCACTGAAAGTCAGTCACTGAAAGTCACTGCACTCTGTAGTTCAGACAGACCATTCCGCTGTCGCGATCAAGTTTCTCTACCGAATGTTGTTACTAAGGCGACTACGATGCTACCATGCCCCGTAAACACTTTCAAAGCACTTAGGTGATGACGTTTTGGAATGTCGCTGCGCTAACCGATTATCCATCCTGTACTACGAAGCAGGAAAACGACGCAACACAAGCACATACTGTGCCTACTCAGTACTGCTACAGTGTACAAAATAATATTCTTATAATGCAGTAAGTACTGTACTTACGAATGCATCCAACAATGTGCTATGTAATATTACATGTAATATTACATGCTATGTAATATTACATAGCACATTGTTGAATGCGTTTTAGAGACCAGCAGCACCATACGATGTTAAAAAACAAAAAAAAAATTCCATCAACTCCTCCGTTCTCCAATTTCGTAATAGCTTTCGTGGTTTCCCGTAAAATTTACAATTTACGGGCAAACCACAAATTTTAGGCAGCTGTCGGGAAGGAATTTGCATGCGAGTTGTGCTTACAAATTTTTTTACGGTACTACCCATCTCATAATGGAGCTTGTGTTCAGGGGATTATGCAAAAATCATTACGAAATGCACGAAAACGTCCCCAGCTTCCGTTACCGACCGGGATGTAGCCGAGGTCATCAGTTTTTTGTGGCTGTCGAGAACGTGGTTTTTGCCCGTCGGTCAATGCCACTTTGTGCGAGTGCATGCAGTACGATTTCGACAGAATAATCGCAGGGGCTTATTTTACCCTTCCGTCAGACACTGCCCGCAGTTTACGTTGCTGCAAATACTATTACGTAATGCGAGTATTTCTTGCGTTTGAATTCCGCCGGGGAAGGGTACCTACTCACCGGTAAATCTGGAAGTGGCGTTCGGAAAGGCGCAATTAATACCACCTTCGTATTTGTGAGAAAATTGGCATTATTTACTACACTTATTTGATAACGGACTTTATTTACTGTATTTCACCAGCAATCAGAATTCGTATGGCTACATTATCACGGTTGCAAATCACACAGTAAAACAAATGACGCGTAGAAGGCGGGTGCAATGGCAAGTAACCCACAAATGCGTTGGAGGAAAATTTTACGTAATACAAAGTACGTATGTCTAAATTGGATTCGCTCTTGATCTGAGCGGTAGAGTTGCGGTGCACAGACGTTTTTACCATTCTCTTCCCGTTACAAACCGTCGTTTAGAAGATACTGCCTATCTTCTACAACCCGGTTCAAAGCGGGACTCGGAACAGCCGTACCATACAGCATAATGAGCATAGATCATTCCGTGAACTGAGTAACGTAGTAAATAAGTAAATTATGGCGTACGAAGTAAACTTATCAGGAGCTTCACTAAGGAATTTTTACAAAATAAAATGAATTACGACGTACAATGTTAACTTGAAAGAAGACTTACGTGGGATACGCCACTGAGCATGGCACAAGAAGCAGCGGAAATTTACACACAATTACGTGGAGAAGAACCGTTGCAAACGCAGCAAGCAGAAGACTGTGGTAATGAAATAGCGATACAAAATCAACTGCTTATAGATTGCATTGGTAGTTTTTTTATACATGTGTTACGATTGATATCGAATACTGATCATGCTAAATGTGCAGAGACCGCAACCTCTTGAGATCTACCTGTAGTATACTGAGTTCACGTGTTTATTGTCCTTCTAATACTTTCCTATTTCTGTCCTTTGTCCTTGTCTTCTTAGCAACTTCTCTTGTGTTTTCCCGGTTCTCTAGTTACGATTCCTCAGTTTCCTTTCAGTTGTTTTCCTGACCATTACGATACAATAAAGATACGATTCCTACACATGACAATACATGACACTACCGATGAAGATAAATTAAATAACCGGTCGTGACACAAAACATGTAACAGAATAAAACCCATTAGAACAAAGTCATTGATCACGTTAGCAGCAAGCAACCATTTGCCTTCGAATTCTAGCCATTTTTCTCAAGTGGTAAATGAAAAAAGATTACCGCAACTGCGTTCTGCTGATACGACTGTCACCTGAAATACATGTATTTATAATGAAATGACTGAATAAACTTTGCTCTCAGAAAAGTGAGCCACGAGAGGAGGCAACGCCTTAGCGATACTTCCACGCTGCGTTGGATACAGATAGCGCCAAATTGGGTTCGGCTGGGATGATAAAACATTTCCTGTTGCAAACGCATAGCGGAGAAGTATGGGCGTCTGTTGATGGGAATACTATACTTCATATTCATAATAGAAAGTCTATCAGTGATATTTAATTCAGTGCATATCGTAGAGAAATTTTGTTTCAGTAGCCTGCAAATCTTAAGTTCCTACGTCAAAATTAGGAACGATGGAGGGTTCTAGAAGTTGGCAGTTAATAGTGTCAGTTCGACAGTTTTCACCGTACCGTTATTGAATCCTCGCAACGCGCGGGCGATGAGCGGGCTGAGGGTTGCTGACAAAATTATGAAGTCATACAGCATACTGTGAATTTAAAGATTGTGAACGGGCAACCGATTCTCACAGACCTGAATACGGAATCAACCTAATCTGAGATTTACCTACGGCCTCTTATCCTAAGTAAAAATGATATTTTTAGCACGGAATATGTTGCGCTTGAGGAAGAAACGCCAATGCTCTTGAGAAAGACTACCATTTTGTGGAGAAAAGCGAGCAAGCATTCGTCTGACGCGACTTGTCGGCACCTTGCATGTTCAGAAAATGTGCGTTGCAATTGCTTTCGAGAGCTGGCTTGAAGGGAAAAAAGGAAAATTTCCGATTACTCTTCTTAGCAACTATCTTCTCTTCATCTTCAGCCGCTTTTCTGAAGGTAATGGGCGGCACTAGTTCCCTGCTCTCAGACTATTCTCAGTCATGCAACGATGTGTATAAAAAACGGAACAAGATAAATCAGTTGTTTTCGTACCGAAATGGCTGTAAGTAATATTTTTCTCTGATTATTTTCTTAATAAATGGCCAAACTCTTAATGAATTCTTGATTCTTAATGAATAGTCCAAATCTTAACGAAATTCTGAGTTCGTAATGCAACTAGGCGACATCCGCAGCACCGCGCTTCTCGCGATCGGAATTACACCAGTGATCCACTGAGCTACAGTAGATCCTAGTTAATATTCTTGTTCAGACAAGGAAAACTTTTTCGAAATAACCAAATAAAAATGATTAAAATAATTTAATTTTTGAATTTACAAATTTCATTTCATTTCAAATCAGTTTCAGTTCAGACATTTTGAAAACGGCCAAAAGTCATTTGAATTGCAACCCTGTACCAACGGGTGGATAATGTCAACACATCAAACAACCCGCTTTCCTCCAGAACGCTTCCACCTTCTGCACGGAAGAAGATTTAAAAAAAAACAGGAATATGTCTGCCGTTTTCCCCGCTCCTATTATTCACCGATTATGACTATGGAAGTGGCATGTGGTGTTGCCACGATGTTTCTGGCGTTGCTACTTAGTGCTGTGTTCTGTCACTGTTTTATGAACATTCAGGATGCCAAAAGACTTCGAAAACCTCTGAGGCGCAATGAATTTCGTTAAAAGTATGCACACCGTAGACGACCCGAAAAAAACTGTGCTCCATATTAATTTTGTCACTGAAACCGGTTCCGCTGCTACAGTCACGATTAGAATGCAAACCGTGACCCGGATTGTAGTGATCTATTAGTTTCTCTATGAACTGAGAAGGTTAAATAAGTAATTTGACTCTCCCAGTGGAAGTGGCATCCGTCTATATCGATACCTGCATTTCTACAATGGCGAGATCCAGTTCAGTTTGAGGTGACCCATGAGGATGCGAGTCTAGTGCCTTTCAATTTCATTATACGCCAAGTTTATGCGCGTCTTTTAACCAAGATTCTTAATTCAGGGTTACAACATTCAGTCTATGTTTGCCTTCCCATGTGTACTATAAGCCTATTAACAGCTATTTACAGCCATCTGCGACCGAGCCGCCATCAGCCGACGGCGTTGGTGGTGGACGACGAGTGGGGACCGACATACCAGATAAGCTGGACAAAGCGTTATGTAACGCCAGCTTGCTCTCTGACGGGCTTCTGAAATGCCTCATGTCCCGCTTCTGGCTACTCCCACGCGTCAGACCGACGAACCCTTAAGCCTTGGTGTACAAGTGTACGTAAGAGATGGACCTACACGATATTCTCGAGATTCTGCAGTGCTACCTACCTAGCAACGCTATGATGTACTCCCCGCAGTTGCTACGATTCATGCTCAGCTGCAAGTTGTCGAGTTCCGGTAAAGATGCGTACTTCCCGATACATACAGATACGATACATACTACGTATTTCCACATACACCAGAAAGCCTCACCAGGTACTAGTAGGTCGCGAAAGCTTAATTAATATCGATTAATTTTAATAAATAATTAAATCGGTATCCAAGCCCGTTGCAGCCGTGCAAACGCACCCAGTATGGTGCTTTCCTTTACACACACTCGTTAAGTCTCGCTTATGAACTCGTTTCAGTAATTACGAGACTATACGCAAACTGGTAATTCTTAATGCACTTACGTATTCAAAATGAGCATAACATTTGCAAGCGGTAAAGAAGGGGCGTTACGAGGTAACCCGAGGTACTGTAAATGTGGTTCGTGGAGATTCTGCCGAAATTAAAGGCGAAGAAGTCATTATTACGTTTAACTCGTTATTATTGTTACAATTTTGGGGCTTCACGGAAGCCAAAACGTCCTTTTCATAAGACGAGATGAAGTTTAATTACTACCTTTGAGTAAGTACTAACTTTTTGAGTGAGTACTTATAATAGTACATAATTAACATACGTATGGATAAACATCGGAAAACAATGAAACAATCATCCGCAACAGACGAGACGAGATGAACAAATGATCGAGTCGAAGTATCCTAAGGACGAGCAGCGCCAAACACAGCCACTTGCTATGTACAATGTAAAACTTCGTAAATTTATTGTACAAGGATGTTCCGTGCGCACATTGTGTAAAAGGTGCGGGCTTGGTGCAAAGCATCATGGAATTGCCAGCCTTTAAACTTTTCGGTTTAAACTTTAAACCGGTAAGCTATGTCCAAATTCCAAAATGCAAAAACACTAGCTATGGTTACATTCAGGTCTTCCCAGGGCACGATCAGAGGTTCCCTTCTTAAAAAAAGTTTTGTTTTTTGTTCAAAGATAGAGCATACTTAGGTAATGCTCGAAAAAATATTTTCATCGGCGATAATCTGGTGGACGTGGCCAAAAACGAATAAAATATATATCGTATGAGTTATATCTTGCGATATCGGTACTAAAATTGTTATCTGATTTACGAAATAGCTGTGCGTCCCGATCGGGGAGCAAAGTAAAATGGCTGTGCGTCCCGAATTTTCGCCTTTTTTTGACACAGCGTAGTAAACCAATATCATGTAATACACGGTGTAATGGAGTTTCCGGAGTGTGTGTTTCCAATAATGTTTCCGGAGAGACATGTGACCTTGAATGAACGTAACTACATGACCTACACGTTGATCAGATAACATTTTTGTTCATATTTCGCGCACTGATTACTCGATCATGGCAATTTGCGCCATGGACCCAGGCCCGGAAATGCAATCTGAAACTCTACGTGATCTCAAAGCATATAAGGAAGCATATATGGCTAGATTTATCCGGAAAACTTCTTGGCGGTCCTGCACGTTTACTAGGAGAAAATTCACGAAACGAGATCGAGAAAAGTCCAAGAAGGAGTTTACCTACATCTAAACTGTTTCGCGATGCCGGACGCGAGCGCGGCCGACCACCAAAAAGCGGCTGTATGCTAAAAGATGATCTCGAAGAAATGATCGGTGTACCGTTTAAGCAATTTCAGCAATACGCATCTTTTTATATTTACAACGCAATAAATTATGGCCTGGAAGATTTTTTCGCTCCCACAGAAAATTCAGGGCGCACAGTTAAATTACATACTTCGCGCCCAGATCGGGGCGCACATCTGTTTTGCTTTGCGCCCCAGTTCTCGGGGCGCACAGCAATGACCTTTAATTTATTCTACTACTACAGTTAATATTTGATGCTAGTTTTGAACTACTGGATCAACATTATTGAATTTTTAAAAAATCATGCAACTTATCGATACAAGTTCTAAAGTATCTACAACATACAATATTTTATGTATTCAACCGCGAGTGCACCGCATGTTTCGCTTTTGTAGCTCTGTGAGTGGTCCGATTTAAAAACTTCCACATTATCAAACAAAAATGAAGTGAAGAAGTAAAAAACATTAAATTTGTGCTGCCAGACCCATTTGATCATTGCATATGAAAATATGTTTTAAAGGTGCACCCGCCGACCGGACGGGTGCACCAAGTTTGCGTGGCAACGCGGTATGTGTTTGGCTTGGGACGTGACCTGCGTGGATACCGTCGCTGCATCTCATCGGAAATCAACGTCAGTTACCGCGGGATCCGCCGCCGCACAAGCGGAGGGTAGAAAAGCGGGTTTGTATTTGTACCTGCTGGGCAGATACATCTTCGCACCGCTGGTCTTTGAAACTCTGGACCATGGGAAAAAATCAGTCGTTTAGTGAAAGAAATCGGCAAACGACTTCGACAGCATACGGAGAGCCCCTGCCCCATGAGTATCTCCGTCAACGTCTGTCGCTGGAAATTCAGCGAGGCAACGCTGCTTCCGTCCTCGGGACGATGGAAGGAGCGGCAGCGTTAAATGAAATTTTGTTACTTTGACTTGCTGTTTTGGAACTGTGATGTTACCGCGTTTTGTGAAATAAAAACTACTGTTTTAAAGTATAACCTATGTAAGTATAACCTGTGTATGTCAAGGGTACATTCTGCTTACCTTTATCCAGTAAATCAAGGATAGGCTTGGAATGAGAGACTTTCTGTGCTATATCTCAATATCGACATAATACGATAAACCGTATAAGGTTCTTCAAAAAACGATTTGACGAAACAACAACTAATACACAACTAACACAAGGCAACATGTTTTATTGCAACGTTACGCTTGACAACCTTTAACTCATTTAAGGCGTTGACCGACGTTTTTCATACTTGAAAGTCATTTACTAGTGCACTCTGTATATCTGGAAGAACATTCCGCTGTCGTGAATAAATTTTCTGTCGTAATAAAGCTTTATGGAGAATGTTGCCAAGGCGACAGCAGTGCCACGGTACCACGTAACCGGTCTCGAAACTTTGTAGTTAGTCACTGCGCCGCTGATCTACCCTTTATTACCAAATAGGAAAACAACACAACGCAATACGTACTTACTCTTAGATATAAGTACTAGTAAGTACCTCTACATCGTACACAATAAAAATATTGTACTGTTGTACTCTGTAGAATATGTTGCTCTAGCGTAAGTACGAGAAGCCAGCCACTGCTTCGGTTTATACAAAACGGTTCATCTCGAAAAAAGTAAAACTGCTGCAAAGTACTCGTAGTCTTTCTATGATGAATGCGTGAGTTCGTTAATAGATAATGTATAACACTTGAAATGAGGATCGGTTGTTTAGTAAAAGGCGGGTTGGGGATCGAGTGTTTACCCGCAATCACTCGTTAACTAAACAGAATTATACAGAATGCAGAATATTCCATTAGACAGCAATTATGTTATATTTAATATTCGATTCGCCGGCGCACAAATGGTTGTGTGATCCTCTTCCCGTTGCGGACCATCGCTTAGAAGACAATGCCTATCTTCTAAAACGTGGTTCAAAACGGGACTAGAGACTGGTAAACGATGTATGCATAGAACATTGTGTAAACTGTATAAATTATAAAATAAATAAATTATTATAAATCATAAAATAAATAAATTATACGCACTTAACTCTGCACAAGCTTCGTTCAACGATTACGAAACAAATGACAAATTATGGCGTACGATAGCTAAAGATTGCTATAGCGATACGTCCACACTGCGCTGGATGCAGATAGCGGCAATGCGGATTCAGCCAGGTCCAGACTAAATGAAACAAACTCGATTGTCACATGGGATTTACTTCAGCAGCCTGCTTATCTGCATCTGCTTATTCGCTTATCCCGAAAGGTTACTGCGGCTCTACGTTCAAAATTAGGAAAAGGGAAGGGAATTATCAGTCAAAGGCACTAGAAGGTTTGTTAGCGTTCTAGCGACGTCAACTGTGTTCCGCTGTTGCTGTTTATAAGAAATGCAGCACCACTTTGATAGCAGTGGAAAGGCGTTTACTGCATCGTGATGCCAGTTCTTGAACTCCATGCATAAAATATTCACTACAACGAAACGAGCTTAACTGCATTCATACAATGACAGAGTGCAGTTTTGGCGCTCGGCTGAGCTGCTGTGGTAAGTTTTGTATAAATATTGTGCATCTGTGTAACACGACCCAAAGCGAGCAAACGACAAGTCGAGCGGTTTTTATTTCGCTCCAGACTGGGAACTGGATTCGGAAACGGATTTGGCCAGCGAGAAAGATGCGTCGGTCACGGATTCGGAGATGGAGGATAGCGTTGAACGATTGTTTTGCGAGTATTTAGAAGTGCTTCGGTCCAAACGCAATGGAGTAAACAAGTCGTAAAGAGTCCCTTCGATGACAAAAAAACGTTTAAAGCTGAATCTCGACGACCTCAATATATTGGACACTTTAAGCGAGCTTCACCAAAACCTGTCACACCACATACACAACTTCGAAGACAAGTCGCAGCCAGAGGAACTTGTAATACTGGTGGATCGGCATTCAACCCATTTGAATACTTTGAGGTTCTGGCACTCCTGTTTGCCTGCGAACAACTGAAGCAAACATGGGAACTCCAACATGCTGAGCGATTCTCACATCAATCCACACTGGCTTTACTTCATGCTAGGCGCATTACAGCCAAAAGGGGAAAATCTTACCCGAAAATAATCTCTGCGCCGTATGAAGATATACAAGTATTTTAATTCAACGTATAAATATTGTGGTTTTCAGTTTGGTGTATTATCGATTAAAGAGCAGTGCACTAACCACGCGCGGCACAGGTCCACCACCGTCGGCAAACAACCAGGCTCTTTTTAACGGAGCCAAAGTATAAACTCTAACAGGAAACTATCTACGAACTCCTCATAACTGCGCCGCATAATCATTAGTTCATAAGCGCGATCGAAAATACAAGAACATTTTTGTGTGTGAGCTGCGCTCACACACAAAAAAGCAAAATTGAATAATAAAAAGATGCGAAAACAATGTGGCGAATAGTTGCACCACGGAGAAAATGCGTCTTAATACTTTTCTGGCCGATGGTGACCTCAGTCTTTAGGAAAAAGAGCCGCTAACAGCAACGCTATGAAAATCTAAAAACGCGGTCTTTTATCTGTAAACGACGTGTGCGAAGATGGTGGCAACAGTCAAAGGTGGCGTTAGAGTTCATTTTTAAAAGGTAGTGTGAACAGCCAAAACAAAAAGGTGGTGGAAGGTGGTAAGAATAGCCAAAGGGTAGTCCGAGGTGGTGGGAATAGCCACACCCATAAACAGATAAAAATATAATAATAATATAATAGGATTTAAAAAACTCTAGTGTTGCCTACAACCGTTAACATACACCAGTGCACCTGTTCTGCATCAAACCCGCCGTCTTTTTACCAACCCATCAGAAAACATTTTTTGATAGAAAAATTTTTATATCGTTGTATTCAGCTTACCGCTATCCAGAGAATCGGTAAAATGTTGGGAATGCTTGTTTGCTCTGGGCGGCAAATGCAACACAACATTTTCTACGATAAAACCGTTCCACTTTGCTTTTCCAGCAACTGATACAGCAATAACATATCGCCAGGACACGCGCAGCGTAAAGAACCTTCACCATCTCCATTAAAAAAAGGTCGATGCTCGTTTTTCATAATTCCCGTCTCTGTCAAACCAAACAGCCACATCTGAGATAAAAACAACTTTGAATGTGCACCGGCTGCTTTATCAAAAGTTCTTGCGCTGGACAGTCACCCGCCAAATGGGTTTAGTTAAGACTCATGTTCTCTGACTTCAAAGCTTTGCGAAAATATGCGGCGTACTCTAAAACTCGGTGATGAATAACTTTCGTCATCGATCACTGTGGTATATTTGCATATCACGAGATTATTGGCATATCGTGAAAGTCACGATACAAACGATGACTTAGCAACTGTGCGTTATTTCCTGTTGCTGTGTCTTTAGATGTTGTACTTCTCATTTAGTTATCTTGTACTAGTCGTAAAACGGTAATACTTATTAAAGTATTAGCCCGTACTTGGAGACAGCACAATCACATTGTTGCCAAGACGACTTCGACGCCCGTATGAGCTACTGTACAGTTTGCACAGCATCTGTACTTCCACATGCTTGCGAGGTGGCATGCAATATTATAAACTCTGCTCATAAAGTACATAATATTACTGTATTATAATATTACTATAATGTAATGCAGTTAACCTGACGTATCAAGTTCCGCATACATAGGAATTTAAAGGAATCATTTTAATTCGTGTAAACCTGCGGAAGCATACCGATATGTGGATTGGCTGTTGCCCATTAAATAAGTTTTATTTAAAGGAATTCTGTGTAATGAATATGAGGACCGTTGGTTGCAGTTAACATACGATCAGTGTGATTACAGTGTGATTACAGTTGAATATATTTCGATACGATTACCAATGTACTAGTAAGAATTAGATTGAGACGAACTTTCGATCCGCTCGCAGCTCGGTTCAGCCGTGCTTATTGCACCCTAATCGTGCACGGAATGTTCATGTTAACCTAACCATAAGTACAGCCTACCAGTCTTAAAGGTCACCAGTTTAAATTCCGTAGCCGCAATTTTTAAACGAAAAAAAATATTTCTGTGCTTGAATTCGCATTAGTGTGATTATACCCGCATACTGATGCTCAGCAGAATAAAATTGAAAACATGAATGATACAAAAAGATAGGCGCGCGCAACATCCGGTTGCGAAGTTATGAGGGTAACAAAATTCTAAAAAGTTTAAATGCGTGCCGATGTACCGAAAGTCTCATTATGAACCGATCTCCTTCAAATTTTGCCCGTAAATGCGCATAACCATGAAGATTGTTCTTACACCGATTCACTGTTCTAGCATGCTTTTCAAATTTTCAAATGAATTTCAAAAATTTTAAAATCCATTTTAGAATTTAAAAAAAATCGTGAAAATCTTGATACGTGTAAGAACAATCTGGATCAGTGTGCATTTATGTGCAAAATTTGAAAATGATCGGTCCATAATGAGACTTTTGGTACACCTGAATGCATTTAAACTTTTTGGGATTTTTGTTACCCTCATAACTCCGCAACCGGATGTTGCGCGCGAAATCGGATTTCACGTCTATGTATACAAACCAATTGGCTATACAATGTCAGAAAGCAACCCAAAAAAGTGTTTGCAAGTGCGCGGAAGCGAATATTCCCGTCAATGTACACGAATTTAGTGCTATATACGGGCTAAATCCCTTAACAGGAAACTGTTCTTAGTTGCAGCTGCCATATTTTGCTGACAAGCAGAGACAGCTGAACTGTCTGCCGGCAAGGTAGAAGCAAATTCGAAAATATTTTCTCGAATACTTAACAATTGGCCAGAAGGATGAGATCTCTTATAGGCATTTATTACGAATTGTGTCGTTAGATCCGGTCACAATAGAACTGCTGCAGCGGAAGTTGAGGCTCAAGGGCCATCATTCTCTTCCTAATTAAGATGCTGGAAGAATCCGCCTACTACGAAGCGACCCCCGCCCGATTCTGGCGCGTGGAATCCCAAGGCCCCGCAACGGTCACCCGACCATTGCCCGCCTGATCAGTCCCTGCATCCAGACCCGTGGCAATTTCCCTAGGAACTTCTGGCACCACGTATATACGGCCAGGGCATCGAGTACTTCACCCTTAAGCTAGGGCTTCCATCCCGATGGAAGTAAATATATAGGGATACTAATAAATACGATATAATTATGATATATTTATTAGTATGATTAATTTTTTTTATTTTAATAAATACTTATGATATTACTATCATATTAATATTTTTTAATTATATGAATATGAAAAATTATATGAATATTGTCAGAAGGTGCCTCGATTTCACCTCCGTCATTCCGTATCGTATTTCCGTCCCAAGGTCACAGACCAAGGTAACACAAGTAACCAACGTGCGAATCCCATCGTTTGAACAGTGAATTATGTAGTTTATTGTACAGTCGTTTAGCATCATGTGCATATGCTAACTTGGTTGCTAAAGAATGCTTTAAGTTCAAGAATTTTAAGAAAAACTACAGTTATGGGACAGCAAACAATTTCATTTGTCAATATTTTCGGTTGGAATCTAGTAATTAAACCGGAAGCAATTATGCGGTCCACTTATCATGTAAACGCGCGAACTGTTATGTTCAACCGTGGCACCAGCAGAAGCCACCCGTACTTCCGGCAGCGTACACCGCGACTGCGCTACCGTTGTGGCCAGATTGGCCGAATTCAGAAATACTGCCACCAAGGCAGCACCGCGAACTGGCGTGACACATCTCCATCACCAACCGCTCCATTTGAGCCACCTAATGAGGCCAGCCAGCCATTACAAGCTCCGGTGGTGGAGGCTGCAGTTCACGCCGGGGAGCCTCTGCCGGTGGCAGAGGCAGCAGACGCAGTTGGCGAAATCAAACTTCAAGATCTGTCGGACTGGTTTGCGGTATTCTCTTTCAGGAAATCATCGTCAAAGCTGGACCTTATTAGTCTTATAGCGTCTCGTGTAACACAAACGTGTGTTGGAATAATGGACTCCATGTGCCGGCCAAACGGTCACGCCCAATCTACCGGAATCTGACACCAAGCGAAGTATACAAGTTCTAAATTCGTCACCACTTTTGGCAAGGATGTCGCCTTGAGTGTATGGTTTCATATTTCGGTCACCGGTCACTGATACGACCGAACACGTAGCGCAGTGCGCACGACATGAATAGGTGTTGATCGAACAACTTAAACTCGATTTTTTTAAAACGATATTATTGTAATCTTCAAATACTAATTTCAAATTTTATTTGTAGAAATTTGTAGACGTCAAAAGCCCAATTTTTGCGTCTCACCCGGTTAGAATTTCTGTTGATTTTTGTGTTTTTTATGCTGTTTTTTTTATGGTCACTTCTATGCGCCAGGAAATTTCATGGCGCATAGTCAATTTGCTATGCGCCAGGAAAAATTTCTGGCGCATAGTCGTTTTGCTTTGCGCCCGGAAATTCGCCGCCAAAAATCTATATTTATCGTTCAAGTTGTTATTAACCCGATACTGTCAATTTGTGAATGCACTTTTAACATTCCAGCATAGTAAAACATGAGATTCATTACGAAAAGTACAAACTACGCTTTCCAAGAACTCAATGTTTACGAAAAAACTAAGAACTGGAGTATCGGTAACACTTGTGTTTTCAAAATTGTACTAGTAGCACAGTGGTATTTCAGGTGTTCTGAAAACCGAAAAAAATTCGTATACGATTTTCTTACTTCAACACCAAAGATTTGTTCTTAGTTCCTCATTTATTTTGTGCTACTCATATCTCACTACAATGGGAGATAGTGTTAAAGAGCAGCTTAAAAATTACATGAAGGCGTGCATATAAAGCAGATGCATCAAATGTTTGTAAATGAGCGTCGCGTCGGTGCTTTTTTTGAAAGCAAGATAAGTTTAAAAAAGGAACAAATGTTATTTCATCCAGTACGACTGCATTCACCGCCCAAGGGAAGTGCCGAAGCCCCGCCCAAAAAACCTCTGGACTGTCCTGTTACACCAGTGGCGAAGCAATTCATTCCGTCATAAAGGTCACTTCTATGTAAGCTGTAAACCTGGGTACTGTGCCGTGAAGGAAATGAAATGCACACTGAGTGTCATTCCGTCTCGCAACAAGTGACTCGTTTCAATATTAATTGTGGGTTATGTGCAACACCGTTTTGCGTCGACTGACAATGTCCTCTCAAAATGTGCAAACATTGAAAGCGCGAATTATGCCAAAGAGTTTACTGTAACTGAGACTGGCTAAAACAAATTACTGCAACAGAAATGTTGAAAAACGAGGCATGAATAATACCGCAAAGACCGAGCCGCAAAAAATTAGAGGTGTGTTTCCGCCAAAGAGATCGTTGCAACTGAAGGCACAGAAACGTCCCGCAGAAAGTCCATCTTGACGAACATAACGATATGCCGTATTAAGGATGTGAAGTACAATTTTAACATCTGAAATTACCGCGCATATGATCTAAACATTAGCTGATACAGTGTATGAACTTCCTACCAGCACCGTTGGTGACTGTATTAAAAAGCGATTTTCGAAGCAGTGATAAAGAAACGGACTGTAATCGCAATCAGACGTGCTGGTTACATTTAGACTGCGTAAAGTGATATTCACAACTTAAAAACAATCAAATTTTAATTTTGCGGGAAATTTCGTGGCGCATAGCAAGTTGACTATGCGCCAAGAATTTTCCTGGCGCATAGCACTTTCGTTTTTTTATTTACTTCTAATTTATTAAGATAAGTTTCCACTTCAAATTTATTAAGATAAGTCGTTTTTATGAAAACTGATGATCTCTGTGAACCTCATTTTGTCAGGAAATTTAACTACTACCTGGTGACCGAAATATGAAACCGTACGCTCAAAGTGACCGGAATATGAGACCAAGTGAAGTATGTGGAGAAACCCTCAAGGTCATCAAGTAGATCAATTATTTCCTGTTAAAGCAGGAAATCAGTGATCTCTCCTAGGCATTTCAAACAAGTTCAAGAAGGCGGTTCATGTCTGCATCGAAATGTGTACCGGTTGGTCGGCTGTTTACAAGGCGACTTACTGCGCAATTGCCCCTAACCAAAAGTAAAAATGCATGTGAAATCGGCATTGACGATGATTTTAAAAAGGATATCGACTGGTGGCTTGAATTTCTTCCGAAATGGAACGGTACGGCTAAATTTTTAGAGCCACACTGAACTCGGTGCGACTCGATCCAGTTATACACTGATGCTTCGGCAACGATCGGCTGTGCCAGCTGTGCCGCTGTTGATTTTCTTTTCAAATCTTGGAAGACAATATGAAGGCAACAGTTTGTAGCGGATTGGAAACCTTACAAGGTAAGGTGACTACTGATAGGCAAAAATTTAAATTTTCTGGAGATAGTATTCGAACTGGCCGTATAGTTCGAAGTTTCTAACTGTTTCATCAGAGGTCGTTGAAGGTCAGTCACGATGATATGGGCGCTGCGCCTGCGCAGCGAGGAAACGGTGTCAAGTGGCGCATGGAAGCGAGTGGGGTGATGAACATCGGCTTAGTAGCGGAAAGAGCATTGAGACGACGAGCGAGATGATGGGGACGCCGTTTTCCGTGTAGAAAGAAAGGGCAACGGAAAGCGGAATGAAAGCGGAATGCTATGGCACAGATAAAGTGTCGCTAATGTGGAAAACGTGGTTACATCGGACGCGTGTACCGTACCGCGAATGTTGACCGGAAATTGAATAGCGATGCGTACATAATCTAAGGTCGCCGTTAACTCCTTGACCTGCGCCTGTGTAGCTTAGGTACACAGAGGACTCTCAATGGTGCGACAAGTTGGCGTGAAGGAAGACTTGTACTGTAGAGACGCGAGATTGCACCACAGAGTCTGGTATACGGATATCATCGCACACGCTGCAGCACATGCTACAGCTAAAGAATCTACTCAGCGTATGCAAGCGGGAGGCAGCGGCCGGATCTGACAGTGGTGCAATCTCGTCGCGCGGCTAAATACGTATGTGCAAGTCTGCATCGTCGTGATAATTGTCGCAATTAGTGTGGGCACCTTGTACTACACCTGTTTTCGTGATAAGAATGACAACCGTGAAATTCCAGCTTCTACTCGGTTTGCGGAAGCCTTTCAAGAGGATTACCGCGATATGCCGTCCAAGGAAGCCAAAGGATGTCTCCGGTTCCGAATTCGTTGTAAAACTACAGAAGCGCTATACTGCTTTCACCTTCAAGATACCCATATCGCCCAGAGTTCTTCCGAATCCGTCAGAAAAGTGGAGAAACTCAAGACGATTTTTGAGTGCACTTCCTACTGCAACCTCAGCGACACCCAGGTGAATGACCATATTGCGCAGCTTTCGTTGACGGACTGCGTCATGCGCATTTCATCAGCAAGAACATATGAGCGTTTGAGGAGACGCCTGACCTAAACAAAAGCAACGAAATTCGAAACCTCGCAAAACGGTCAAACGACCCGGAAAACGTCCACCAGGTCAATTTCAGCCGTCGTTCGAGGGGGAAGAACTACAAATGCAAACGCTGCTGTTCCCGTTCGCACAAGCGGGACGCCACCCACCGGGATAAACGGTGTGGCAACTGCAGCCGTAAAGGTCATCTTTGAAGCCGTAAGCGAATCCGCTCATACAATAAATACAACCTTTACCGAAGCTACGTGCTCCAGCGTTTTCTGAATTTGAAGGTTCAAGTCAATAAGGTAATTAGCATTAAGCTGTGAAACGTCCATATCTGCTGCAGCATACGATAATACAGTCCGCATGGTTGTAAGTTCGCAACCGCTTTTTCCGAGTACCTCGCTAAATTGAATGCAGCAACTATCGGCATCAGTTCAATCTCGTTGTCTTAATAACAATTTTTAATAGCTTCATTTCACTTACCAAGGTACCATTATCCAGTAAGTCGCGAAGACGCTTAAAATAAGTATAGCAAGTTAGCAAGTGCACACAACCGTTATTAAGATAAAATCGTATTATTGTCGTTTCTCCAAAGCTTGTGACAAGTTTATGGAATTAATTAAGACTCACATTGCCACTTTAAGGCTGTGTTCTAATAAGCTCCGCACTTTAGGCAGGGCATTCCGCAGACGTTAATGCAGTACAAGTGCAGTACAAGACTGAATCCACTTATTCCACTTCCCTGGGTTTCTTTTCTGACTTTATATTAAAAATACTAGTACAATTATTGTTTATAAAGAATGACTGGCGGATTATTTGTTTTCTGTACATCATGTGACATGTATAAACTACAATGTCTGTATGTCTGTTAGATTATGTTCTGTCTGTTCATTTATATGCCTGAAATATGTACTTCGAATGCTGCCTTATATGGGCTCCCCTTATATTACTCTCCCTTATCTGGGCTCCTGAGCAAGATGAGCAACCCTCTACATGGGCGGTTACGTTATTAGTCACACTTTCGCAGCTGTTATCAGTGTTATGCCTGACTGAAAATTTTGATTTATTTAAATACTTATTTTGCCGGCACTTTTGTAGCATTTAGTTTGTTTCAAAGAGCTCAGGTTGCATCAACGACAGATTCAAAATCTTTCTAAAATTCAAAATCCTTCAAAATCTTTCTAAATTCAAAATCTTTCTAAACGTCGCCCGCTTAAATGCACTAAAAACCCCATGAAAAAATAATGTGATACGAAGTTTCGGCATTTCGGTATTGCTAACTAGCCGGGAGCCCAGATAAGGGAGAGTAATATAAGGGGAGCCCATATAAGGCAGCATTCGAAGCAGTACTTATTACTTAACTTTTGCTCTCGCAAAGGTCGCCAAGACAACAACTGTCCTAATGTAATTTCTTTGTGAGGTACTAGTGCAGATTTCTTCCGAACAGTTTTCGGTGCAGCACGTAACTAAGGGTTTGGCATTTATGTTGTGATACTGTTCTAGACAATTGACGTACCATGTTCCACAAAGCTGTACTTCAGTACAATACTGTCAATACATACCTCTTACTGGACTGTCAATACATACCTCTCGAAACTACTCAAAGAATACTGAAACACGGTTTAGAATAGATAATTTCACTCGCAAAATATTCCCATGAAACTGGTTGCAATAAACTTGATGTAACAACCAGAACATTAACTCCTGAGTCTCCTGTAACTTTCGGCATCGCACCTTTCCCGATTCTCGACCGCCGTCTAGAACACATTACAGTCTTCTAAAACGCGGTCAAAAACGGGACTGGGGCACTACTAGGCATTAATAAAATTAAATAAGAACATGATACGAACGATATCTGGATTTGCCAGTAGACGGCATGTATAGCAAACTAGCCTATGTATACAAGTTCCTTCTTCCTACGGTAGAACACGCCCAGCGGCAAGAAATCCTCCTTGACTCAGAAGCCGAAGGAAGCTCTCGCTGCCTTTTCCTGCAAAGTCCGTTAGGCGAGCGAAAAGTTCTCCTTTGAAGAAGCTTGTATGAGCGTGGCCGGTGAGCGTACGCGGAAGCATATTGTGAGATATGAGCACGAGCAAGAGGCCATCGCTGTACGAATATAATTATGACATTGAACTTAGCCACCGACTGTGTTTATAATTATGAGACCATTCCTCCGATGAAGTGGTTTCTGCGAAGTGGCCATTCCTCTGATGACTGGAAGTTCACGGACATGTACTGTGCCAGCTAGCAACGGATTGCAAGCATCACAAGAACTATTCAGTACAGTAGTACTCGTACAAAAAGTAATAAAAAAGTAATTATTACTTTACGATATTGACTTCACGCGATGTTAGACTTTAACAGGACGGGTCATTCCGCGCGAGCGTGTAGATCCTCCAAGAACGTTTAGAAAAAGTACAAAGTTATCTTGGGTATACAGACTTCAGATTTATGGAATCGTTAATACCTGCCAGCTAGCGGTAACTCCGACGATTTTGAACTTACGTACCCGTAAAAATCGCCTGCTTGAAAAAGAGCGAATGTTCGAGAAAATTCAGGATGAATGCCTTGCCAATGTTTATGATCCAAATTCCAGTCTATGTAAGCAGAATTCAATTATAACGCGCATGTATTCCGGCATTTAGTCTATGAAAACACGAACAAAGCACGCATAGGCGTTCAAACAGCTGTCGAAAATGGTTTGTGGAGTTATAATCTTGTTGGCTTACCAAAAGAGGGTAGCAAAGTTGAAAGAAAATGCAAAGTTGAAAGAAAAGGTGATCGTTCATGTTAACCGTGTTTAAGTTCCATGTTAACCATGTTTAAGTTGTTAACCACGGTTAAGTTCATGTTAACCATGTTTACCGGAATCCGTCACATTTGTTGACGTGATTGCCCGTTCGTTGACATCCAGTTTTGCGCTAGAAACGAAATGCGTTTATTTTGGCGTTGAAGCACTGCGTTGGCTGAAGGGCTGTGAAAAAAAAGCTGGAAGGCTAGGTGAAACGATTGAAGATGCCACCTGCAGCGATCGTGAGCAATGCGGAGGCATTTTAGCAAATCTTGGACGCACTAGTAGTTATTATACCTTCAAGGCAACCATCGTATTCGCATTCTGTGTGGTTGCCACAACCGGCTGAAAGTTCATCGGCCGAGTAGCTTCGTGTTAGAGGGCATATGTGCATCAGAGTGACGACACCTCGAGCACAGCGAAAGTGACAGGCGCTTACGACTCCATCCGAAACAGCTGATGTAATCTGTAAAGTATATTGTACTGGGAAGAAGGCTGGAAAAAGGAAAGGCCAGAACTGGCAGACCTCAAGGCCGACTGATAGCCGTGATAGAAACCAGGATGATGGATTCCCATTGCCATCCAAAAGAAGTGCTAGAAGAAAGAACTGCCTTTCCAGGGAAGAAGGACCCTTCGATAGAAGGGGGTGGTTGTCCATCCTGAGATAAAAGAGTAGAGAGAGTGCGAAAGTGAATGCTCCGACAGGCTGCCAGCGGAGGATGGCCTGGCCTGCGGACAGAAGTCCATGGAAAGAGGGAGCGAAAGGTTCAGCCGAAAAGTGACGCTGAAAGTCGCCAACAACGCGAACCGGCAAAGTCCGCGAAATGACATTCCTTAATTAAAGGCCAGCAAAGGTTGCTAGGGAAGTCCAAAGTGTAAGGACTGTGGTTACGTAATTGCAGTGTGCTATGACTTTAGCACACCGCCAACTATCACCATCTTGGATCAAGGGCAAACCCCAGGAAACTGGGTGTCAGAAGCAGTCGCAGTGGTTTCAATGCAACCACCAACGCCTGTCTTGGCGCGCAGTGCGCACCAATTAGGAAACGACTACCCACATGCTGATCTTCCTGCGTTGCGCCAGGTGCCTTGGGATGTAAAGGCGGAACCTGCTGATGTTCTTCGGAAGCGACATCGATTCGACTGGTTGGTTTAGCCATGCGATGCTGGTATTCTTCACTAAGCGCAGCATATTGGAAATAAACCGAGAAGAGCTGCAAATACTGTTAAAGTACCTGTTCAGCGACGGATGGCATCAAGATGCTGCCAAAGCTGTGGACAGCTTTAACGGTAGAGACGTTCCATCATCTCCATATCGCTGCTTTAGCCGCACTCTACTGGTGTGGTAGGAATTTCGCGACTGGTATGCAGCGGGAGCAGAAGTCGTCAGCTGCGTATCTGCCCTTGACCCGTATTAACCATTTCAGTTCGGTCGAAGGTTGATTAAATATTAACCTTACAATTGTTGAATCTCTACTAGCTCAAGGGCATACCTTCGCTGTTCTGGTGCCGAAAAATTTATAAGTTCCAGAGCTGGTTTAACAGTTATCAGTTCTCAAAATGATGGTTTTTCCTAAATAATAAATTGTTTAAGAACAAATTTTGTTCAGAATTAGTTCGTTATTCTGCAAGTAAACCCAACCCGTTATAACTGCAAGTAAACCATATTTTTTTCCAGTGTGAAGCAGAAACTCTTCAATCAACCCGAGGATTTAAAGGCAACAGAGAAGGTCAAGCCTCCCTCATCAAAATTTAATGACCTGTTTCTGAAAATGGCGTTGCTGCTTCACATCGTTAATAGAAGCTACGCACCCCGCGGCTCAGCAGAATGCGTGGGAAAAAAACTAACGGCGAAACCGTTCGCGCCGCTTATAGGATTATACAATTCGCCAATTTTTGCTGGAATCGAGTATACTCAGTGAGCAGTTTAAGTTTGAGGCCTGAGAAAACTAAGAAACCAGTTATACGAGCCTAAGAAATTGAAGAAGCCAAAGAAAATAAAAAAGACCTAAGAAAATTAAAGCTGTTTAGCAAACAGCTGACGCGATTTCGTGGCTAGTTGACATCGCACTGTTCGACTTAGTATGTCGACAAAATGGTCGGGGTAACGCAACACACACCGGTAGTAAACGGCGGTAATCACAAACTTATCAGCGACGCTTGCCAGCGACTGTAGAGATTCCCGTTACACCACCAGTAACTAACAGTAGCCCCGTCAAACCTGCATTACAAGTGGCTAAGGAAGTACCAGCTACGCTAGAGAAGGTGAGTATTGCTCCTACAGCAGCCAGCGCCGTGAGGCCTGCATCACCTGGCACAGTGATACCGACGGAAGAACCACCAGCGGAGATCAAATCATTGCCAGTCACCTCTAAGACATCGGCCGTTATGTTCGAAGAAAAAAATAAAGTGTCGCGTACGACAGAACCAGTAACCGGAAATGCCGACCGAGCGCCGTTGTCGAGAACGCGGCCGTAAAGAGACCGTAAAGTACGTCTTCGTACGTACGTACGTACGTAAAGCAGAGTACCTAAGTAAGTTTTATTTTTCTGCCCTAATGCAACCAGCCTAATGCCGTTTCAGTCAAGGTTATAGTCGGATGGCAATATAAATTTAGTTTAAAAAGTTGACTGTAGAACTTTTGTCTAGAAAAGAAATATATATATATAAAATAGATGCACATACATTTGTTACAAGGGGAAACGGACTCTTGCAGTGTGTACTGCGATGAACTTTATTGGTGACTCTCTCGACTCAAAACTCTCAACTAAAAAGCAGCTCCTAAAACTCGCGATGCAGTCGCGCTTATATTGTCGGCAAATGCCAAACATCAAAGGCTTCAAAAAAGATAACAAAACATAAACAACAGGTTATGCAATCAAAACTCATGGGAAGAACACGCCTACGGGCGTGAAGGCATCCCCGATGACATCATACGAATGACATCATAACAGCTCTCCCCTTAGAAGAATCGCGTCTCGCGATTAAAATCAAGCAAATCACACAAAACATTAGTAAGCAATTTAATTAGCAGACAAACACAGTAAGCAAAATAAAGCATTCAGCGTCCATCAGTTCTTTTCCGTTTCCTTACATTTTAACTTTCGTTGTCCATTCGATTTGTTCTTCTTTTTTTTTGCTTCTCAAAAATTCTTCTGAACCATTCGCAGCTGATTTTTTCTTTGATGTTATGATTTCTAATTTTTCCGCATCTTACTATTTCATCATCATCTTCCATTGGACTTCAATCGATTTCCAACTTTCATTTCCTTGGCTCCTTGGATTCCAGATATCCTCCCTCTTGCATTCGCGGGCTTTTTTATCATTTCCGGTTTTCTTCTTTTCCAGTTTCTTCTATCAATATTTCCACTGATATTTGCGGTTTGCATTTCTCCATGCGACATCACTTCCGAATTTGTTCCACAACTTTTAACAAGTTTTTTTCTGTCCAAAATTTCCTTCCAATCGTAACACCTTCTGCGCTTCGTAGCCAGTGTCAAATTTTGTAGTCGTTTGTTGCCCATTAATAAATATTCGGTCTTGATGGCATCCTTGTTTCCCAAAATTCCATTCTTGTCGTAATTCGTTAGGCGGTTCGTTGTCAAAACGGGATATTCCAGATGTCCGACCTTTACTGGTGTTTGCTTATTCGTAATGTCACGACCCGTCACGAGCCTTCCTCCTCCGTGAAAAATTTCTCTCCGATTCTTTTTAGAATTTCTACCAATTTTAGGTATTTCCAATCTTTCTGTTGTAGCCCACATTTTCCTATTCCATCCAAATTTTTTCAGATTTGTCAAACGTTTTCTTTCATTTTCTTCCAATTTTTCGGCTCCGTTATGGTGGTTTTTTCTTCCGCTTCGGGACGTATTAACTGCTGTCGCCAAGAAACGCTCTCCAGCTTCTCCCAAAATGTTCTTCCAACCATATTTAATTAGGCGCTTTGCTATCGGTGTTAGGGTTCGCATATCTTCATCCATGCTTGAGCGCTCGTTCTGGGTGACTTCCATATCGGCTATCCTTCTTCCTCCGTAAAAATCGCGCGGCCATATCCAGGGTGTATTTTCCGGGTTTTTGAGTCTACTCGGATATTCGCTGGTAGATCCAACTCCAGTAGCACGGTTACTTGTTATTCGTTCAGGAATTTTTCCGAAATAATTCAAGCAAATGGGTCGTATTTGGACCGCTTGGGCCACGGAAACCAAAAGCAGACACAGAACAGTAATTACGGCAAAACTCCAGATTTTTTGTGGCAACGGGCTGAAATGTCTAAGGTCAACTTTAGCGACACCAGCGTTCCTTCGGATAGTCGTTCTGCGGGAATTCCGATTTTCATGAATTATGCTGCAGTCGATCGCGCAGCTTGTATAACGTCCATGGTTTCCATTCCATCTACTTGTCGCACGGTGCATTCGCTCGAAAACTGGCTTAATCATATACACATTAAAACTTCTAAGAAACTTTTCTCTCTCCGCCTCATATGAAGTCGGAGATCCTGAACTGTGAAATTCCCCGCAAACGTTCTCACGAAACTTATTTTTATCTGATTTGGTTTCTACCAGTACAGCATGATGAACATTACCGCTTTTTCTACTGTTAAAAGTATCGTTATCATTTGTTGATCGGTTATTCCCGCTAAAATCCTTAGCATTTCCGCCATTCTCATTACCGTTATCGTCAAGCCAACAATTTACTGCAACGTGTCCTGTTTTTTCGCAATGAAAGCAAATCGGCCTTCCGTCATCAGCCCACCAGTTATTGTCACTGTTAGTCTGGTTTCGACAATGCTCCCTATTAGCGTTTGAGGTGCCATAATCTTCGCCATCACAGAGTTATCATCGCCTTTACAATAATCACTGGAAGTATCATCGTCTGAATTATCAGCGTCGCTTTCTTTATTTTGGAAATCATCCCCATCGCCGTAGATCTTTGCTTGGTTAATTTTTTCTAATTGCAAAGTTAGTTCGTCAATTCTTTTATATAAATTAAGTTTTTCATCTTCTAAACACTGTGAATGATAGACTGTATAATTTAGTTTTTCGATACCGATAACGGGGTAGACTTCTTTTGCAGCTTCCAGTATTAATTTTGGTGTGTTCTTTCCTAATAATCTCAGTCGAGCAGCTAACTGCTCGTCTCTCATCCCACGAAGAATAAAAAACCCTTTCTCATTTTCATTCATATCAAGTTTCTTACACAAATCTACAACTTCGAAAAAATAAGCTCGAAAATCTTCTTGCTGCTCTTGCCTTCTTTTAATAAGGCTTTCCATTATCTTTTCTTTTGTACCGATTTTTGCAAACATTTTAATGAACTGTTCTTTTAAATTATCCCAATCTTGCGTTACTTCCTGTTCCGTATTTTTAAACCATTTCCTAGCAGAACCTGCTAGCACGTGTGCAAATCTTTCTGCTTTCTCCAGTTTATTCCATTTATAGCTATCTCCGCATCTTTCGAAAGATTCTAACCATTGCTCTGCATCTTCATGAGCGAAATCAGAGAAAGGTTCTGGTAATTTGGTTTTCGGGCCGGTCGCTATATTTATCAAGCTCTCAAAATCTTTATTTGTCGACATTTTAGGGTTTTGATTTGCTGATAAAATAATACAGGTCTGATTCGAAAATTCTGCTTGAGCCTAAAGTTTTTTGAAATGTTTTTACCTGCACTTGTAAATCTCTTTCCCTCTGGCTGAAATGTTTTTTCTAAATGATGTTACAACGGCTGCTTACTGAGAAACGAATCCTTTGCTTTTAAAAATTTATTTTTATTTCAATAATTTTGGCGAAGCCACCCAGCAAACTAGCAGATTACAAAACTCACAAACCTTAATGTAGTTGTTTTCTACTAATTATTCGTTTCAATTGTCCTCAAAATTTGCCCACTTCATAACTCAAATTCAACAAAATTTTTCTTTCGTCTCAACTTTTCAAATATATAACCCTGTACGCGTACTTCTTTTAATTCTTCTTTGTCTGTGGTTCTCATCACCTTACTCAACAGTAAAGAAGTGCAATTACGTGATTGGCCAGACCACGCTACACCCAGTACATAAGTTTTCTTTCCCGCGGGATGTTATTTTCTTCTCTATCGAACCACTCACTTAACTCTTGCGGATCCGTTCAAAAACTTAAAATAAAGGTCACCAAATTTAATTTCAATAAGGTAATAAAATTATCTTTTGTTTCAACTTTCTTTTAGTCAATCTCAAAAGTGACCTTTCTATTGCCTTAGGCACCTCTAAACTTTTTCAATACTTCAACTTAAATTCAAGATAATTTTTAAGAATTATCTCTCTTTTCAAACTGACCTTTCTAGGTCTACAACTTACCACATATAATAGTAATCCTCAAACTGACCTTTCATAAGGTCTTGGGCAATGAAAATAACACTGTCGGCACACACGGTGACCTTTTCATAGGTCTACAATGAACATCCGAATGCTGTGGCTCGGGTCACACAAGTTCTGATAATCAACTTCACGCCAGTTGTTACAAGGGGAAACGGACTCTTGCAGTGTGTACTGCGATGAACTTTATTGGTGACTCTCTCGACTCAAAACTCTCAACTAAAAAGCAGCTCCTAAAACTCGCGATGCAGTCGCGCTTATATTGTCGGCAAATGCCAAACATCAAAGGCTTCAAAAAAGATAACAAAACATAAACAACAGGTTATGCAATCAAAACTCATGGGAAGAACACGCCTACGGGCGTGAAGGCATCCCCGATGACATCATACGAATGACATCATAACACATTACACAAATAACCTGATCGATTGGTAAAGAATGCCACCGCTACAAAAGCAGATCACCTTTGAATACGCTAACGCCCCCCTTTGCAGGAACCGCGTCGATGCTTTCAATGAGGATCCACTGGACATGTGCAGCGGTATTGTGACCGTTTCACGGCCAACGATAACTCGCCACGTGCTCCGATCTCTGTGACAATTCTACCGACTTCGCCAGCGCCAAAAGCGGAAGCAGAGAAAAAACAGACCAGCCGCCCGGGGTGGAAATTGCCGTACAGGCAGGTGGGAATGATCCGAAATTCGGGATCGTCGCCAAGGCAGTCGTCGAGATACAGCTCGATGCCGGTTTTTTTCTGTGCTGGCCCGAATAAGTATTACAATATCAAAATTTTTCACTGGCTTTCTCAGCTTATTATAGGCACACGATGCCAAACCGACTATGAGGTTATGAAAACTGCAAGGACAAATTCGCCTCGACGGTCAGCCGATTCAATCGTTTGATTTTTCCAACCGCCCAAACGATTATTTCGGACATGACCAAGTAGTGAAACCGATAGTAACCCACTTGAACCATCGACTTTACCGGTACGCAGTAAACGCGGGGTGGCAAGGTTTCTCTATTAAATACCCGGATAACTCGAGTAAGTTGTGTGTAACGTGGTACAATGTTTAGGTTTACAACGAACACTTCCGGTTTCGATTTGCTTGTGTGCTTTGGTTGCTACTCAGGAACAAAACGAAACGTTAAATTTCAGGCTGCATATTTTATGACCGGAAAAAAATGTTTTTCCCATCGGTTTTCTCCAAACTGTTAAGGGCAGCATTTCAGACCGCACCGCTTTAGGCAGTAATGCACAGCGATAATTTACTCCGCTCAGAAACCGAAAGTCGCCGACAAGTATAATGTTGTTTGAATTTGTAGCGATCGCTCCATACGCGTCGTCAGCGCCGAACTAATAATAAATGCCTTTATTTTTTCAATGTTTAGATTTGAATCATTTTTATTAGTGCGACCGCGAAGGTTGCCAAATAAAATAAATTTAAAAAATAAATGCATTTTTCGCTTCAAATTCAGAAAGAAATTAATTTAAGAAATCTTGTTATTTATCCGCTAGTATTCAAAACTTTAAATATAATATATTAAACCAAAACGGAACCGGAAAATCGTGTACTAATCTGGACTAACTGAAAGTCAGCCAGTCCAGCGTAATGGTGTACGAGTATTATGCTTATGAGTATTAGTGCTTAAAACGAGTACGTAAAACAATTTTATAAAATGGTTTTAAAATCGACAGAAAGAAGATTTAAAAGAATGGACGGATATTCTGTGTGCCGTGGATACGGTGAAAGATCTGCACCTTAAACAGAAGAACGAGTTCGCTTGAATCCCCCACATTTTGGATCAAGAGGCGGAATTGCGCCTATCGGATCGCCCGGGCCAATAGCACTGACCTGTATTTTAAAAGGGCGATATCAAAGGCACCCCTTTCATCCCCGTTTAGTGTACGCCCCTTCTAGGGTGCGTTCTGGACCTCGGCCAATCTTCTGATTGTACACTGATGGCGTCAGTTTATTGTTATGTTTTTCCCAGCGCATAACTGTAAGAGGAGAATCCTCTTTACACACAGCAGCCGCCCACCCGCCGCCTACCTGGTTGGCTCAAGCTCAAGCACAAATATCTTGATCTTCGCCAACAGCGGCGATGGCACAGTGGCTGTGCTACGTGGATCTCACTCGGTAGCCAGCGGTTCGATTCCGCTCCATCGCCATTTTTCGGAATTTCCTCAACAGACAGGATCTTCATCTGACCGCCCTCCCTCGCTGAGATCATCACGGACAGCCGACTTATGGCTGCCTCTGTTATATAACGTTCTGCAGATGTTTTCTTAATACGATGTGGATAAAATGGTATTCCTTCAGAACGTGAAAAATGTGTCTATGTTACAACGGGCGCGGTTACTGAATAGCTTGATCGAAAACTGATTAATATACCTCAGCTGCGCATATGGTTAATGTGAATGTGAATACGCAAAATCCTGAGTTACCCACTTAGTTTATCTTGAGGGATCGAATTATACACTTTGCAAGAAAATTAGCGCAAGTTTTTACAAAATTTGCCAATAGTAAATACATATCTGTGGTTCTAACTTCGACATTCGCTTGTCAATTTGGCCGCTCCATTTTATTTTTACTGCGACAGTATTTGTAGTGGCACATTAATTTGTTTTAACGTCTGGCTAAGCATTCGAACTGTCCAATTTGTCCTCTCAATGGCTTGTTTGTCTAATAGTGAATCGCTTGGTTTTGCTTACCTTTATCCAATAAGGCACACCGAAAACGTGCTTCAAAGTCGCCCTGGGATGCGACAAGAAATTCCTATTCGCTTTGGATACAACAGCAATAATACTTGCAAATCTCAAGGATGAGCGTACTCTAATGAACGCATGACATTTTCCTCTGAATGGAATCACTGAGTTGTTAATAAAATTTGATAACAAAAATTACAAAATAGTTACAAAATAGCAATCACGAGAATGCTGCATGAAAGTGTACTCTGCGGATTAAGCACAGCAGTCCGCAGTTGTGAATAATAATGCGTAACTCCACAACAAATTGTTGCCACGACATCTATGATCCCGTGGTGAATTTTCAGCATCACAAGTTTCGATTAATTACCGAAGTCGTAAAGCGTTGCACCATGCACTTACTTAACCACTTCCCTAAACCGCATCAATCACATTCTTGTACCAATTTAGTTACAGATTACCCATCGACCGTGCAACAACATCTGCGTATTACTACAGAAAGTCTTACATTCTATGTCCATTAACTGTATTACAGAATACACGTACTGCAGACCAAGCTAAAAAGTAAAAATGTTACAGTTTGCATACAATTTGCCTTAGATAATTTGCGCGTGACTCTGTTAGCACCAGATAAACGACAAAACTGGTATAATACGCAAACGCAAAAGCTCGGTCAGCGTTAAAAATAGCAGAAGTATTGGAACCGGCGTGGCAGTACTTTTGCTATTTTTTGCGCTAGGCGAGCCTGACTCAGGAAGCTGCAGCCATATTCTGCAAACGCATCCAGAACCCGCAGGGTCATGTTGGTAAGGTGCCAAATTCCGCAAATCCACATCATTCCAATTCTGCGTGGGTCCATCAGACCATAATCCGGTTATATCAACACAAGGTCACCAATTACAACCTGAATCAAACAGCACGCGATGTGGATCAGTGCTTTCCAAGTAATGCCTTTCACAACCGTCGAGCAGGCTCGTTCTTGACACAGTACGGGTTGTCCTGCTATATCGCTGTGCTTCTCCAAGAAAATAAACGTCACTGCATCGTCGTCGGCGTATACCTACATTTTTGGACTTGGTTCCACAGCCGGGAACATAGCAGCGCCGTCACTTGTATAACGAGAGCTCCTATACTCGATACATGGTCCAAGGCGGTGTAGATTCGAAAACGTACGGGCTCTCGTCGGCCTATCGAAATGCAACTTCAACAGAAACAGTGCACGGTTGAGAGGAACTGCGTAGTACGAAAGGATGTTGGAGCCAAATGTGATGCGAATGGACCCAGCACGCGGCGACGAACCGACACAACAAGTCGATAAAGAACTCAATTGTTCTCGTGTTTCACCAGTGAATAATTCATTCGACCCCATTCTCGGCTTACTGTACCGTTTTGCGGTTTCCACTCGTCCATTTTCCAACAACACAGAGCGCAAGTGTGTGTTCAGGCCGCTTTAATCAGAAAATAGTGCAAAAACTATGTATTACCACTGAAATCGTCGAGGAACTGCATACGCTGCGCCTGCTCAAACATTTATGCATTTATATGGGCTAACAAAGCATGCTACCCCTGACAGGCATGCTAGCGATATAAACACTAGTACCTCCGCTTATTATGGTATTCCGCATTCGCTTTGCCAGAGCAAAAATCGATTATAAGGAAGTACGACATGAACGTGCCTGTGTGTGACTCGTAGGTGAACGTGCCTGTGTGGCAGCTTCTGACTGCCACTCTCACGCATAGGCAGGCCATGTTTGTGTGCCGTGTGATACGGTACAAATATTAGGCCGGATACGCACTGATTTCTATCTACCGGTAACTGCCTTCTGTTGAGACACCATCCAAAACGACCGATTTCTTAGCAGTAAGCAAGAATGCGGCGCGCTCTAGATAGATTCCTAGTAGACTTGGGCACTCATTTATAACGATTAATTTTAACGAAACGCGCGCTATCTCCGCGTAATTGCGCTATAACGTAACCTTGAACCGTAGCGCGTTGCCTGAAAAGCGTAACTGAGCGAAGCGTAGCGTAACTGCAGCGTAACGCTACTCAAAATGAGAAATCCATGTATTTCAAATTTGTAAGGTAGCGCGCAGAATAATGCGAAAATCGCGTTTACTTGCAGATATAGCGTAACTCGTAGCGTAACGCGCCATGCTCCCTGTAAAGCGAAACGCTAACGGTGGTTGATTTGCCATAAGTGCCCAGGTCTGATTCCTATCTAACTTGTAAAGCAGACTTGCGTTCACGCAGACACCTTTGAAAAGGTGCCAATAAACTTGTCAGTGTTTAGGACGCGTTTGCAATAGGTGGCCGTGTATAATAATTATTATTTAAAATTTGCAAGCGTACGAGTATAGTATTCAAAAATTATACTGAACTGTTGAATCTGCGTAATTTCCGGCACCCTTTCCCATTACCGCCTGCTGCTAAAGTTCCTATCAGTGCTTTACACCATGATGGAAAGGGGACTGGACACTGCAATAACTTTCTGTACACAGTTATACGATACTCGACGCAGTATCAGTACATTCATCCCTAACGTTCAGTGAACAGGAAGAAAAACTGCCAGAATCACTCTGAATTAAGAAGTTTTTCAATGTAACGGTGACGTACTAGCTAGCGAAGCCACTGTGAAGTGCCGATTTCAAGGACAATATTTTCTACATTTTTTTAAACGAAAATTTATTTAAACTGAGCGACCTTTGTAACGCAGCAACCCCTTTCCCAAATACCGATCGTCGCCTACAACCTGATAATGTTAGTTATTCAATCGATAATTATTTAAAATCACGACTGGCGACACGTTCACATTGGTAGCGAACAAAATACTACCAGTACTCTAGTAAGCGCGTGAATCTACAGTACATCCGCTTATTAACACCGCGTTAGCCAGAGTTGTGGTCCAGAAAAATAGGCTGGCCGCGATCATAAAAATAAAAAAATTGCGCGGTTCTAGAAACGCCAATAAGTAAGTAGGTAAATTTTATCAGGTTATTTTGTTGTTCAACGATGTGACGTTGGAGCTGGCATGCGGTGTTGACACGATGTTCTTGGCGCACGTCGGGCGTCGGAATGCGTCGAGCGTTTGCATTCCGTAGAAGACCCAAAAATACTGTGTCTATCTGTACACTTTTTACCGGAGCCGTATTGGACTTCTGTAAGTGTCTACGAATGAAATACGAAACAGTTAAGCGGAAATGCAGCGATCTACGCTTCTACTATTTAACTGTGAAGGTCGTGTAAAAAAATTAAAAGTCTGTTTAATCGGTCGACATTTTATAAAGTACGAAAAGATGCTGAAAAGGCCCGCAGCAGAACCGAGCGGACCTTTGTTTGTTGAATATTTTGGTGACCAGCGCTTTTCCCAGGTTGACTACGGTTGCGGACCATAGTATACTGCATAAGCACTGCGAGCAGAAGAGCTCCAGAATAAATCGCTAAAACTGTTCTCCTCAACGCCCTGTGAAACATTTTTTAAAAAAAGGCTTCCACAGGCGTATGCATCCGATGATGATAGAAGCGACACTGACGATTCGACTGCTCAGGTGTCCGCCTCTCCTAACTTGGCCGTATCGTTTGAAAAAGCAAGATACCACGAGATAGAGCAGCCAAGGCAGTACAGCGTTCATCCATAAACTGGCGAACATTACGCTGCGGTTAATTACAAGGACGGTTACAAAAAAATGCGGGATCTTATGCTGGCAAAGCGATGTGAAACAGCTTTTCGGCACGTCCCATGGAACAGCTAAATATTATAAAAGGCAGCAATAACTGGAAGTATTTTTAAGCGTAAAGTAAAAAGGCAAGTAAGCACCGCTGTGTCCCGTACAGAGTTCAAGAGGAAAGTGCTTTTCGCGCGAAGCCGACGCAAATTTTCACTGCGGAAATGGCCAGAAATTCTATAAAAATAATAAATTATTACGAATTTCGGTTGCGAAGAATGGTTTATTTCGTATTAAATGAGAGAACGTAACTACTCAACAACATAATGTACGTACAGTATACCGTGGAAACTGAACACGAAGCTGACCGGGGATAGTTAGAAACTCTTTAAAAAATAATAGATTTTTATGAAGTTTTTTTATGAAGTTTTTTTAGATTTTTATGAAGTTTTTTTTCTTGGAGCATGGTTTACTAACAGTGCAGTAGCATGTGAGCGCATATACTGCGTATATTTCACGCATGAATGTTAAATTCTTTTATTGAATTGCAGTGCAGAGCTACTTTTGCGCGGAACGCGAAGCTAACAGTCGGTTCCACTGGGAAAAGCGTTAGAAATTCAATCAGAAAATATTTCCTCAATTTTTTACATTGTTGATTAACATTTGTAAGGAATACTTTACTTACACTACCTTAATTTTTGAGGTGCCCACTTTTCAACAATTCGTTTGCTTATATGGCTGTCCCATATTCCCATTTGATTTTTAATGCAACAGTACCGGAGCAGTGCAACAGTAATTTGTTTCAACGTCCGATTAGGCAATCGAACTTTCCAGTTTGCCTTTTCAATGAAAGATTTCTTTGATAACAAATCTCTTGATTTTGCTTACCTTTATCCCGTAAGGTACACCATCAGAGTAGCACTGTGCAATTCAAGCCTGCTTTTTCCGAAGAACTGAATACAACAAAAATGAAATTGATTGTTGATCTCAAGTATGAGCGCACTCTAACGAACGCATGACACTTTCCATTGAACAGAAATACTGAGTCGTTAAAACACTAGAGTAGCGTGGCAAGTTCCTCTAGAGAAAAAAGCCTCTAGCTTATCATCATATAACAGTGTGCAACACAGCAAGTGTGTCAGCGAGTTCCTTTTAACAGTTGTATACTAATGCTCATTCGTACATTCTGCACGCCGGCGCGAGCGTTGTGTTTCACAGTCGGAAAACGGCATCCAGTACGCGCAGGGTCATGTTGGTTAGGCACGAGATATCCAAATCCCGTAAATCCACATCGTCCCAGTTTCGCGTAGATCCATCCGGCCAGAATCCGTTGTATCTACAGTAGACCGGGTAAATTAGCAACTGAATCAAACGCACTCGGTATCTTATTAGTTATTACATCTGCAGGAGAGTCCGAATCCCCTTCCAATCGTCGGGATACGTCAAGGTCGTCAGCATCCGCTTATGAACGGCCGCACATCGAGCAGAAACGATTTGCTCGACAGGAGGGAAACTCTTCTCGCTGGCTAACAATATAGTGCGAAGCATCTGAGACTTGGAATCACTGCAGCCAATAACTAGCCAGGATACCACGGCTTTCAGGGAGAGTTCGGCATTCATAAGCGGGTCGTGCCTCACGACGCCCATTTTAGAATAAACGGGGTCACATGATAATTGACTTGAGCGGTTAGGGCTCTCTAGCACGCCGCAAAGTGTACAGTTAACGACGATCAGATGTTGACAAAGTGGGCGAAACTCGTCCAGATAGCTGCTGCTGGTCCAGTGAATCATGAACTGCGAACGAATACGGTGGGCTTGCCAAATGTCTATCGAAAGTTCACCGTCTTTGATGAGGATTGTGTCTAATTTGGTTGCCTTAAGGCTAAGTAAGTGCACAATGTGTGTTAAGAAGCGGTGGCTGTCCTTATCGCCGGACTGACAGATGTAGGTGATGGTTCGAGTTAGAATCGTAATGGATTCTTCCAAGAGCACGACTAATAAGTATTCCCATTTCCAGCACCCAGGAGCACGAAACGTGGTTGCTACCGCTTGGACCTGCAGTGTGCGTGCATCGATGAGAAGATGCCGGTTTGTTGAAGGCTTCTCAAGAACATCCTGCCACAAAGCGCAGACTCTAAAAACACAGAAAGAAGGGCTCATAAGAAAAGTTTTTCTTACTTAACTTTTCGAGTGCCCACTTTGTAAAAAATTCCGGGGACGGGGGTCACATGCCCGCCTTAAAATCGATTTAACCCCATTAGACTTAAGCGTTAAAGTTTCTATTAGTAACAGACTATGAGTAATTCGCTGATTGCCGATTTTGTAACTAGATTAGTAGGGTAGTGGACTATAAGCACCCCTTTCACCCCCGTCTGCTATAGGCACCCCCTTTTGGACCCTGTTTTACTACAGGCACCCTTTTTTATTAGATGGCGTCTGCCACCCATGCACGTTGGGTGCAAATGTGCTTCGGAAGTGCGGCGTTCAGGCTGTTGTATAAAACTGCCAGACACCATTATTACAGAGCCGTTTCTGCTGCAGCAACAGACATACATTGCAACAGGCAAATTTCCGGAGCCAGTAGTGCACTGACTTCTTGAAAATTCTCTAAGGTCACAAAATCCGACCTTAAAAAGAGCGTTGGGTGCGAATGTGACGTTCAGACTGTATATAAAACTGTCAGACATTATTATTACAGAGCCGTTTCTGCTGCAGCAACAGACATACACTGCAACAGGAAAAAATTCAGAGCCATTAGTGCACTGACTTTCTGAAAATTCTCTAAGGTCACAAAAATCCGACCTTAAAAAATAGCGTTGGGTGCGAATGTGACGTTCAGGCTGTTGTAAAACTGTCAGACATTATTATTACAGAGCCGTTTCTGCGGCAGCAACAGACATACATTGCAACAGGCAAAAATCCGGAGCCAGTAGTGCACTGACTTCTTGCAAATTCTCTAAGGTCACGAAAATCCGACCTTAAAAAATAGCAACAGACAATAGGGGGATGCCACGATAGTTCGCACACGACGACGGGGTGCCTACAGTCTAAGTGGGTGCGAAAGGGGTGCCTATAGACAACGTGGGTGAAAGGGGGTGTCTATAGCCATTTCCTTTAAGGTAATTACTATTTGTGATTACTGTTAGTATTTTGTATTAGCAAGGATGTATAGGTTGAGTTACTGCGTAATTTAGTCTGACCACATTAATTAATTACGCTAATTAACCAGTTAAGCTACATTGAGTAAACGAAATTACATCATTCCGTTAAGATTGGTAAATTAAATTATAATCACCATCAAGCATATGCGGACTAATATACGCGCCTGCGGCCCTGCAGCACAATTCATGCGCTTTTTCCGGTAGTCCACTGCTTATTACTGGTCCAAGGCATTCTGATGTGTTGGGGCGTGTCATCCATAAGGGATGTGTCATCCATCAGGGACACATACTGCTTTCACATTAATTTTATTTCAGTAGCAACTGTCAGATATCAGCAGCCCGCTTGTATCTGCGACACGACTGCTGCGCACGTATCTGTTACTCATCTTTCTTCTATGACTAAGAGAAAAAAACTGAAATATGTTCCCACCAGTGATAACAGATACACGATGTGACAGCTGGCGAACAAAGGCTCACGATCGTGAGAAAAGGCTTTATTGTGGATAGCAATAAAGTGAAGAACCAACATACAAAGGCTCGAGGTGCGAGCAGTATCGTGCAAAAACAGTGAATGATAATGCTAGTGAAATAGAATGAACGGCATATCGAGCCAAAGCATGGAAAAAGCCTATGCGGCATACTGGGCAGATCCAACACGAGCGAACGAACGCTGATAGGCCGAGATGTGGAAGTGGGGCGTGGCTCCGCCTACATCGAGGTCGATGATTGGCCGAGACGTAAGGCTGGGCGGAAAGCTGCCTGAGTCGAGGCCGATCTAGCGCTCGACAGCGAGTGCGACTCGGTGTGAGTCAGCACACCGGAAGCGGGACTGTCGCTGGCTGCCATACTCGTAGGCTGCCATAGCGACTGGCCCAACATGCCTCTGGGCGGGAGTCCGAGCCCCTGCGAAGGACCGGCCTCATACCGCTCCAGTGCCCGCTCCGCACACGACCCTATTGGGGTCGGTGGCTGCGCCTCGGAGGTATCCGATGATGGGGTGTCTCGAGCCGCGTTCTCCTCCGGACCCGTGGTGGCGATACAACTCACGGCCGAAATCCGAAGGTCGGTCGGTGGTATTGTTGGACCGGTGTAGGCATCTGTTGGTCGGGTCCGTAACGGCGAAAAGTAAAAAAATAAAGTATTATTCCGTCTGTCTCTCTCTCTAGTAAAAATAACATCACAATTCCTGGTGAGCAGGTTAAAAAAGATCAATAAAATGAGAACATCATTTTGAGATTAGAAAAAAAAATAAACTCAAAGTCTTTGGTCCGGGGCTTTGGGCCGGGTGCTTATTCCGACTAGAGCTCGTCCGCTTCACGGGGGCTCCAGTCCACTGGAAGTCCGGTCATCTAGGTCCGAGGCATCGGTTCTCGGGATACCCAATGGTACCGGTTCAATTCACCGAGGGTCGAAGGTTCGACCCTATTGACTTCGGGTAAAGAGTATGGATCTCCGGTGTCGGGTGTGAAACGGGCGTGAAACACACTTTCCGACCAGGATCCTTCGGTAAAAGCTTGATTGGAACCTTCATAGCCGGGTCAAACAAGTTCGTACTTGTAGCCGACCGAGGTTCATCGGGTAAGGTTGATGGAGAGGCACCGTCGCTTCCGCGAATACCGTAAGGTACCCTCTCTGGGTGCAGGATAAGACCTATTGGGTCTATTAATCGGTGGATCGTCCGAAATGTCCGGTGATCCGAGGTTCCATCCAGGCAAAAACCGTAATGTCATGTCCTGTCACCTATTGGGTAACAAGGACCGGTTGATGCCTGGTCTCCATGGGGTTGAATGGTTGATGGACGTGGTTTACACCGCACCGTGCAGTGTAAGCCACGTTCTGGTCCGAGCGATGTTATGGCCTCTGTGCGGGAGTCCGACCCTGTATACGGTTAGCTTCAAAGTTTTGAAGTCCGATGGTAGCCTCGGTAACCAAGGATCAGCTCCGGTTGCAAAATCAGAGTCCAAGCTCAGCCTCGGTTACTGAGTCTAAATCCATTGGCAGCCTCGGTACTCGAGTTAGAGTCCGGGTTATACCCTCGGCTGCTCTGGCAAATGGGTACAGTGATGGTCCGCCCGGCTGAAAATCCCATGTTCGTCTCCTGTCACCTATTGGGTAACTCGGAGAGGATATTCGCCAGGTTCGAAGGGTCGATAGATGCAGCCTCGGTACTCGAGGTAAAGTCCCGATGTACCCTCGGCTGTGCCGGCAGATCGTGGTTACGCGATGTGCTAGGTGTTCTGTCCGGTCAAAAATCCCAAGTCCCTCTCTGGTTACCTATTGGGTAACACGTGAAGGGTGGGTTCCGGACTTTGAAGGTTAAAGTCCGAGGGTCCAAGGGTCGGTTGGCCTCGGTTGATTGATAGTTGACAGTCTGATGGTCGCTTCCTCCCGGTAAAACCCTTATTAACGGTGCAGGTCGCCTATTGGGCAACTCTACCGAGGGTCTCACCGGTAAGATGAAGTTGCTACCCGGGGCAGCCTCCGTGTCCGGGGTAGCCTCGGTGGTAAGGTAGTCAGCATCCGCTAAGGCTGGTCCCAAGGCATTCTGCCCGGGCAAAACCCTTTTTAACGTCTCCCGTCGCCTATTGGGTAACTTGGAGAGGGTCAGTGCCTCTGGACAGGGTCCGAGCAGGTATCCGAGGGTCAGTTAGCCTCGGTGTCCGGGGTCAGTTGGCCTCTGGACAGGGTCCAAACCTCGGTAACGAGACTGGCCCAACATGCTCTGGTGGGAGTCCGCTTGATGCTAGAGATGTCCACCGGGTGACTAGCAAGAATTATGCAGACAGAGGTTCCTCGGCGGCTGTATAAGACCTAGTTGGGTCTAAGCCACGAGGTAGACACTCTAAGTTTTAAAGACGGAATCCATGATGGTCCGTTCCTCGGCTGATCCCGAGGAACTTCATCCGTTCCGGTGTGGAATGGAGGCCTATTGGGCCTCAAAGGGCATCCTTGGTGAGGTAGAGATCGTGGTTACACGCGATCTGCGGTGGCTTGCATCCTCCGAGAGTCCTTCTGCCGGTTGGGTGCGAGCAGGAATACCCGGCAGATCATGCTGGGAACTCCTGGTCAACCTCCTTACGTGCGAAGGGTCCGATGATCAGGCTGTCACCTGGGCTTCATCGGTATAGGGCTTGTTGCTTCCTATGCCAACAGGGTCCGGGCTGGTAGGATCCGAGGGTAAGAGCCTATTGGGCTCTATAGTCCGAGTTACGGAACAGGTCAGCCGGGATTCCCCTGTCGGAGGGACCTGAGCAAGGACAACTGTGTGTTGCGCAGTTGTGCTTGTCCAGTCGCTATTCGTACGATTCGTCCCGATGTGACGTTCCACTTTATCCGGGGCTCAGCCTCCAGGATCCTTCTGCCGGAGGGGCTGACGAGAGATGAATTGTGTAGTCACAGTTCACCGCTAGCCAGCCGCTATTCGTGCGATTTATCCCGGTGAACTGGGGTTTCCTTCAGGTTCGACCCTTCTAGTCCGAGGGTCGGAGGGTTGGAGGGTTGGAGGGTTGGAGGGTTGGACGTCGGGGTATCCCTATTGGGGTCTACTCCCTAAGTCAATGGTGGGTCGGGCTTCTGCCACGGCCTATGATGTTCCCTTTTTAGCTCCGTGGATAGCAGGTCGGCGGAGTCGCTGATCCAGCTGGAGCCAGCTAACCGTCGGGGGTCGGCTAACCCTTTAGTTCGGTTGAATCCCCTCGCTGCTTGGCTCGGTTCGCCTCCTGTCATTGTCGCCGGAGACCAGAACATTCTGTCCGGTTCATCCAGGGGAGACCAGGGGAGACGTCCGGTACGGTCCAGGTTGAACTCGTACTTATCGGGTCTATCCGAGGGATCCATCCAAGGTTCGATTCCGGGCTCTTCCGCCGGAGTGGGTTATCGGTGCAATGCGGCTGATGATGCTGCATTGCGCCGACAAACCGCCTTTCGTACGAAGGTCCGGACTAACGTGGTTTAGGGGCTTCTCTTCCAAAACTACGGTAGTCCGAGGGTTGCCGGTTCGGTTATCCTCTACTGACGACGAGGTCTAAGTTTCCGCCTTAGTCGTCCGCGGAGGATCAGGCTCCGCTAACTTTCTGGCGGCCTATTAGGCACCTTCCCTGGAACCTATTGGGTTCACGGGGAAGTTATCGAATGGTTCTTGTGCCATATTCGCCTTCGCTTCAAACCGTCCGCTTCAGGAGGGTAAGGTGAGATCCATATTTTGGTGGTCCTGGCCAGGCCTTGCTGGGCACTCGCCTCGGAACCTTTTGGGTTCACAAGGTAAAAAGCTGTTGAGCCTTTCATGGGATGGAGTCCGGTCAGGTCCACGTCTTTGGACTCTGTCTTTCGATCCGAGGTATTTCCGTTCCCGCGATGTAGGTACCGTTGCTTCCCGCGTCGGAGGGACGGAGCTTAGAATTTTCGTCCACAGGTGGAGGCCTATTGGGCCTCGTACCCCGGAGCCTTTAGGGTCCGGTGAGGTATCGAGCAATCTGTTTGGATCGAAAGACAGGTTACTTGGTCGTAATAGCGTCGTGGTTAGGTGCGGTCTGCAGGTTGCCTTCCTCGCTGAGATCGCCACGGACAGCCATACTTGTAACTGATTCTATAAGTTTCGATGGTAGCAGAACGTGGTTACAACTGCGATCTGCAGCGGTACAGTGGAAGTTGGCTCGGGCAAAAGTTATATTCCAGGCCGTTTGGACGCAGGGTCAAGTCTACCGCCGTGTCCCTTATTGAGGGTCCGGTTTGGGTAGCTGATCATGGTTAATACGATCTGCACTGCTCTTGGACCGTTTCCCTTATTGAGGGTGCGGCCTGGTAACGGGTGTGGTTATCGGGCGCGGTCTGCGGGCTTTACCTCCGTATCCCTTATTGAGGGTCCGGTTAGGTAGCCGATCATGGTTAATAGGCGCGGTCTGCGTTTTTAGCTTGTCGTGGTTCGAACTGCGAGGTGGTTGGCCAGCGATCTGCGGCTCCTCGGTTGGGTTCCATCTGGGGTATACTTCTCTATTGGAGGCGTCGTCATGTCCGTGTGACCGGTTTTGCGGTTAGCCTAACCCTATTGGGGTCCAGCTACCGGTCTCTTTTATTCCAAGTCCACGTTGACCGGGGCTCCGCCACCGAAGTGGGAGCCTTCCGAGTCATCATCCTTATCCCGTCGTCCTGGGTGGTTTGAAGATGTAGCCTCCTGGGTACAGGTTGACTGCGATTCCGAGGCTTCCTGTCCGGGCTTTTCGGCTTTAGTTCGGCGGGCTTCGCGTCTTCGGCGGTTCCTGCCCGAGGATGATGAACCAGGCCACATGTTATACCTGTAAGATGACTTACCCTCGGGCATCGGTGGTGATGTAAACCCGGGTGGCAAGTGGCGATGGGTCCGGCACCATTCCGAGAGGGTCGAAGGCTCGTCGACATCCTTTTCGTCGTCCGGATGGTACTGGTACTCCTTATGCCATCGCTCCGCTGTTAGCAGGAAGTCACGCAACCATAATCCCACCACTGTGTCTCTCATTGGCGTACTTAACCGGGCCACCGCCGTCCGAAGTCGGGGCGGAATGTTGTTGTTCCGATACGCGCAGTACAGGGTGTAATGGCTGTGATGGTGGCCAAGTCGGGCCGCGAAAATCAGTCGCAAAGCCGTCTGAAAAGCCATCGGAGCATCTCCCCGGGCTTCGGGTTCGATGTTGCCAAGGTATTCAGGCAAACCCTGGGCCGCTCTAGCTGCAGTGATCACCATGGCTGCTTGTGCCTCGGTGAGTACAAACTGTGAGTACCTTACTTTCTTAGCCTGGTGCCAGTTGCAAGGCTCAATCGGGGGTTCGGAGTCCGGCACGACCCTAGTTATACGGGTGTCTTCGCCGTATCGACTCCAAAAGGAGGCAGTATCCAAGGTACCGAAGTGATAAGGATCTCGGAAGTGCCAAATGAGTCGTCGGCCCAATTCGTGGGACTGGATTTCCAGTATCGCCGGTATGGGGAGCTGATGTTCCACGAATTGTGCATGGAGTACGATCCGCTCTTCTTCCCACTCGATAATTTCTTCTTCTAGGGCTTCAGTTAGGTCGATTACTTCTTGGCATTCCTCCCTTGCAGCTCGGATCTGGTCGTCCGTCCTTGCACCAACTCGTTCGAGTGCGGTTTTTATGCCGATCGTTCGGGTTTCAAGGAGGTGTCGAATGCCGGTAAACCAAGTTCGGTACCTTTGATTGAGTATACCAGAGGCCGATGCCTCTGGTATCGGGATAGACTTTAGTATCCCTCGGACTGGTTCCAGTCGGGTCGTCCGTACTTTCGCCAAGTATTGTTCGATGGCGTTATGGATTTGCAGCTCCGTTACGAGGCTTCGTTCGGTGTCCGAGCATTGCGGGCAGATCGGGGGTCCGGGGTTCATCGGGTGATCAAGCCGATTTATCCGAGCCTCATTCGTTGCCGTGCCCGATGCCTCTGGCATCGGGATGGGCTGCACTACACCCGAAGATGGGTTCCGCTGACCCTCATTGGGGGTCGTTGGCGCCCGGGTGAAGACAAACTTGGAGTGCAGATAGTCGCATCCAAGAAGTACAGGAACGTCCGAATTATTGGGTTGGACGTGGAAGGTATGGGGGCTGGTGAATCCTTGCAAGGTTACCGGTACGGTACAACAATGGGTTACCATGAAGGCGACTTGTCCGCCGACACCGAGTATTTTGGTGAAATAGCCCAGGGATTCCAATTTAAGGTTGTTGGCCCGGCAGAAACGCTCCTCTATTAGGGATGTTTCGGCTCCGGTGTCCAACATAGCCATGGTTGTGGCTGGTCCAATCTGAACTTCGTGTGTCCATGCCCGGACTACCTTTGGTCGCCCGGTGGTCTGTAACGGTTCAATCGTTACTTCCCTAATGGTCACTTCGACCGGGATTAAAGGTGTTGTTGATCCGCCGGGGACACTATTGGTGTCTACACGCGGCGGTGATGCAATTCTGTCCAGCCTTGGTGGGTCTACTCCGTCTTGTGGGTAGCCCTCCGAGGGTCGGTGTGGACTTAGCCGTTCTGTCGGGGATGGTAAGCCTGGTAGCCCGGATGGAACTTCCTTAACCAAGTGATTCGCCTCCGAACGGTTAGCTACTCCGTCCGTCAACGATTCGGCGGTTTCCACCGGGTGTATCCGGCTTGCTATCCGTTCCTCCATAGATGGTTGACCCTCTCGCAGGGTTGAGAGGTTATATTGCATGTTGAAGAACGTACGCGATCCGGTTACAGTTCGTGCCGGTTGTCGCTGGAAGAGGTCCGCTTCCTGCTGCAGACAGTAGGCGGGCACCTGTGCCTCCAAAGGTACTGATTCCCAGTCTTCGAAGTACTCCGTTACTTCGTCGGTCGGAGCCTCCGGCCGTCTACCTGGTTGGCCTACCAAGGACGGTTCAGGCGTCATTCTGGCGTCCTGTAAGGTTGCGGGTCGGCGTCCCGATTCTCCGCTTGGCCCGTGGCTCGTAATGCCTAATTGGGCACTGAGCCGTCCGGGCAGCCTGGTGACATTTCTCGTCCCGGCTGGTCGGATCCGGTTTCTCCGGCCGACATCCCCGGCTTCACCTTCTGGACCTGGGGGTCCGGGCACATTCTGTGTCCCGGCTGCCGATCGGATCCAAGTTCCTTGGCCGATCCTCCCGGGTACCTGTTCTGGTCCGGGAGCCGCATTATCGGCGTGGCGAGGTTCGGGTTGATTCTCCGAGTATCCGAACCGGGGATGTTCGGCGCCGAATTGGGCTACCGTCCCCGCCGCTAAGATTCTAGCGGCCTCGCTGACCGTTGCGGAGGCTAAATCCTCGTTGAGGTTCCGAGTTGTGTCCAAAGGGTTATTCCGGTTAGTGGGGTTATCCTTATCCGGTGGTTCCGTCGGATGACAGAGGTCGAACGAGTCACCGGAGCTCATCGACCTCAAGCGTTTCCCTGGGATGTACCCGGGACGGGCCCACCAACTGCCGGTTGGAATCCGCCCGGGCCCCTATTGGGGGCCGGGGACGGCGGCAGTTGGGGCCGTTGGGCTGGTGGCGGGGTTGCCAATGGGGGTCGACCGCCATTCTGGGGGTTCCCTCCATTTCCCTGGCCAGGCTGCCGGTTAGGGCTGCCTTGGCCGCCGAATCCGCCGGCATTCTGCTGACGGGGGCGCGGGGGTGGTACGATGTTCGGGAAGTTCTGATTCGCCGAACCTAATGGCCATCCATTATCGTACCGGTACCTCCAATCCAGGTACCATCTCCGGTTCGGATTGTCTTCCGGCCGGAGGTTGGCATAGCCACAACTCGCTTGGTTGTGGTTGTCCCATAGGCAGTGACCGCAGGTAAACGTTCCGTTCTGGGTCAACTGGAAGAACTTGGCTTCCATCCGATCGACATAGGCTGCCTGTAGGCGAGCCTCCTGCTGTGGTGTCCGGGGCTGCCGTTGCACATTCTGGGCCTGGCCGCCTCCACCCGCGCGGTTGCCGAAGTTTCCGCCGCGATTCTTGCCGCCGCATCTTCCGCCGGAGCCACCATATTGTGAGGCTCCACCGCGTGCATATCCGCCTCCGTAGCCGTACCCCTGGTTCTGAGGTTGGCCGTAGCCGGAGTTCTGGCCATAGCCCTGTTGGGGCTGGCCATAGCCGGAGTAACCCTGGCTCTGAGGTTGGCCGTAGCCGGGGCTCCGAGGCTGGCTCGGTTGGCCGCTATTTCCATAGGCAGGCGGCGTGACCATGGTCCCTGTTGGGGCCCCATTCAGGTTCAACGCCGCCATTGCCGCCCAAGTCTGTTCAATCTGACCACGGGCTTGAGGGGGTGGTGTCGCCGGAGGGCTCTGTCGATGAAGCCCCGGTTGCACATTCTGGTAACCTGGCGAATTGGGTTGGATGTATCCGGGAGCCGGCTGAGTCGCGGAGACGGGAGTCGCCGTCCTGACAGTGATGTAGTTGGTGGTATTACCACCTTTAACTACCTGATACATCGGCTTTCCCCGGGTGAAGTCCCGTACGTAGTCCCGGAACTCACGCGTCGTCTTCGGCATTCGGACGTCTAAAGCTGCCCGAAGGATTGGCTCCGTGACGTTCGTCCGCAGGTAGAAGACCGCTAATTCATCGGTGAGGTTGCCTCGTTGTTTGAGGTTTATGATGGCGTCATAGTACTGCTCGGGGGTCTCTTGCCCCAGCATGTACTTCCTAGTGGTGATGTCCGCCACGGCCGTGACTTGTTTGTCAGGGTCCATGAACCGGGCCGCAAATTGCTGCAGCCAATAATCGACGGTCCATCCATTTTCCTCAGGTTCCAGAGCTGACTGGTTCTGGTACCACTCCAGGGCTTGTCCAGTAAGGGCGCCCTCCAGCTCCGTCATGAAGGCGACGTTCGTCATTGCGACGTCGTCAGCCTCCGAGCGATAGATTCGCCGGATCTTTGTGATCCAGCCTTCCACCTTGGCTCCGTCGCCGTTAAACTTCGGCAACTCCGCCCGGTTTTTCCGAGCCAGGATCCGGTTATTCCGTTCCTCATAACGGCGCCGGCCTTCTTCGTAGCCTTCTTGTCGGGCTTGAGCAATATCCTGCTCATCGGGTGGTGGGGTTTGACGAGGTTGGGCCACCGGCATTGCCTGTTGGGCTACCGGAGGGTTCCAACCTATTGGATAGGCCGCTTGCTGGTTCTGCGCAGCCGGGGCGGGTTGAGGTGGGTACGGCTGTGGTTGAGGATAAGGGTTGCCAGGGGGTGCCGGCTGTTGCGGCTGTCCCGGTCCGGGCGGAGGGTTCTGTGCTCCGTACCCCTGGTTCGGCGGTTGGTTCGGTGCCACATACCCAGGCATCCTCTGGAGGACTCGGTTCTGGTCGAGCCACATCCCTGGTGGTATAACCACATACTGGTCAGCCTGGGGCACCGGGCCTATTGGGCCCATGTTGCCTTGCTGGGGCTGATAGGGGACATTGCCAACAGCGCCGGGGCCAACCAGACCTATTGGGTCACGGTTATCTAGCCGAGGCTGCTGTGGTGCGTTATCTGGATAGCCGGGGCGTACCGGGTCAGCCCAATTGCGCTGCCCTGCCGATACGGGTTGTACTTCGATCCTCGGCGGGTACGTGTTCTGGGAGCCTGAACGTTGTCGGTCCCGGTTGGAATTCCCCGAATTGGGTTGAGAGCTTCCCACCGAAGCGTTCGCCGGCGGTCGAAGTCCCATGCCAGGTCCGGTTGCCGGGGCTCGGGGGTTCGAGCCTCGGGGCTGGTCTTGTCCGGTTGAAGTCGATGCTACGGGCCTAGTTCCGGTTGAGAACATCGTCGTTGTGGATGTCCCTCCGTAAGCCGTAGTTGTTGTGGTAGTGGAATGGGTCGGTGCGTTAGGGGTAGCCGTCGAAGTGTTTCGCTCCGGCTCCGGGGCTGACGGTACTACCGGTGGCCTCGGTATGGGTCCAACCGATGGTTCAGTCCGTAGCATTCCGACCTGGTAGATTTGTCCCTCGAGAGCCCCCATTTGACCTATTGGGTTCAGCAGGGGGTTGTCTCGACGCAGGTAGTCATCGATCTGTTGACATTTATCCTGCTCTTGGGTAGTCCGGTAGGATGGAGGTTGCTCGGTCATGGAGTCCTCCAGGTGGGTCTTTTCCTCCTTCAGGCACGCGACCTCGATGCCCAGGTCTTCTCGTTCCTGGGCCAGCTGGTTGTACTTCCCGCACAGGTCGGTGTACTTGTTGGATACATCCGTACCGAAGTTATAAAGCTCCTGTTGGTACTTTAGGAGACGATCCTGGTCTATTTCCAGTCGGGTCTTCTCAGACTCTAGCTGTGTGATCCGGGCTCGTTGAGCCTCGATGACTGCGAGATTCTCAACGCGAGCCTGTTCAAACCGGGCTGTTTCATTCTGAAGATGGGTGGTGAGGGCGAGGATCTGCTGGCCGAGTTGGGCCTGGCATAGCCGAAGGTCTACGGCTACACCCTCCGGGTCGTTCTGGTTCAACCGGAGGTTCTCATAGGCTGTCCGGAGGAAGTCGAGTTCCGAGTTTAGTTCGTCGATCTCTCCCTCCAGGCCGATGATGCCCTGTTTGAGGTGATGCTTCTCTTCCCGATATTCATCCACCCGGCCGAACATCTTGTGAAGCTCGGCCGAGCCAGCCTCGGAGTAGCCGAGGGTCTCTAACCGCTGCTCCAAGTCTTGGCGCAGGGTGACCACTTCGGCCCGAGACTGCTCCAGCATGTCCTGGAGTCTGGTGACTTCGGTCTGATCGTAACGGCAGGGCTCCTCAGTTACTTGCAACTGGGCCTCTAACCGTTCAATCTCCTGGGTAAGGTCATCAATGACGGTGTTCGCATGTTCAAGTTCATCAGTGAGCCTCTTGCGCTCCTGCTTGTGCGAAGTTACCGTCTGGGACAAAACATTCTCCGTCGATTCGACGATGTTTTGCCCGGCCAAGAGCTGGTTTTGCAGCTCATAAATCCGTTGACGGAGGACCTGTGGGTTATCGATCTTCTCCGGAGGGGTCTTGGTCAGGTACCGCCGAGGCGTATAGTCCGAGGCTCCGATGTGTGAGCCTGGGTACTGCTTCGGTGACGGAAACCTGAAGCCCTTCCTGCTATCCGGACGCTCGGTTACCTTATTGGGTAACACGGTTCCGTCGAATATATCATCGGTCGGTGATGGGGTTTTGCTGGCCCCGGAGTTCGAGGGTTCGAACATCGGTGGTGTAGCCGGAAGGTCCGTGGTTGGCTTTGCAACCTTCGGTGAAGCCGATTTCGACTTGCGAGTAGCCTGTGAGGCTTCAATCCGGCTGGCTCGGGTCAGCATGGGTTCACTGCCGGGGGTCATGGTTTTCGGGGATGACGGTCCGCCAACCGAGGTTAAGTTAACCTCGGTAACCGAACCCTCAACCTCGTCCGAGGAGGCTATGTCCGTTCCGACCGATGAAATCCGGAATTTTACCGGAGAAACGGCTTTTTTCGCCGAAGAAGTGGGGGTTGCCGGCCGGGTTTTGGATGTTCCGACCTTTTGGGTCGGAGTCCGAGCCCCGGTGTTGGGGGTCCGAGCCTCGGGGTCCGAGGCTCTAGCCGACTGCAACCTTCCCGTTGGTGATTTGGAAGTTCCCGAGGTCGGCTTCGATAAGTTCGAAGTCCGAGTTGGAGTCCCGGTGAGGGTCCTAGGGTCCGGTGTGGTCGCCTTCGGAGTCCCGTAGGGTCGTTTCGGGTCCGGCGACGTCGATTTCCGACTGTTGTCCGAAGATTTTGGGTTGTTGCCCGTTGGTTTGGGGCTTTGAGCCAGGCTCGGTGGGGACTTAGTTGGTGAACCCGCCTTGTGGGTCACCCCCGGGTCGATGATACCGTACCCTTCAATTGGCTCGGGCTCATCTGGCATTGCCTCGGTTTTGATCCCGCCATGCCGCCCTGTTGGGGCTGCACAGGGTCACCCATGTCCGGTGACACCTCGGAGCTGCTTAGCGCCGGGCTCGAGGCTCCATTGTCCGGGGTGATGGCCGGGAAGAAGACTGGCGAGGCACCTATTGGGTGCACAAGTCCAGCCGCAGGCTCGGAGTTCGCATTTCGACCTATTGGGCCGTGCAAAATCTCCGGCTCAGCCTGTGGTAGCTCGAGGAACGTCCGGTCGTGTGCGTCCTCGAAGCTATCCTCCGGCGATTAGGTGAAGTCGTTCGCTAGGATCCGCGCATCTCGCTTCTCCTTGGCCGATTTGGTCGACTGGTTCGATTTGCCGGACTTGCTCGATCGGTTGGAGTCCGACGAATGAGGCTCGTTGCCCGGGCCGGTATGACGGAAGGTGTATCCGCCTGCGTTATCCCTTCGGGCGTAGCCTTGATCGAACTTCCGTTCGTATGGGTTCGATCGGTCGGACATCTTCGGTGGTAGCTCTATTGGAGCTGTGAAGTAGCCTCCGGGTTGTCCCTTCGGCCAAAAAGTCAGACTATCCCTATTGGGGACTTGTCCGAGGCTGATGAGGCTTTTTGCCTGTTGAAGGTCCGAGGGCCCGGTGGGGCTAAGGTCCGGTGGGGGGCAGAGGTCCGGTGGGGTGAGGGGTGATGGTGTGGATGTGCTTGTACTACTTGCAACTCAGTACTGTTGTCAATACAGGGTACAGCTTACGTACGTCCTATACTACAGCACTGAATGCTATGACGTCACACACCACTAAGTGGTCTTGCAAATTGCTGCCTACGTCACGATTCTGCGTGCCGCGCGCAAAATTCCGAAAAAACTATGACTCATTACGGGCCTATAGCATAGGGAATCTCCCCGCTATCCTGATTGGTCAGATTTTATAATGTAAAATCGGCCGTCGTGACGTCACAATTAATTTTTAATTTGAATTAATTTTATTTGCCGTGGGAAAATCGGCGAAAATTCCGGAAAAATTATGAAAAGTTATTTTTCGCCGACCAAAAATTAATTTAGCCGGGGGAAATTAGCTCCTTAATTTTCGTAAATTTAGAAAGGTTGTTAACCGAGGCTCAGAGGGTCTACACCGAGGCTCCGAGGGTCCGACCTAGTAAGGTTGGCTAACCCTATTTTTACCCGTGAAAGATGTTTTTAAGCCCGTTTTTCCGGGTGAAAAAGGTTTTTAGCCGACCGAAACTAGTTTTCGGCGGTGGAAAATCAAAATAGCCCGGCTATATCGGGTCTACCGAGGCTCTACAGGGTTTACCGAGGGTCAATCGACCCTTTTTACCGGGTTAATCCGAGTCGTTCCGCTCGTTCGTCCGGTGAATCCCGCGCTGTTAAAGTTGCGGGTGCCACTTAAGGCAAAGGCGACCCCGATTGATGAGGCTGAGAGGGTCCGCTGGGTCCGTGCCGTCCGTTCTGTCCGGGGATCCGCGGTAGCCGCTAATCGACCCGGGCCAAGTCCGTCCGAGGGTCGTTTTCGCGAGGAACGTTCCGTCCACGCGCAAGAAGAGGGTCTGCCAAGGCTTTCTGCCAAGGCTTTCTGCCCGCAAGAGAGACAAACGAGACCAGACCGTTCTGGCTGGCGGCGATCAGATGGGGATAGGAACCTTTGGTTCTCCCCTGTCTTCTCGTCGGCCGTTTACGGATGTAAGTCTACACCGTGGTCTCAAAGGATCCGTTGAAGGAAAACTCAACGATATGCTATCATGTGACAGCTGGCGAACAAAGGCTCACGATCGTGAGAAAAGGCTTTATTGTGGATAGCAATAAAGTGAAGAACCAACATACAAAGGCTCGAGGTGCGAGCAGTATCGTGCAAAAAACAGTGAATGATAATGCTAGTGAAATAGAATGAACGGCATATCGAGCCAAAGCATGGAAAAAGCCTATGCGGCATACTGGGCAGATCCAACACGAGCGAACGAACGCTGATAGGCCGAGATGTGGAAGTGGGGCGTGGCTCCGCCTACATCGAGGCCGATGATTGGCCGAGACGTAAGGCTGGGCGGAAAGCTGCCTGAGTCGAGGCCGATCTAGCGCTCGACAGCGAGTGCGACTCGGTGTGAGTCAGCACACCGGAAGCGGGACTATCGCTGGCTGCCATACTCGTAGGCTGCCATAGCGACTGGCCCAACAACGAGTAGAAAAAAATACCATATCTGAGAGCACCGTGAATTCTGCAATAAATCAGCCTTTATTGCCGTTTATTGCCATGGTCAACGCAACACAACAAGTTCAAACTTAATAAGAAAAATAATTTAAGCAATGACATGCAATAATTTAGTTTTTCTTCAAAATTGCTAATTAGGTGCTAAAAATTCAGGTGCAAAATTACTACTACTTAAGTGCAAAATCAATTATTAGGTGCTAAATGTTCTAATTAGGCGTAAATGATTCTAGTTATAACTGTTCATTAAAGTTTGCTTAATTAGTAATTAGTTAATTAAGTTAATTAAACCATATTATCTCAACACTTAATTACGGACTATAGCGTAATTTCATACAGTTTAATGCAGCACGGAATCATCACGAACATTTATAAGCAGCTCAGGATAACTTTAACGAGTTGATGTGCGGTCGTGAATGTGGCCACGAATTATAAAACCGAGCTCAACAGCTCGGTTTTATAATTCAGCAACTGATTCTCCATCTGACCAGTGCGCGCAGCGTTATCAGTGAATCTGTCTGACTCACAAATCAGTGCGTGAGTTGGAGCGCGCTCGAGCGTTTTGACCTAGATACAATTCGCATCTGAATCCCAATACGTGGTAAATTTGACAGTTGCTAGTATATCTCTCTCGAGAAGTTTAGCTTCCGGGTAGGATTGATTGGGTCTACTGTATCACAAATTTCTAAAATATTTTTGAATTCCGCGTTCACCAGTATTCATTACGGCATAATAGGGGCCAGTCAGTGTTCACCAACCTTTTGACAGAAAATCGAGAAGGCAGATCCAGGCGCCCAAGGATGTCTTCCAGAATCGGAAGCGGGAGGCTGCCTATGTGCCCTACGGTATTTAAAAAAAACAGAGGACTTCCGCAAATACAATAAACTAGTGGGAAAGGCAACCGAAAATAACGGCATCTGCATCGCGATGCGACAATTAAAATTATTGTCATTAAAATTTCTACGCTAAAACAATAATTAATAATAGCTGCTCAACTTTCCCACCTACCGAACCGTTAACTTCATTAAATCTTTTACGTGAATTCCGCGCTTACCAGTATCCAAATCTACAGCTTCGAAGTAGACGCGGGCGTCGGGTGTCGGCGATGGAGCAGTGCCTCCCCACTCCACGCAATGTCGTTTACAACCGGCGAGCAAGGCTCGCTCTTGCCATAGTACCGCGTCTCGTGGCTCAACTCTGTGCTGCCCCAAGAAAATAAACGTCACTGTATCGTTGTCGACGCGTACGTACCTTCCTTTTTCCTTATATCGGGCTATGAAGCTACTTGTATAGCGAGCGCTCTCAGAATCCCTATCACGCGGCACCCCATACGCGAAGCACGGTTCAAGACGGTGTAGTTCAGTCTGGATTAGGTAGGCTCGGTCAAAGGGTACGACGCGTTTGACCCACACCGGTGACGACATGCTGTAGATCGGCGCCGCGTCCGGTGAAGGCAGGCGGTTAATAATCATCCGGGACCAGGGAAGGATGTCGTATCTCTGCAATCCGGATTGGTTATGATTGCCCATAATAACATAATTAAAGGAAGAAGAAGACGGTTTGAACAGTGTGCCGGGTCGAAAAGCGTACGGGCCATCGTCGCCCTGTCGAACGGCAACTTGAACGGAAACCCCGTTCTTGTGAGAGGAATATTGGAGAGGATCATAGAGCCAAATGTGACGCGAATGGATCCAGCACGCGATTACCGACCGGGATACGAGATCGACGAAGAATTCGTCGTCTCTGAGGTCTTTAATCCTTCCCAGATACCAATCGTTTTCCTTTTTAACTAGTACATAGTTCATATAACCCCATTCTCGTCTTTTTGTACAGCTTGGCGGTTTGCGCTCGGTCATTTTTCATAAATAAAACTCAATGGTATTGTGCCAATAAACGCAACAATATAAAGCTCAAATGTATCTCCAGCCGTACCACAATCAGCAAACCACCAGCAGTAAAACCATTGAAATCGTCGTCAAACTGCAGGAGCAGCGCGTCGCGCGAGCAAACCGTTATGCATTTATATGGATCCGCGGAGCATGCTAGTCAGCCATTCGCCGTGTCAGAACAAAATTAATCAATATATCAGTTGTGTGCCAGCCTGTCTGACTGCTACTCTCACGTTTAGGCCAGGCATGTCTGTGTAATCTTAGTCTAGCTGAACTCCCTGCCTTCTTCTACTCTCTTATGATTGTATGAGTATCTTGTCTGTTCAACTACGACAGTACCGTGTACATACAGAGTAATAATCTGGAATGCAGAAAGCATAGGCAAAGTCATGTCTGCACCCTGTATCAAGTTATCAACCTGGATATACCGCCGACTCGCGTCACTTTTAGCAGGGCAAAAGAAGCGAGCATGCCTCACAGGCGCATAACACAGTGTTGCTGCGGCGTACCTGTTAATGGTGCCAGGCGGAAGCGGCATCTGTTCTCCGCTTTATGGCGTCGCCGCGTTCAAACATTGCCGCTCGACAATAGTATTGCGTCTATTAGGATTAGCGCCTTCCCTAGAGATGTGCTTGCTCATGCTGTCTACCTCTTCAGAATTCTCGTAGTCTAATTCTGTTGAATGTCTTGCTCTGCCCGAGACGGTTACCGCCACTGCGCGTTAAAATAAAGCTGGCGCTCGCGCTTGAGAGCTTCCGCATACAATCTGCCTGTTGCAGTGTTATTCCGCCACGCTATTGTAAATCTGCGTGAAATAAGAAAGTCTAACTCATATTATGGCATAGAAGTAGAGGGACTGCAGGCCCAACAGAAAAGGAAAAAAGTGTTCCAATTTGGTAAAAATGTGTTTCAGTTTGCACCTTCAAATGATGCACGGCTTAGCATAATAATCATACCACTGAGTCACTGCCCAGATAATTATACGGTACTAAAATAATTATGTATGATGCCGAAACGGTTCAAAACTTCGTATCGCAAAAGTGTCAGCTAAAGCCTAATTATTCTAATCTGCTATCGCGAGCAGATTGCGCGTGACTCTGTTAGCAGTGAGCGCTAGATATACAACAAAATGGGCATTATTTGCAAACGCAAAAGCTCGCTCTGCCGGTTCCAGTATTCTATTTTCGGCGCTCGACAAGCCCGGCGCGGAAAGTTTTAGTCATAGTCTAAAAATCGCATCCATAACCCGCAGCATCATACCGTTAAGGCGCGAAATATCTAAATTCTGTAAATCCACATCGGCCCAGTTTTGCGTGGATCCGTCAGGCCAGAATCCGTTATATCTACACACGGTCATTAGTTAGAAAATACATCAAACACCACTGGGTATCTTACATTTGCAGGAGTATCCGAATATATTTCCAGTCGTCGGGATACGTCAGAGTGGCTAGCATTCGTTGATGAACGGCCGTAAGGCGGTTATATACGGCTTGATCGACAGGAGGGTAACTATTCGCGCTTGCTAGCAGTATATTGCGGATTGTTTGATTGTCTGAATCACTGCCGTCAATAACTAGCCGGGATACCACAACATCCATGGAGAGTTCCCGCTCCGTAATAGCATCGTGCCATAGGATGCCCGTTTTAGGACAAACATAGGTAATCGTGGAATGGCGGACGCACGAAGTTGGCGCTCCGTAGCACGCCGTCAAGTGTGCAGCTGATGGCAATCAATCGATGGCAAAGTGGGCGAAACCCCTCCAGATAGCCGGTGCAGGCCCAGTGAATCATAAACCGCGAACGAAAGCGGTGAGCGTGCCAAATGTCTATCGCAACGTCGCCGCCTTTAACGATGATGCTGTGTAATTTGGCTGCTTTAATACTAAGCAAGTGAGCAATGATTTGTAAGAACTGGGGGGTGTCGGGATCAGTGGGCTGACAGATATAGGTGATGGTTCGTGTGTGAATCGTGATGGATTCTTCTAAAAGCAAGACGAATTGGTATTTCCACACCCGGTGCCCAGGTGCATACTGCGTAGTTACTCCCGCTGCGGCCTGGGCTTTGCGTGCATCTACTGTATGAGAAGATGCCGGTTTGTTGAAGGCTGGACAAACCGCCACAAAGCACAGACCCTAAAAGCGCAAGAAAAAGCAGATTAAAAAGTCTTTTGTGTACGCCTATGCCGATCGTGTACGTGGCTGAAAAATCATCGGTCTGGTCCAATAAATTGCGCCTTTTTGAACCAACTTTTGTATTTAATTAACAAGGAACATTAGATGTCGCATTATTTCGGGCAGAGTGGGTGTTCCTTGCTTTACCCCTGAAAAGAACTCCGACATTGTACTGAACGTGTTCGAAAAACAGCACGACTCAGCAGAATAATTCGCGTAAAGCTTGCTAGCGGTCGGTTTACGTTGAAGTACTTAATTCCTCACAACCCTCAAAAACTACTTATTTCTGAAAGGGCAATCACTTACCGGAAGTGCCAGCTCAGAGCACCAAGTTCGTGTATATACGCGGAAACTTTCGCTTTCGCGCACTTTCAAACGCTTTTTTGGTTTGTTCTGCAGCAGAGCCAACTGATCTGCATGCACAGGAGGCATGAATCCGTTATCGCACGCAGTATCCGGTGGCCTAGTTAAGAAGGTAATAAAAATTCCAAAAAATTTAAATGCATTCAGGTCACAGGTGTACCAGAAGTGCCATTATAGATCGATCTCCTCCAAAGTTTGCACTTAAGGCACAGTACCATGAAGGTCGTTCTTGCACCGCTCCACTGTTCTATCACGTTTTTTTTAAATTTTAAAATTAATTTCAGATTACTTGGAATTAACTTTGGAATTTAAACAAAATCATGGGAGTGTGGACCGGTGTCAGAATGATCTTCATGGTTATGCGCATTTACGCGTACGAGTATTTATGTGCGAAATTTGAAGGAGATTGGTCCATAATGAGACTTTCGGTACACCTAAGCGCAGCTGAGCTTTTTTGGAATTTCGTTACCTTTTTAACTCCGCAACTGGATGTTACGCCTGTTCATACAAAAATCATTTGGCTACACAATGTCAAAAAGCAACCCAAAAAAGTGTTTGGAAGTGCGCGATAGCTCCTTGGATGTATACGCATTTAGTGCTATATACCGGGTCACTTATTTTAGCTTGACAAGTGAACACTTCCATATGTTATTGTTGCAGCAGGTCATGCATCAAAACAGTGCAACTGAAGCAAGCAAAACAATTAATGTAAGAACTGAATTTTTTTCGAAAATTGCGAGGACCGCACAGCTTATCCTTTTCCGTACACCTTTTCAATACTTCTTTTTCTACTAAATGCCGAAGGTGTTCACCACGTAAAAACACCTGTAGCGCATTAAAGTAAGTATTTCGTTCAAGAAAAACAGAAAAATCTGGCACGAAATTTTGTGTTGACGAATTCGTATACTACGTACTAAGTACTTTACACAATTTTATTTAACGGCATTTTAGTTAGCCGTTAATAAAAAATACACTTCTGTTTGCCAGGACAAGTTGTAATGGTTTTTCTACCTAATTAAATTGTCAGTGTCAGTACGCTTGCGCAGATTTACACTAATTAAAATGATCAAATTTTAAACGTTAAAAAAACACCCGAAATCGTTAGTATCACGCGAAACCTTAGGATGTCTATTCAAAGTGCCCAAAACGGCTGCTGCATTTCCTCTAACCACTGCTAGACTTAAACGCTGTCTTAAAAAGGCCGTCGATCGAGGTTCTCCGTAACTTCACGATTCTTCCGGCCGGCGAAGCGGATCAGTTCTGCGAAAGCCGTACCGAATGTCCCAAACGTTTCAACCACCAAAGGATAGAAGAGGTATCCCATTTCCTCGACAAAATCGTGCTTCCGGCGTTTACTGTCCTCAGCCAGCTGTGCAACACTTCTGGCTTTCATAGAGCTAGCTCGTATATGGGACCCGGCCACAGTGTCCCAACACGTTGAGTCCCAAACCACTGCTTTATCGTCGCGCACAGGAATTAAGGTCATACCGTCAGGCCGTTTACCATATTTGTCTGACAGCCCAAGAGGCTGTCAATTGTCAGTTTTTTTACTGCTAACTTATGAGTTCAGGAATGGCAGATTATTTATGAGAAAGAAACTAGAAGAAAGAAGCCGACTGTCGTATCTAAAGGCCTGGACGGGCTTATTAGACCACTTCCCAGCCACGCAAAGCGGTATGAGCACTCTTCTCTCTCAAACTGGTATAGCGAAAACAACTTGGAGGAACGATGGAGGAACTAACAGGAACACAGGAACCAAGAATCCCTATCAGGAGCCCTGCCAATCATACGAATACACGAAGGTTGCCTTACTTCTCACTCCCGGTCTCGCATTTGTACGAGGATCAAATAAAGGCGAAGGTTAATTGTAACGCGAACGCGAGTATACTGCGGTACCCAAAGCTAAGATTAGACGAGAATCCCGAACTTCTAAGTAACCTTTAGAAAATACTGCCCTTTAATCCAATATACTTTGTACTCGTCAACACATGGAAGTCAGAAAAGTAAGAATGTCAGAAATCAAGAGACTAATTCCTGACCGCTACCGATATTAGGCATCACTCGAGCTTATATAGACTAGCAGAAGTACACGGCGGTTGTACGGCATACATCGCTAGGGATTTAACGTACAGCCAATCACCGGTAGAGAGATGACTAGATAATAACACTGTGGTTCGTATTTGCAGGTAAAGGCGGACATCTTAGAGGCATCCGGACGTACGATGTGGGTACATCCTCCTCCCCACGTCACGACAATTGTGTTCAGCCACCTGGTATGGACTGTATGGTGAATAATCGTTGTCACTGTTCACCAACCTTTTCACAGAAATCGAGACAGCAGATCCAAACTCAAAAGGACATCTTTCAGTATCGGAAACGGGAGGCTGTTTATGGGCCTAAGGCAATGGAATAAACTGTGAACTTCTGCCAATACTCTGCCTCATTTACTGGGTAAATGCAGGCAACAGAATAAACCTTGCATTGCGATGACACGATACAATCATTATAATTTTAAAACTTTAAGCAATAACAAATGATAAGTGTCACGTATTGCCAAATACGTTGTTATTTATTGCTGCTCGTGCACAGGTCGACTGACAATCTGCAGCTGGTATTCGCATATACCGTTGCCGTTGCTAAGACATAGTATAACTCCATTACATCTTCCCCAGTGGTGAAGCCATTCATCACTCACTGAAGAAATTATAAAGCCATTTATTTAAGTAATAATTCCAATTCCATTATAGTAGGTAATATCAATTCAGCCTAATGCTTTCGGTATCTTCAGCATTTCCATTCAGCTTGCTGCGCTTACGCTTTTTCTTCTTCTTCCGAACACTTACCCGTGATACGCCATCACTGTCAAAACACGTTTCCGGTTCCGCATTTTCGGTCGTACACAAACGCTCGGTCGCATCCTCAGCACCGTCCACTACTTTGCTGTCTTCGGCCAAACACACTGTCGCTGTGTCGTCTGCCTCGCTGTCTTGTGATCCAGCTCCATGCGAGCTCGCTGATTTCTTATGCGATGTCAGCTCATCGGATTCTCCCCGTTCATCCGGCGCGGCCGCGGGCGTAACCGAATCGGGATGCTCTTTAGGACATTTCAGGTCCGTAACCACGTCGGCCAGCTCGATTAACTGGCACTGGACATCTTGCAGTGTCCGGTACATATCGCGAAGGCAAGCCAGGTCATTTTTGGCCAGCTGGCTTCTCTTTCGCTCCTGCCAACAGTGCTTCACTGTACGCCTGGGCGAGAACGTCGGCAGCACGTCAAATTCTTCGGCCACCTGAATGCCCATGACGTCAAACTCGTCTTCAACTAGAAAGGTCTTCTTTCCTGCCTCCTGTAGTTCCCTGGGTTCAGCGCGACAAACTTTCGCGATGTGTCCGCGTTTACCGAGTTCCGGCACTTGACATCTTTAGCCCAACAGTTCGCACGCATATGGTCCTGGTCACCGCAGCCGTAACAGCCACGCCCACCATCGGCAGACTTCCTCCGTGTGCCACCACTATCGCGCGCGTCTGAACCGCCATCCTGTCCGCCTCTTTCCCTGCTCCGGCCGCTGCGCCAAGAGGCTTCGCCGCGCTTCTGGCTCTGTGCGCTGGGACGGCCACGCCCTTCTCCGCCAGTGACCTTGGCGACCACGTCTGCGGCGTTCTGGTTCCGGCGGCTGCTGCGGGAAATCTCGTACTGCTCCGCAAATTCCAGCGCCTTCTCCAGCGTCGAGTACTCCTTCGACGACAGGTGCATTCGGGTGGCATCGTTCTCCAAGCCATTCAGGAAGGTCGCCTTCATGTTCCCTTCGAGGACATCCGCGGGGAATGCGCAGTTGAAGGCTTTCTTCCGGAGTCTGTTGGAGAACTCTAGCAATGTTTCTCCAGACTCTTGCTTGAGCGAAAAGTAATTCGCCCACTCCGTGTCCTTGAGCGTCTTTTTCACATACGCGTGCTCCAGGTTGTCGACTATCTGGGCCGTCGTATAGTCATCGGGATCTTTCGGCAAGCACATTGCGTGCAGCATCTCCAATGCGTCGATGCCCAGGGAATCTAACAGCAGGGCCTTTTGTTCATCGCTATCGGTGACCTTTCGGAGCTTAACGTAGTTCCTGTACCGGAACTGCCAGGATCTCCAGGTCATCACCAGCGGATCAAACTTCAACAGGCCCACGCTCTCCTCCTTCCCCTTACTCTCCGTACCACTAGCCGTTCCGCTCGGAGGCGCCATCCGTACGCAAGTGGAGTATCAAAGCAAAGTTCGAAATATCTCAGCCTACACGTCAGTTTGTCACGTATTGCCAAATACGCTGTTATTTATTGCTGCTCGTGCACAGGTCGACTGACAATCTGCAGCTGGTATTCGCAGATACCGTTGCCGTTGCTAAGACATAGTATAACTCCATTACAATAAGTAAAGATTCCATTATCTCGCCTTCCGAAAATCCGTTAGCTTCATTAGGTTTTTACTTGAATGCAGGCGCTTACCAGTGTCCGAATCCGCAGCTTCGAAACTGACGCGGACGCGGGTTTCCGGCAGTGGAGCAGTGCAATAAAGGTAACGATTTTCACAACCGACGATCAAGGCTCGTTCTCGACACAGAAGGGATTGTCCTGGCACTTTGCTGTGCTGCTCCAAGAAAATAAACATCACTGTATCGTTGTCGGCGCGTATATACATTCTTGGTTCCATAGTTGGGGACATAGCAATGTTATCAGTTGTATGGCGTAAGCTATTCCCAGCGCGTGGTCTCTTATACGCGATGCACGGTTCAAGACAGTGGAGATTAGTCCGGATTAGGTAGGCTCGGTCGAAGGGTACGACACGTTTGACCCACACCAGCCCCGGTGACTCAGACAAGCTGTAAATCGGCGCCTCATACGGTAAAGGCAGACTGTTAATAATCTGGAAGGAGGGAACGATGTTGCAGCGGATCATTCCGGATTCGTGTTCCTTACCGTGTTCGTCACCCATAACAACGTAATGAAAGGAATACAGAGGCGTTCCAAGAAGCGTACCGGGTCGAAAGACAAACGGGCCATTGTCGCCCTGTCGAACCGCCACGTGAACGGAAAGCGTGCACAGTTGAGAGGAAACGCGGTGCACGAGAGCCAAATGTGACGCGAATGGATCCAGCACACGGCTACGGACCGGCACATGAAGTCGATAAAGAACTCGTCGTCGCGGAGGTCTTTAATCTTTCCCAGCCACCAATCGTTCTCGTGTTTCACCAGTACGTAGTTCATTTGACCCCATTCTCGGATTTCTGCCCAGCTTTGCGGTTTGCAGTCGTTCATTTTATGAATAAAACTTAAGTGATGTTGTAACTAAATGCAACAACATAGCCCGCGATTGTGTTTCAGCCACCCCAATCGGCAACAGCCAACAGTGCAATGGTACCACTGAAGGCGTGAAAGTGCATGCGCTTCCCTTGCTCAAGTATTTATACGTTACCGGTCTACGCTAGCAGTTAGCCATAAACCTTCGCAGGACATGGCATTCGCTTAGCCAGATCAAAAATCAGATGTGTGACTGGCTGTCAGGCTGGCTTCAAGAAAAACAGCAGTTTCTCTGAACTGGCGATAAATACACACGCTGGCTAAAATCGAGGACGCGAAACTGAATGGCATTTGTTGTACGAAAAACAGCTAATATAGAGCTGCTCATACAGAAACAGGGACTGACCAAAAAGAAAGTGGATATCGGTTGTACAAAATAACACACAGAGTACAAAATACACAGAAGCGACTCACGCACAGCGACAAAATGTTTCAAAGGATTTTAACGTATGGCGCCGTGGTGCAGTGGTACTGCTTACGCGGATCTATCGACGTAGCCGGGGTTCGATTCCCCCATCGCTGCATTTTTCAGCCGTTTCTCGGTTTCACTCGGATTGCGCCTGGCTGATAGTAGCTACACCATGCCGGTCGGCCGGGTGGTTATCGCAAATTCGGAACTGTTGATTATGTCAGGCTGTGTCTGCTTTTCTGCTTTATGGCGTTGCCGCACTCAAGTATTTCGATCTCTACGAGTAGTACTAATAGTACACATTGACTTGTTGTGCAGGCTGACAGGTTCGACAACTTAAACCATGAAACTTTTTGAGCTGATCCGGAGACAGAGAAAGGTGTATGTGTATGTGGAGAAAAGTGTATGTAGAGCACAAGACTTCCATCAAAACTATTGACTCAAGGCGACCCTTCGATATACTTGCTGGGCGTCCAGATAGAAATAATTTAAATAGCGTGCAATTTGCTGACGCGTCCGCAAATGTTGATTCATTGAGGAGAATAAAAACCAGTCTGGAAAAACTTCAAATCCTTAACATATGCACTATCAAGACAACGTTTTAAAAACCAGGAATAAACAGCAAACTAAAACCTGTAATATTATCAACATGAGGACAACTTATAGTCAGTACAATAATGGCAACGAGGGTCAACTTGCATAGCTTGCGGTCGGAACTGCGTGTAAACAGCAACACGAGAATTCCGTATCGGTATTAACATGTCACAACCCTAGCCTTCACAATAGCAGCAGAACGGTCGACGGTTGGCCAGTTTTAGCCGATTACTTATGATATTCCTACTTTTTGCAAGACCAGTGAGGGTGGTTACGTTTACAGTCTGAAAATCGCATCCATTACTCGCAGGGCCATCTTGGTCAGGCGGGAGACATCCAGATTTCGTAAGTCTACATCATCCGAGTTTCGCGCCGATCCATCAGTCCAGAATCCGTTATATCTGTACAAGGCCAGCCATAAGATATCAATGCAAATTGCAAATACACAAACACTAGTAGCTACTTTTGAAACTTGCATTTGTAAGATGATCCGAATATACTTCCAGTCATCAGGATATGCCAGGCTCGCTACCATTTATTAGAGTAGACTACTCTGTGCCCACGACAGCCGCCCATACCGCCGCCTACCTGGTTGACTCAAGCTCAAGCACAAATATCTTGATCTTCGCCAACAGCGGCGATGGCACAGTGGCTGTGCTACGTGGATCTCACTCGGTAGCCAGCGGTTCGATTCCGCTCCATCGCCATTTTTGCGAATGCCTCACGGAACCGCCCTCCTCGCTGAGATCCCCACGGACAGCCGACTGAGGGCTGACTCTGTAACATGGTAGCAGACAAGCAGCGTTGGCTCGGACGGGAACCAGACTGCCTACTGCAGAAGCGGAACCGCCCTCCTCGCTGAGATCCCCACGGACAGCCGACTGAGGGCTGACTCTGTAACAGCTGTCCGTGGGGATCTCAGCCACTCAGTGCCCAATTTAGAATGGAGCGTGCGACAGAGAACCTCGCGCATGCGGTTGGGGGTTCTTAGCACCCCGTCAATGGTGTAGTCGACGAGAATCAGTTGGTGGCAAAGTGGGAGGAACTCTCGCACAAAGGTGCCGGTCCAGTCAAAGCCAAACTCTGACTCGTTGCGATGGTGCAGAATGGTAACCCCCTCGTAACCGCCTTTAACGAGGAGCCTATCTAACTTGACGGTCTTAATCCGCATCAAGTGCGTAGTATGCATTAATAGTTCTTGGCATCCACGACAGTGACAGCAGATGTAGGTAATGGTTCGGGTGTGGTGCGTGATGGATTCTTCCAGAAGCACGGTTAAGATGTACTCGTGCCAATGACCACGTAGGGTAGTTTCTTCCGCTTCGGACTGAATCTTGTGGGCATAAATGAGATGATGCCGGTTTGTGGAAGGACTTGCAAGAACCGACTGCCACAAAGCGCACACTCTACAAATACAGAAAGGGCATTACGGCGTTCAAAAAGTACAAAAGACCGGTCTTGTAGGTTATTTTTGACGAGGTTATTTTTTGAGGTTTTTTGTAAGAGGGCCACGGACATAAGAAACACGGTAATACGCTCTATACAACTGAACTGTTGGACCAACCTTTCTGCATAAAATCGAGAAAGCAGATCCAAGCCTAGAAGAACCTCCTCAAGGACTGGAATCGGGAGGTTGTCTGTATATGAGTTCTGCGATAACATAAAAGTCACGCATTTCTATCAAGGGATATGGCCCGGTACATGGTGTCAAAAATGGGATACATAAACTACAACTTTCGCTTTCGCGCACTACGAATTATTACTTTTTCGTACTTAATACTTTACGTCATTCTAAAGCTAGTGATTATACAAGCCCGTTTTCAAACCTGTAGACCGCTGTAAACGGGATATTTGAAAAGCGTGGGCGTGAGCCATTCAAGGTGCTTTGGCACGTCACGCTACTGATCGTTAACGCCACTACGGTGTGAGGTGTGTGTGAGAGAGACAAGTCCTTCTTGAAACTTTGCTGTAAAAGAAACACGGCCATTGGGTCCAAAGTGAACCAATTTCAGGTTCATAGCATTTTCCAATTCTTTTAAAATGAATTTTAAAATGTTTGAAATTCGTTTTAAAATCGGAAAAAAATGCTATGAATCTGATATTGGTTCGCTTTCGAATTTATGGCCATGTGTCTTTTGCAGCAAAGTAATTTTGCAGCAAGATGATCGGGTAATTACCAGACTTTTGGTACACAACAATGCGTTTTAACTTTTCGCCGATTTTAATTCATCATACCTCGGCAACCGGATGTCACGCGCGCAAACGGTTTTCAGAACGATGTATAATCATTTAGCTTAAGAATAACGTAAAGTATTAAGTACAAAAAAGTACGTAGTTCGAAGTGCGCGAAAGCGAAAGTTTTAGTGTATGTATACAGTATACCACTTATGGCACGATGTACCGGGTCATTTTCCTTAACATTATGAGATTGCATCCTGACAACAGGAGATTATAGATTAGGTCCTCGTGCAACACTCATTGTTGTGCTGCCGTAATGCACGTTCATACCAGTATCAAGATCCACTGCGTTGGAATGGGCATGGGCGCCGACCGATATTCGACCAGCGTCCTCTGCTTTGGCGCATTTCATGTAGTGCCATTTACAGTGGTGATACAAGTCTTCCTCTCGACACACGATCGTTTCCCCGGGATTATCGCTGTGCTGTTCCAAAAAAATCAACGTCACCGCGTCGCTGTTGACACTAATGTGCATCCCTCGCGCGTTAGCCATGGACATAACGTCGTTAGGATTGCGATCAGAATACGCCGTGCACGGTTGGTAGTACCAAACGCAATTCTTAAGCCGGCTTAAATTGGCCTGAATTAAGCAGGCTTTGTCAAAGGGTACGACACGTTTGACCCAGACAAAGCGTGGTGACGAGCACATGCCATAAACGGATGCCTCATCCGGTCGTGGCAGGCGGTCAAGAACCTGAAACGAACGAACGATGCTGCATCGGGTCAATCCAGACTGGTTTGGGTTATCCAGCACAACGTGGTGGAATTCAGGTTTGCCAATTTTACGCGGTGGATGCAGCGTACCGGGGCGAAATACATAGGGTCCTTGGCCGTCCTGCTTCACAGCAACCTGAACTGGGTCAGTATTAGGGTGTGCCGTGTGGGAGCGGTGCAGGAGGGGATGATAGAGCCAGATATGGCGCGAATGGATCCAGCACGCGGCCACTGTAGACGACATGAAGTCGATAAAGAACTCCTCTTCCCGGAGATCTTTAATCATTCCCAGTCACCAACCAGTTTCGCGTTTTATGAGTACATAATTCATGAAGCCCCATTCTCGGCGGCTGACACAACTTTGAGCTTGGTGCTTGTCCATTCCCATAAGAAAAACCAAATCCAAATTACCAGTATGAAGAGTTACCAATGTTGGTGTGTTTGTAATTACTAATAACAGTGAAATCGTCGTTAACTGTATCTACTGTTAGAACAAAAATTATTAGGTAACCATTGCAATGTACTGAATGTAGATTGTAGTGAAATGCTTTAGTGGGTGAGCGAAGGATGATAGCATAGAGTGCTTGATGGCAGTCGCTTTGTCAGCACGCACGCGTGACCCCGGATCTTCGGAGACAACTGTCAGTTTCTTTCACACACAGGCAGAGTATCCGTAGCCAGTTTTGGCTTCTTTAATCAAATGTTCACCCCATTCGTAAAAAGCGTACTTGACAAAGAATGGTACCGTATTTAGCGTATCGTTTTCAGTGTTCTTGACCTGATCCGGTTTTGAAATTTGATATTATAATGGAAAGCAGGCTATTAGTAGCCTTCTAGTTCTGTTCGAGTAGTGTTTTGCTCTTTCATACAGCAACTTTGTTTTATATTCATGTACGCCACTGTAGTGGTAAGCATAATCGACTGGTTTACGGAAAGCATATTTCCCGCAAGTCATTTCTTACATCGACATAAAGCTAGCTCCCAATCTCACGTGTGTGCCATTATCTGTAAGAATTTTGGCAGTCGACCGTGTAGGATTATTCAAAATTATCCTGTAGTAGGATACTTCAGATTAAAATTATATTTCCGAACTTGTGCGAGTTAATTTCACCTAAAAACGGTTGGTGTTATTACCGTATATGAGTGCATAATGCACGTGAGTGCATAGGCAGTAAATTGAAGTTTTGAAACACGAACACTGGGCAATCTGTACTTCGTACTGACGACTGTCGTTACTGGCTCACTATTATGTTATCAATGCAATAGAGTGTTACAAAACACAAACAGGTAATTTCCACTTCTTTATTATGTTGTATACAGTTGTTGTAACTTGTATACAATAGATTTAGTACCCGAAGATGGTTAAAACAGACCAGTCATTCCCGTCTAATACAGCAGTTAAAAGACTGTACGAGTTGTATGTTATGAAGACGGTACGCGTTTAAACTTCTGGAACTTTTTTACTTTCGGCATCGTCGTTCAAACACCTTTCCCGATTACCGACCGTCGTCTAGAAGATTGCATTAATCTTCTACAACGCGGTCAAAACGGGACTGGGTACACTGAAATAACTTTTGATGCTAGAATCAGATCATTTGCAAAATTAAAATAAGAAGCTAACAAGAACGATACTTGTATCGGTTTAATTGCATCGCAGAGACTATAATAATTGTAGATATCTGAAAGCTGAAACTGGCAGAAGGAGAGATTAAAATCTGTAATAACAAAGTCGTCAGCGTCTACTGTATGATTTTACTGTTGATGTTCTACATGTCGAATCCGTGCAGTTTGGTGACAAAGCCGCCGTGACGTACACAAAAGCCGGTATGGGTTGTTATTCGAGCTGAAAAATGGAGAATGGACCATCTTTAAACTTTGAAACGTGTTTCCGGCTGCACTGACGAAAGATTTGCACGAGTTCGTAAAGTCGTGTGGGATGACTTCGGAGTTGCCGATCCCAATACCGCTGGCGGCCGTGGCCGGAACCGTTGGATCCGGAGCGATTGTCTCGGTTCGTCCTAACGCTGACATGTCGTGTTCGCGCCCTAACATCTATATAATTGTCAACGCCAAAACGGGGACTGGACAGTTCTTGGCTTTGAACACAATTCTGGAACGTGTACAGTTGAAACTATCGAAAACTGAGATCATTATTCCAGAGAGCACCAGAGCATCCGTATTGTCCTTACTGACGCAATGCAAAAAGGCAGCTGTGTTCATAATGAAAGAGATGCGGGCTCTGGAAAATTAATCTGTTTGTCAGTTCTTAACGGGTTTGCATTTCCGCAGTTTTTCAGTTGCCTCAGCAGCATATCTATGCGTAAAGAAGTTTTGCTAGGGGTCATCTTTCGTACTAACAAAATGATAGTAACATTAACAATATTCTTGGGCCCTTGGCAGTAACCCTGCGAATCGTATCGAAAATTGTTTTCCGCAATAGTGAAGGCTGTCACTATCACGTACTTCGCTGCGTTGATTGTGAAAAAACAGTGAAAGGTGATATTCAGAGAATACATACGAATTCAGAGAATTCGTACTTTCAAAGTCATCAAAAAGCAGGGCGGGTTTTGAAAAGCCGTAGCGAAGCAGTCAGCTGACGTCTTACTATCTTTGAAGAAAGCCCTTGAGATGGCACAGCAGTACGAGGCGGCTACGGCCAGCAAGCGTGGACTGCCGAACATGGAAACGCCTGACGTGGCACTCGTGCGCAGTGCTGAGCAAGGGCGTGGCCAAGGTCGAACCCAAGGTCAATCGAGCGGATTTGAGTGAAGAAGCGACGGTGAAGCCAGAAGGAGCACTGGGGCAGAAATAGTGGAGATAGCCCGGATGCACGAGGCAGTGGTCAGTTGACCGGGAGTTCCCGGCTGTGGTGACCTGGATCACAGGAAGGCTGACTGCTGGGGCAAGGACGTACGATGCGGTAACTGTGGCAAGAGAGGCCACATTGCCAAGTGTGCTGTTCAGAACCGAAGGAGAGGGAGCAACAGCGAGATGCAGCCGGACCATGCTCGTCGAGGAGAAGTTCGACGTCATGGCACTCATGGGCATCAACATCAACATCGCTCCCGAGAACGCGGGTGTGGTATATGTGCGACCTTGCCGGTCGCGTGTACCCTCATATCAATATTTATGATCTTTTATATTCCTGATTGCTTAAATACTACTTACTTAATGTACGCTGTTGTCGCGTACAATTGTGTGAGCAGTTAGTACGTTCGCTGACGAGATACAGTTAACATCAATAAAATAATATTAATGTATATAGCATTATCTGTATACGGTACGTTTACAATACTTGACATTGGCGTGAAACTGTTTTGGCCGTATGCCGCCCAAGCCTGCTCCATCTACTTCCAATCCATTAAATCCTGACGAGATACAGTTAACATCAATGTGGTACGTTATTATACGGTACGTTAACAATACTTACAGACGGATGTCCACGACCGGAAGCGAACGCCGCTGTCAAACGCAAACGAGTCAAGCGAAAGAAGCGAAAACTTGGCGATGTGGCGTAGGGTAGCAACGATGTTGCTATCAGCGTTTAGTCAGCTGACAGAGCTCAGTGTGTTGTGGGTCTTTTTGCAATAAATACCGAGACGCACTTTCTTTTCCCCATACCGGATCCGCGGTGAACCGCACGAGAAGACGGGAGACCTGGTAGCATGTCCTCGCTTTGTCTGATGCGCACGGCAAAGAATTCCATGCTGACGAGGTAACCGCGGCAACCGTACGAAAACCATCTCAAGCGCTTTATGGAGTGAGGTGAACGAGGTCGCCCGAGTCGACCTGATGGCAAATATTAGAGCACGCATGGGAGGGAGTGGATGTACTGCTCGATGGACGACTAAAGACACGATCAAAGAATTAATAATTTGTTGGCATAATGCGTGACTATGTTTTGGATTTTGTGCCCCTGCTAGCGTCGGTTTGGTAGAAATGCTTTCCCGCAATATTTTCAATATACATTACAGTTTGTAGGCAACTAAGAAATTACGGGAATGCAAGTCCGTAAAGTACTATCACTACAGTTACGCCCAAAGACAAAATAATAAGTCATTCGACGCTGCGTTTCCAATTCCGGTTAGTACGACAAGCCCCGGCACCGCAGATTGCATATAACTGGAAACCAATCGAAAAAGCATGAAGGATTTCTGCAGTATTTTGTTCTGTAATATTCGCAATGGAAAAAAGAAAATATTTTAATTTTTCCAAAGAATGTGTGCTATTAAGATAAACATGAGCGTTCCACATATCAGCTTTTTACTTCAGTATTAGGAGCTAATAAATTACGTTTCTAAAGGAGGAACCAGCGCTAAAGGCACTTTTGGAGATACATTATACGGTTACGCAGTAAACGGCCATTTTTTCGTGCAGGCACCAGCGGAATTTTGTTGGCTGCTGGCTGGAAAACAAACCACCCGCCACCATAATAAGCGTGCACCATTGCGTTAAATTGTATGCCCATATCTGTAAGTCCCAACTTCCAACTAAAAACGGACAAAATGTTCTGCAAAAATATGACGTTATTTTATGTATACTAGTACTTCTACGCCGGAAAATGTGGGGCGTGTATAGACCACCATAGGCCGTGGTTTGTGGTGAGCGTAAGTATAATTACACATAGTTTGTACACATACCTGTATATACTGACGTACTGAGCAGGTACATGAACGTTGCTACGTGGGCTAGAGTATATTTTTAGCGTGATAGAAAGCAGTGCGCTATTCTCGAGGTGTAGTATGGTTCTTACCTTTCCGCGCAAAATCGAGCAGGTGCGACAAGCGGGCAGCATTTGCAAGAATTTACTGTAAAACTCGGTAATACTGCAAATCGGAGATCATGATATCAGGGTATCCGGTCCTCCACGTCTCCGGAAAAATTCCATTTTCAGCTATGTCCGATTCACGTGCACCAACACAGCAAAAAGTACATTTCGGGCCGGCATTGGATTACGGGAAAAAATTAATACCTTTAACCTATCTAAAATGCGTGTTAATATAACGTGCGTGCGTGTTATGCGTGTGCGTATCTACTAACAGTTAACTTTGTACATTCCAGTTTTCGCTGTAAAATGCTCACGTCTTTCTTTGTATACGTCTGGTCAAAAATTATGCTTCCGAAACTATGCTAGTAGATTTTGCCTCATACAGTGATGTGTTACCGTTACCAAGACAACTGTTGGTTTTATCGTTGTACGATCGCATGTGAAGGGCAGCTATAAAGCACGCAACTCTGACACATCTTCAGCGAAGGCGTCACTGGCTTATACTGTCGTGAACAGTTCGCGTTAACAATAACGTCACGGCTGTGTAATCAGTTCAAATCAACGTTTACAAAAAACTTGTGAGTGTTTTGTACCGCCAATTTAAATATTTATGTAATCATAATAATGGAGGCTTATAACAGACAGCAAATCGGACACGACAATTATGTACTGTGATACAAATACAAATACTTTGCAGTTGGTACTTCGAAGCCACTGTAGTGTAGCAGTTCATAGGTTAGAGGCATACACAAAAACGTCTGAACTGCTCGAACTTCCTTACTCCCGGCATCGTACATAGTAGCACCTTTCCCGATTACCGACCGTCGTTTAGAAGAATATACTAATCTTCTACAACGCGGTCGAAAACGGGACCGGGCAATTGGATCGAATAGTACTTTGCTAGATCGCTTCACAAAATTAAGTAAAAGCCAACAAGAACGACGCTCGTTTTTGCTGTTAACTAGTGTAGACATAACATACATTTTTCGCAAAGCCTTACCAGTACACCTAAACAGAGCTATAACCGCAAAAAAATCACGGAACGTTTCTCGGACGATTTATCATAGCAGCCAAGTTTACTACGTGTTTCACTTGAAGAAATGTCCAGAATGATTTTATATTTAATTATTTATGTTCGCAAACTGGTTATTCTTTTCGCGGTCTGTTCACTCTTAAAAACAGGAACATCTTCATGAAGCGCTACTTAAAACATCGTTTCAGTTTGTTACCTAGAATATGCTAAGACACTGGAAGGCAAAAAAAATTTATGGATGAAAAATACTTTCAAAATTAAATTCAAAATGACTAATTTGATCGAAAAATAAATGGAAATTCACAACTAAAATTTGAATAAAAACATCAGATAGGTTGAAATAGGGTTCTTAGAATTTAAATATGATAAAGAATATGTATTTTAAATTTTAACTTCTGCTTTGCGAAATTATAAGAAAACCGATGGTTCTGAAGGAAAAGTTCGCTGCGAGCAGTGCGCAAGAAGTGTGTACTACGAGTAAGTATGAATGGATAGTTATGTCAATTCATGTAATCATTTCCGATGTCTTTTTTTTCAGGAAACAAGGCAGTGTGCTATGGCTTTAGCACACCGCCAACTATTACCGTCTTGGATTAAGGACAGACCCCAGGGAAACTGGGTAACGGAAGCAGTCGCAGCGGCTTTAATGCAACCACCGAGGCCTGTCTGGGTGCGCAATAACCAGGAAACCACTACCCACACTGCTGATTCCTGTGTTGCGCCAGTTACCTTGGGATGTAAAGGCGGGAACGTGCTAATGTTCTTCGGAGGCGACATCGATTCAACTGGTGGGTTTAGCCATGCGATGCTGGTATTCTTCACTAAGCGCAGCACATTGGAAATAAACCGAGAGAAGCTGCAATTATTGTTCAAGTATCTGTTCAGCGGCGGATGACATCAAGATGCTGCAAATTTCACGGTTCTGTTACATTTTTGCTACGCACATTTACTGTGTTTAACTAAACGCATCACTGGACAAAAGGTCGCAACTGATTTTGCATTTAGTTATGTTCGCAAATTGACTGTTTTTTGTAGTCTGTTAACACTTCAAAGTTCAAACCAACAGTCACTGCATGTGGCGTTACCTAAAACGCCGTTGCTCTTCGTGACCCAGAATATACTGAGCATATAATATATACATTGGAATGCCTTGCTGAGCATTTCCCCAGATGAGCTGCAAAGGGAATTGGAGAACCTTTCGGAAACGATATTCCCAGAAGAGATTGGCCGCGTCCTGCTGCACAAGAATAATAACAACACCAAAATAACGTTATTTTACAAAATACCACAGGGAATGGTGTCAGCTAAAGCCCTAGCAGAAGCCGGTTTCTCCCTTCTAAGCCTCCGATAACAGTAATCTGCGATGGCTTGCTAGTTTCAGTTTCTAATGTTGTCGAACAAAAACATTTTCGTAACGCATACGAATTTAGCGTGTGCACTCCTGAGAAATATAGACTTTTCGTTTTCGTTGCGAAAACGTAAAATCTCTGCCTTCTAGTTTTTTTACAAAACCTAAAAATTTCAGAGTTGATTTTTTGTTAGAATAACGAGAAAATTTTACAAAATCTTACACGAAAATATTTTCGTAACGGACGGCAAAACTACCACTTTCCACGTCAGGTATAACATGGGGTTAGGTGCCTGCCATACAGCTTACCCTTTACATCTACATGTACCTATGTAACGAAATTTGTCACAATTGTATTTACCTCAACCGGTGGATATTTCTCAACATGCAGAGCTTTAATTTGGAACTCGTGCAGACATCCTTATGTTAATCTGATAGATTTGAAATTACTCATCGATATGCAAGGTTTGATATACGAGCGAGTTCACCACAGTGAACCAAGACGGAATTGTAGCGATTCCATACCGTCACTACGGTCAAACCAAGCGTCAACTGAACTAGGTTGCACCGTCATGTAGGTGTCAAGCTGGATATCGGGTGGACGCCGTAGCATGGTTAAAATTCGTTAATCGGTGGGCTGAGAATAAGCCGCTTATAAAAGACAGACATTACCGTTTTATTAGGAAAGAACCTTACAAAAATGCTCCTTTCAGAGAAGGCACATACCGTAGTTCAACAAACGTTGAAAACAAGCGCCCGTGCGAAAATGGAAATTAATGTCATTGCTAATAATAAATGTCATAATAATAATAATGAATTAATAATAATAAATGCTAATAATAATAAATGCTAATAATAAATTAATGTCATAATAAAGCAACTTACAGTTCGTATATGCTTCTGCACTGCACAGTATAAGGAGCGTATAGCACTGATTTAAAAATGATAGGTTTATTACCGAAAGCTGTGCAGCAAATTCGAATTAGTATGTTCTCACGTTTAAAGATTCTCTATAAGTCCGTTTTCGAATACCAAGAAACCACAATAACCTGGTACCCCGCTTCCATAGAGACATGGGATTCAGCCACATCTTCGTCAAGCTAACATGTACGCCAATACAGTTGAACGTGCAGTAGAATGAGAAAAGTATGGCTTGCAAGTTAGCGTTCAGCATTTTTGCACCGAAAAGGTCACAGTTTTTCATGCTGATATCTGGGCTTATAGCGCTGAACACTGGCAGCAATAGCAAGCATTAAAATTCCCTATATTGGGTTTTTTTTTAAATGTAGAACATCTGTATTTATTAAGTACCACCTAAATGTGTTTCCGAAGCTATGGTGTGTGCAACAGTTTCCAGCTCGATCATTCCGTAACATGTTGCTACGACAACTGTGTGCCTGTTGGTAATAATACGACAATTGTATATTAGTTATCACCGTGCGCATGAAAAGCGTGGACAACATTAAAGCACGAGCACTGCTACGTCTGCAGAATTGATACAAGTATTAGTTATAGTTTTTTATACAGATACCGTACGCGCTTTGCGTAGGTACGTCACCAAACGAACCTCTTTAGTCTTTGGATTTGTTTGTCTCTTTAAAGGACTGGTCTTTAAAAGACATGTATAAACTGCAATGTCTGTATGTCTGTTACATTATGTTCTGTCTGTTTATTTATATGTCTGAAATATGTATATGGTAATGATATTAAACGAGGCAGGATCGGCAGCCTACATTAAATGTAGTGTGTATGTGACTATCGTTCTGTATTACTGTAGCCATCTGTATAGCCTCTTGGCATTTCAGTGTTAACTGTTAAGGCCACAAAATAAAATTCCAGCACCCGTAATTTTGGAAGCACAAGCTCTCAGAAATTCCATAAAAAGAGATACAATAATACTGCAACAATCTGTAGTAAATTGCAATATGGATAGCACATCAGTCGACATGCGCAAAAACCCGCCGGAAGTATAAAAACAGTATTGTACATCTCACCATGGTCAATGTGCTAACGTAACAGAACTCAAAATCGGACAACTCTGTTTGTCAGAAGTCTCTAAAAGGGAGCTGAAAGTGTTACCTTGCGAGATTTAGCACGTGGTACATTCACGTACGCAGTCCCCTATAAACAGTATCTAACGGCTGCACGTACGGCCGGAAAAGGTGTTATAGTGCTGTTTTCTTGGTTAATTTCCACATCCGGTACAACGAGTGTGTCGCGAGTAACTGCGAACGGATCAAAGAACGTCAGAACGCGGTCACTTACTTAACTTAACTGTTTCCGCATTTACGAGGCACCGCACCAGTACTGATGGATCATTTGTATAAAAACCGTCAAGCGCTTCTTGGAAAGCAAAAATTTAAAAAATACCTTACACTAAAGACTCTTTCCTTCCTTTCCAGTAACGTAGCAATGATGCCACAACTGCCGCTAGTTCTATATTTGCTATCTGCAACCTTGCCCATTACTCTGGGTAAGTTGACTCGAAGGTCCGGTATGCGAGTTTTCTTATATATCACGATGCGTGTATAGGCGGTGGCTCCGATGGAACATACGGAAGCGGTGGAGCGACCAACGGCCAGATGCAGTTGAACACTCAGCAAGCAGTCGCCCTGGACAACGGTAACCATAACTCCGTGGCTCAATCACAGGGCGTCATCGCCGGCACAACGCTGAACATTGGGGGGAACGCTGGTACCAGTCTGCAGTTTGATCCTACGTTGATCGCTAAACCAGCGCCAGTCTCCGGCAGTAACTCCGTCAATGCCGATGGTAGTGCCATGACCGGGGTTCTGCAGAGCAACCAGAACAGTCAGTCCAACAGCAGCGATGGGCAACACCACAAGGTCACCAGCCAGTCGCAGATCACCGGCAACGGCACGGGAATGCACATGAGTAATAGTGCCAGTGGCAGTCTGTATCTGCTCAGCACCACCCCGGTGTACCCTACCCGTTTCCCGTGCATGGGTGTCACGTGTAACGGTTACGGCTGCATGGTGATTGAGAACGGGTATTCCTGCTACTGTGCATGCCCTACAACGCGGTACTACTATGATTCAACATACCCTCGGCACCACCCACTCCGTCGCCTCAAACAGCGTATCAGCGCCAGAGAAGACCTGCGACCTCGACGAACCCTAAGGGACATAATGCTTTGAAGGGTCGCGAAAAGCATATGGTTACGCGGGATAACTCTAACCAACACGGTCGTACCTCCATGCCCCGCAATTCCCGCTCCAAAGCATGATCAGCGTTATGTACTCTGTACTCTGATAATCTCTACTCGATGTTAACTGTCGATGCTAATTTATGCGTTCCAGAGCGTCTCTTTTGCGCGATGCAACTGTACATGTGAGGGACCGAGTTTGCAGGCCGGGGCAAATAATTCTAATTATTATAGCATTTTTTGCTTTTGATAGTCTGTGGAATAATCAGATTCTAAGCTGTTATAGCGTGGTAGTGGCTGCACTACAGCAGGAAAGCTATAAAAAGTTAGCAGAAACCAGCAGGATATCCACAAAGCTCGTAGTCTCAAACTGACAAGGATCCCGCCAGATGGCATTTATACTCTTCGCAAAAGTTTCCCTGCGCTTCAAGGACGGCAGAAAAATAGTAGGAAAATTAATATGACAATAAACTGAAAACTGGCCAAGAAACAAAAACACTGCCGATACCGCATTCGCGTATTAACATAACATATATACGAAGTACATATCAGAGTTCGAGCGGGAGAAATTTGAACGAGTATTTCTCGATACGTGCCGAATGCTCCTGGAAATGCAGGTACCTATAAACAAAAAAAAAGCTACCTTAAAACGCAATTTACAACATATCCAATAAACATTCAGGAAACGGGAAAAATAGTCACGCCAGAAACAGGCCTCTTGGCAGTGGGGCACGTGAGGGAATGTATAAGTTCTTAAAATTAATCGGGCCAGCAGTTTATACGTTAAATTTTAATTCTTCAGTACTCAACTGTCAACGTTTGCAGTTGTACAACTTGTACTTGATTTGGCCCTTAAGTCTGTTGACTACTGTAAATCAGAAAACTATAAGTATCTGTAAATCACGTTAGATATGTACGTAGTAACGTGGAGTTCATCTGTGTTTGATTTTTTTCCTGGCAAATTATCTAGAAAAGTGCGCAGTCAGCAAACACCGTGGCGAATAAAAATGCCGAACGGAGTGGCGCAGTTGAACAACCATATTGCTCCTTTTTTGCGCTGTTCGTAATTACATTACATCCCGGTCGACGCTCCTGTTTCTGAAATTTCTGAAAGATATTTTCCGGGGATTAATACGCACTGAAAGCCGCGGGAAACCAATGTCTTTTAGCCATCACTACGCTTGGTTTGTACGATACTTGTCAAATGGTTTTTTAATCCATATAAACAACACCGTAGCAAAGCTGCCAAGAAAAACAACATCGGGCACAAATCATTCCCGATCAGCCAATCTAAAAACTAAAAAAACGTACTTGTCAAATGGTTTGTACGATACTGGTCAATAATCGTTGTTTTTACGGTCTGCTTGCGCTTCCGGCACAACGAATGTGCCGCTGGTAGCGATGAAGTTCGAACAGATCAAAGAACACCAAACGTTTGTCTGTCGCTTATTTAACTGCTTCCGTATTTACCAGCTAGCGCGGCATAAATGTACTGCCGCTGGTGGGCCATTTGTATAAAAAGCACCAAACGTTTCTTCGAAAACGACACATACAGAATTCTGAGAAGCATTCCACATTAGGAAATCTTGAGTCTCTTTCATTTCAGTAATAATGATGCAGCATTTGCCGCTCACTGTGTTGCTATTAGCATTAGCTATAGCTGTTATCTTGCCCCTTGCTCGTGGTATGCATCTTTTAGCTAATACAAAACAGAAGTACGCTTCATAATCACGGTGTATTTGCATGTGATACCGGCGGATCCAGTCAGTCGTCCGCCAGTGGTGGAGCGACCGACGGCCAGGTGCAGTTAAACAGCCAGCACGCCACCACCCTGGACAACGGCAACCCGAACTCCGTGGGCCAATCCCAGGCCCTCATCTCCGGCACGACGTTGAACATGGGGAGCAGTAGCAGCTCCAGCCTGCAGTATGACCCTACCGTGATTGCCAACCCCGCGTTCGCCTCCGGCAACAGCTTGGTGACGGGCTTTGGCAACGCTATGACCGGTGTCGTGCAGCACAACCAAATCAGCCGCTCCAACAGTACCAGCGACGGCCAGCACCACAATGTGGCCGGGCAGTCGCAGATCGCCGGCAACGGCACGGGAATGTCCATGGTTAGTGCGGCGGAGGGCGGCCTGTCGCTGTTCAATCCCGCCACGACCACGCCCTACCCGACACGCTTTCCCTGTAATGGACTCATCTGCTACGGCGACAGTTGCCGAGTGATTGAGACGGGACCGTATAGCTGCTACTGTTCCTGTGAATCAACGCCGTATTACTATTACTCAACATATCCATCGGCGGCTTCGCCAGCGCCTTTTGCAGCGGAAAGTTCACGCGTTGCCCAACGACAGAGAAGACCTGGTGTCCCGATCAGCGCAAAAGGTCACGCTGCGCAAAAGAGTCGGGAAAAGGCGGCAACGCGTAGGAAGCTTCGAGCGGGAGGCGGTAGCACTCCATCGCCTCGTAATTCTCGCAGCAAAGTATGAAGTTAATTTTCTGGACCTAAACATCCAACTAAATGTATTATTGCTAAGTTATTACGTTTGTGTTCGCACTTGTTTATCTTCCTATGATAACAAGTCACACGATACCGATGCAGGAAGGATCTGCCATCTTTGTTGCCAAGGCTCTGGCAGATTCTGGTTGCCTCATATATTTTTCCTCATACACTATACAGTATACAGTAACGCGTAGCCAAGAGAACGGCTATGTAATCAGAACAAATCAACGCTTACAGAAAACTTGTGAATGTTTTGTTCCGCCAGCTTGAATACTTGCGCAATCATATGAAGCCTTTTAACAAAATTTAATAGCATATCGGACACCACAACAATGTACTGTGGTAGTGGTACAAACACAAATACTTTGTAGTTTGTACATCTTACTTTCCTGTTTCATAAGTTAATAAGTGGAGAGAATGGTGAAGCCACTACAGTGTAGCAGTTCCTAGATTACTCAAAAATTTAAACTGCTCGAACTTCCTTACTTCCGGTATCGCAGTAGCACCTTTCCCGATTACCGATCGTCGTTTAGAAGATTGTGTTAATCTTCTACAACGCGGTCGAAAACGGGACTGGGCACACTGGAATAACGTTTGATGCTAGAATCTGATCAGATTTGCAAAATTAAAATAAGAAGCTAACCAGAACACGTTACCTGTATCGGTTTCCCTGCATCGCAGAACTACGTATAATAATTACAGATACCTTTATTATCGAAAACTTAAACTGGTAGAACGAGAAATTAAAATCTGTTTTGACAAAGTCGTCAGCGTCTACTTTGTGATTTTACTGTTGATGTTCTGCATGTCGAATCCGTGCAGTTTGGTGACAGAGCCGGCGTGACATACACCGGAGCCAGTATGTGTTGTTATCGGTATGAAAAATGGAGAGCGGACCATCTTCAAACTTTGAAACGTGTTTTCGACTGTACTGACGAAAGATTTGCACGAGTTCGTAAAATCGTGTGGGCTGCCTTCGGAGTTGCTGATCCCAATACCGCTGCTTCCCGGGGCAGGAACCGTTGGATCCCGAGCGATTGTCTCGGTTCGTCCTAACGATGACATGTCTTGTATGCGCCGCCCTAACACATATATAATTGTCAACGCCAAAACGGGGACTGGAAAGTCTGGGCTTTGAACACAATTCTGGAACGTGTATTGAATACAGTTGAAACTATATCAGGAATCGAAGTCATTACTCCAAAGAGCACCCGAGCATCCGTATTGTCATTAGTGACGAAGTGCAAAAAGGCAGTGCAAACTGGAATAACATTACGCTAGATCGCTTTGCAGAATTAAGTAAAAACCAACAAAAACGCTGCTCGTTTTTGTTTTTGCTATTAAATGGTGGTGGACATAAACATTTTTTGCCAAGCCTCACCAGCCGGATTTGCTGCCGGAGTCCATAGTGCTACAACGACAAGACATCTAATGCAACGGGAGACCTGACACAGTTTTGCGAAAGAGGAATGCACCCGGGAGCGATAGCGGGCGCCAGCGGCGGAAGAGGCCGGTTTATTAGCGTCAGAAGAACCGCAACCGTGAACCGCGCGGCAACGAAACTGCCGAACAGACCCGAACGAGGCCTTGTCGGTGTGCAAGCCCAATAATCCAATGGAATAATCTGTATCGGAATTGTATGAAAAAATTTATACAGATTAAAATGGACAGTCATCACTGGTACGGAAGATCATACACAAAAAGTCTGCAAGTAAGCTGTAATTTCTCCAATGTGAAACAGGAACTCTTTACTAAGCCAGATGAACAAGGAAGAACAGACCTCCATCATCCAGGTTCAGCGAACTGTTGCTTAAACCCGCATTATTGCAAAATATCCTAAATGGGAGATACAAACTGCGCGGCATATCAGAATGTGTGGGAGAAAATCCGCGGCGACACCATTCGCGCCGCTTGGGATTATTCAATTAACTGATTTTGCTGGTATTGAGTCTACTCGGTAAACAGTTTAATAGGCTTTTACGGTACGCTTACCATTACTGACCATGATTACTTTACTACTGTACATGTTTCACTCGACGAGATGTCCGGAATGATTTTGCATTTATTTATGTTTGCAAACTTTGCAAACTGGTTGTTCTTTCTGCAGTTTACACTTCAGAGCAGGAATCGCTTCATAGGGCGTTACTTAAAACGCCGTTTCAGTACGTGAACCAGAATATGCTGAGACACTGAAACGTATTCAAGAGAATTTCCCCAGATGACCTGCAAAGGGAAGTGGAGAATCCTTCGTAACTGAAAATCCCAGAAGAGCGACTTACTGCACAAGAATAACAACAACACCAAAACAGCGGTGTTTTATAAAATACCGCCGGAAATGGTGTCAGTTAATGCCCTAGCAGAAGCCGGTTTATCCGCGCTGAGCCACCGTTAACAGTAAACCGCGAGCTTGCTAGTTTGAATTTCTAGTGTTGTCCAAAACGAAAAAAACTTCCGTTTACGTAACGCATACGAATTTAACGTGTACTTTCGTGAGAAATAGAGACCTTTCGTTTTCGTTACGAAAACAACAAATCTCTGCCTTTTAATTTTCGGAACAAAAACTAAAATTTCAGAGTTAATTTTTCGTTACGATAACGAAAATTTCGCAAAAAAATATTCGTACATGAAAATATTTTCATAACGAACGGCAAAACTGCCACTTTCGACGTTAGATATAACATGCTTACGATAATCCTTTACATCTTACGAAATATGTCACGATTGTACATGTATTTACCTCAACGGGCGGATGTTTCTCGACATGCGAGCTTTAATTTGGAACAGGTACAGATATCCTTATGTTATCGGATAGATTTGAAATTACTCATTGATATGCAAAGTTCTTATACGAACGAGTCCTCTACAGCTAAGAAAGACGGAATCGTGGCGATTCTCTACCGTCACTGCGGTCAAATCCAGCGGCAATTAAACTAGGTTGCGCCGTCATGCGGGTGGTCAAGTTGGATCGGGTCTACGCCGTATCATGGTTAAAATTCGTTAATCTGTCAGCTGAGAGTAAGCCGTTTATAAAAGGCAGGCACTACTGTTTTAGGAAGGACCTTAGGAGGACCTTATCCCTAATTCCAAGCAACCGGCCGAGATGAAAATTAAGGTCGCTGCTAAACATAAACCAATGTACGCTATGACATTGTACAGTATAAGAAGCGCATGGCACTGATATAATAAATATTGGTTTTACCAAAAGCAGTATAGCATACTTTTATTACTCGTGCGTTCAGAGATGTTCTATAACTTCATTGCCGAAAAAAAAAGAAACTGTAATAATATTTTTCTACCTGGTACGCCGCTTCCTTAGAGGCATGGAAATATGATGGAATAGAGGCACATCTTCGTCCGGTTAATCATGTCCTCTAATACAGCTCAATGTATCTGTACATGTAGAATGTCCGTAAAGTAGAACTTGCAAGTTTGCGTTCAGCATTTTTGCACCTAAAAAAGGTTCACAGTTTTTACTGCTGATATCTGTGCAAATAGCATTGAACTTTGTCAGCAATTACAAGCATTAAAATTTGCGCTGTAGATTTTTTGAGTACGGAATTTGCTTAATGAGTACCTGAATATGTTTCTGCAGCTGTGCTACAACTTCCAGTTCATATTGTCATTCGTTGCCAGGAAAACTGTTGCCTGTTGGTAATTATTATCATTCTGTTGTCACCGTACACCGGTACACGTGAAAAGCGCAGGCGCAAAGCGCAATCGAAAAGCGCCACCGTTCATATGCCGAAATGCGTGTCTGACCATTTGGGCAGGGGGAAATTTCGGCATAGAGCGTTTCGGCATGCTACTGTTTCGCAAAAATTGTTTTTTGTGTGACTATTTTGTCCAAATCTTTCTTTGGAACGTTTTTAAACAGTAACCATAATGTTATAACCATTTTTGAATTTCTTGAATTTCTTAAGTTTTTTATGTTTTCTTATGTTTTTTTATGTCCTTATGCCTAAATGGTAGGGCGGCGATAACTCAGTTATCATCGTACACATGAAAAGCTTGCCGTTTTAAAACAAGAACACTGCTACGTCTGCAGAAATGTTAACAGATATAGTACTGAATATTATGTTGTATCCATTTGAAGCTGTTGAGAAAATGGAAAAAGTGCGCCTATCATTCGCACTTACTTGGAAGCCGGTAATTTCCTCTGCTCTGCTCAATTTCCTACGCTTCGAAAACGTGCAAGTTATAAAGCAAAGTGCGCCAATAGAGCCAAAGTGCTGGAATTACATAATTATAAGATTTATGGCACGTATTAAGTGTTTTCGCGCACAGCATTTCTATAGTGAAAAAATCTATGTTCAGAAGAAAATTTTTAATTTATTGTTTAATTTTGTGGTATTGAACTTTTGCTGGTGACTGATTTCACAAATACTAAGATTTTAGCTATAGATAATAGCTATAGATTTGCTATAGATTTTAGCTATAAATATTACATTAATAATTTTTGAGGTCCTTGAATATGTATGTTGTGTTAGGCTGGTAACTGTTCAATAAGCTGAAACCCATACAGTAATACGCTGCCAAGATACACAACTGCTGGTTATTATTATTATCGCATAAGTACCGTTATTATCGTAAGACTGGAGCGTTTTAAAATGCGAACCTGCTACATCTGCAGTTAAAGTGTTACAACTACAAGCGTATTTACTGGGGAGCCTTTGTGTGGTTTCGAAGTGTTAATGGTTGCTCTGTATTCTGTGTCACGCCAAGGGTGGTCTTCGTAGCCACAGCCGTGCACTTAAATGCGGCACTGTCAGTTTTTATTGGAGTACACGGACTATTGTACTATTAAATCAATGTACCGTATCCGCATGGTCATAAACTCATAATATTCTTCTGTTCAAAATATTGTCTAAAGGAAGCTTCAGATATTATTGCAAAGTAATAGCCGCCGTTAGTGTCGAATTACTATTTGGTGGTCATGAGTCAATAGATCGGAGACCGCAGTCTCTCTCCTGCTGGCAGGAGATATTATCTAAAAATGTTCCATTTAAGTTACTTGCAGATCTGCTTGTTGTGTGCGTCGACTTAGCAGCTTGGAAAGTACTTACGACTTGTTTTATAGCTATGAGTACGCTCTTTATAGCACACGGACTTTTTTTAGATCCCAATATGCCTTGACTGCCAGGCAAACAAGATACATAATCGTCAAAGGTTCTATTGCTTAAGGTACAGAACTGGTCAGCTGTACTTGCTTGTCTGGAAGCATGTTCCTACAGTTGTATACTCAGTGCTCATATTACCCTCGCCTTCCTAAGCGTTCCGTTTTTGTGACCTTTACCTGCAGTGCAGATATTTCTTTGGAGAACTGGACGAGAGTTAATGTATGTTCCGAAAAATCTCAGCTTACATTATTTCCCGTCGATGAAAATCCTTATAATAATGTGAACTCGAATTATGTAAGTATCTGTCACTCTATAATACGGGCACGGGACACCTTGGATTCACTGGTAGCACAGTTACTGCTGTCGCCACGGTTTCGGCATCAACTACTCTAATCGAAACGGTAGATGGTAGCGAAACCGTAGACGGAAGCGTATCTGCAAAGCTGCGATGCTATAATATGGTGGTTGACGGTTGTGCTAATTTCAGCCAGACAGATTTGAAGGATATCACGGATCTTATGTATGTTAAACGCCATAGTCTTGGCTCGAGGTGTTCCTTGTGACTGGATAGTGTAAACTACATTCTGTTGACATGCAGTCTGATTTGGCGCCGCATGGGGACTGGTGCTCGGCTACCCGATACGCAGAGAAAAACTCCTGATCAGCCAAGCGGAACAAAGCACTAAGTCAATAAATTAACTGAAAAACACGACAAAGCGAATGAGTGTCGTTATGTCTTGCCTTAGCATTCCATCAGCAGATACAGTCAACCGGACAATTTCAGCATTTCTAGTAGCAGGCTAGCATCAAACATTTTACGTATTACGTTCTTCTGAATGGAAACCGTAATTGCCAAAGTCATGCTATATTGTCCAGCTGGATATCAAGATTCTTTTTGTAATCAGCAATGTTGTTGCGGCCTTGCGTTGTAGCGTGCAAGATATTGTTCCTGTCGATGTCGTAGGTCAGCTCAAACTGGCATTCTCCTTTCATCCGCTTCGGCAAGTTAGGAATAGTAAACAGGCCGATTCTGAACTTGTCCACATGGAATCCCCGCTTACTCTGGTATATCTGGAACGTCACCGCGGTCTGGTTATCGTAGGCTGTCTCGAAGCATTCCGTAGTTTTGTACGGGTACGGCTGTCCTCGGGGAATCAGTTCGGCTATGCGTGTCGTTCTCCACAGCCAGTTGCGATGCAGCACCTCGATCCCATAGGGATAGGCGGTGACCTCCTGAAAGTTGCTGGGCTGACCGTTGTTTAGGCGGTACGATTGAATGGCGGCGCCATGCGCGATGGCTTCATCGGGGTTGGCGTCAGCGCACACCACGTTGCTGCGACCGAAAAACTTTTCCAGGGTCGATTTCACAGCGGGCAGTTTTGAGCTGCCACCCACCAGAATAACACGGTCAATATCTTTCACCGTTAGCTGCGTGGCCTCCAGAGCGCCCTTCACGGGCTCGAGGATTTTCTTCAGAAGACCTTGGAACATTCCCTGAAATGTCTCCTTCGTCAACTCGGCCTCGTACTGTATGCCGAAAAGAGCTTCCAGCGAATAAACCGTTTCATGGTATCGCGGAATATCGTTAGACAAGGCAATCTTTGCCTGTTCCGCCACCAGTTTGAGCAGTGCACGGGCTTTATTATCCTCAGACAGATTGTGCCCGGTCTTCTTTTCGATATCCTCCAGAAAATACTGGACAATTTCGTTGTCAAAATCCTCACCACCCAAATACATGTTCCCATCCGTGGTCAGCATGCGGTACTCCTCGCGACCCTCAACCTTCATAATCGTAATGTCCAGGGTTCCACCACCGAAATCGAAAACCATAACGGTGCACTGCTGATCAATCACTCCGCCATACGCAATGGCCGCTGCGGTGGGCTCGTTTAGCAGGCTGACATTGCGGAAACCGGCTTGTCGGGCCGCGTTGAGTGTGGCCTGTCGCTGCGTTTCCATGAAGTTGGCGGGAATGGTTACCACAACGCCATTGACTTCGCTGCCTAAGAAGTCTTCTGCTAGGCCCTTCAGAGAGCGTAGAATCGTAGCACTCACATCCTCCGGATGCATAATATTTTTTCCCATACAAGGTCGCCCGATGCGTTCACCTGTTCCACCTGCGATAATCAAGATGAAAGATTACGCTTGACTACTTGCGCCGCTTATTTGCCTTACCGACGTTTACGGCTTACTAGTAGAAGTTGCTACTGTATATTCGTCCGACACTGTAGCACAGAACTGACAGAAGCGTAACGGTTTGCATAAATATGCCGAAAATTGAGATGGACAAAAATTTCACCCATAACCCTTAATTTCCACACCAGTACATAATACAACCATTTGGCTACACAATGTCATAAAGCAATGCAAAAAAGTGGTTTGAGAGTGCGCGAAAACGGAAGTTCTCGTTCAGATACCATCATACCGGTACATAAGTTTGGTGCATACTGACATTTACCAATTTTGAATTATATTGCCTATTTGAGATTACGGTATTATTTGTAAACACATCGGGCGTTAATTATCGGACTTCTTCTCTCTAACGCACCATATATTAGCAGTACGCAGTCCACATACTGTAGGCTTACCTGTATAGCCGTTGTTCCGCTATCGTTAATTATTTTAAACGGCATAAGACGACGCTCACTCTCAACAGCTGTATCCTGGAAGTTGCGCCCAATCAGTCGCTTGGCATTACGAACGGTGTTCTGTGGATTCTCTGGGCTTTGCTTTTTGGCAAATTTTCCCACATTTTCGCCGTCATTCTCATAGCGGACCCAGCTGGGCGTGGTGTTATCACCCGCTTTGTTTTTTACCACCTGCGCACTGCGTCCATATTTGTAGACATACAGACAACAGTGCGTGGTGCCCAAATCAATTCCCACACCGTCCGCCATCAGCCTGTTGTGGATGGCTGTAGAAATAACTGCACCTTTAAGGGCTTTCAAGGGAAGTATTCCTCGTTGCTTACTCAAAAATTCTTATGTTAACTCTGGCGAGCAAGCGCAATGTTTGCTCACCTGATTAACTCGGGCTTCCTGCAAAGCGTAATTTATGGTCACGATGTCAGAACTTTATGTTTATACTCCTACAATTACGATAACTGCACATGAAAACCAAAGTAAACGCAAATAATAAACTGGAATAATTTATGAGCGTGATATCAAAACAATGTGTGCATATAATAATATGATAAGGAAGACGAAGATCTGAGAACTGTAAATATGCATTTGGAATAAATCATTGTGGATAAATTTGGCACTCTTTCGGTATTTGTCTCAGGAGTGCAGTAAATCATTTCGATAACAGGATCGCACTGCCATACATAGTATTTACTGACCATTCATCAACTTCGTGCAAACTCTAAAGTGTCTGTCTTTGCCGCCATTAGATTTTATGCCGTACTCTTATGTAGCTAAACACATATACGCTCGGAAGCGCAGTTTTCTATAGTTTAATGGTTTCATCTCGGTAGCAGTTTAATAGTAACAGGTTAATCACGGTAGTTTAACAGTTAGGAGGTTCATCTCGGTAGTTTCATCTCGGTATAACCTTCGTAATTTATAGTCTACACGGCATCCTAGGCGGGCGATAATTTTAACTGCTGCGCATTTTTCATTTTTTCCGGCTGAGAAACATTGTTTTTTGAATAAACAGTACTTATTCAGGCCAGGGTTAGCGAGATCTACTAAAACCGAAAGTGCCAGTATTTATCACGTACGTGATCTAACTACCCGATGCAAAATTAATTTACGTAGCCTGTCCCGGTGATTTGGTAGACAACTGCAGCTGCACAATGCCGGCAATAAGATTGGGAATCGAGATCGGATTTCGATATGTCGGTGTCACAGTGTATGATAAAGGTGTCCCCAGTATGCCGGTGCCCAAGTTCCCCGCCGTGGCCGCTTTTAGCGCGGCCAGCAGAACCGAATGGTATTTCGGCCTGGAAGCTCGCGGTTATCGCACGGACCCTAATTTCGAGTACCGTCCCAACATGAAAGCAATGCTGCTGGACTATGGTGGGCATGTGAACAAGGATCCGATATTACCCGAGCTACTACACCGGCTGTTTGCCTACGTCAAAGCCAGGGTGGAAATCGGAGGCCAGAACGAGGTGCACGGTGTTGCCGTGGTTCTGCCGCATAGTCTACAGGATAGTACCGAGATGCACCAGCTAGTGGTGGACGCTTGGCAACTCAACAATGTCAGTAACGTCTTCTGCATCTCTGACACCACCGCTATTCTTCTGGCGTATATCGCGCAGACCCTGGATCGCAATGCACTTAAAAAGTACTCCACCGAAGACTGCCATCTGATCGTCTGCAATGCCAACGAAGAGCACTTCCAGGTGGATGTCTTTGAGATTGTCAGCGACAACTACGTGGTCAAATATCAGAGTGCTGGGACTGGAAGTATGGTGCGAGATTGCTTACGTGCGTCACGCCACAGTCTTCTGGAGATGGTCTACAAGCAGTTGCAGAATGCCGGTATGCGCCCGCTAACCGATCCAATGCGCGCTGAATTCGAGAAAGACTGGCTAGAACAGATCGCCCAGTTCCATGACCCCCGTGTCCAACAGGTGAATATCTGCTCGCCGGCGCAGGATGTCACGGTGACGATAACTAGGGAAATGCATGATATGGTTTTGCAGCCTATTACTGATATCATTGAACAGCGGTTGACGGCTGAGTTAAGGGCTTTTGGGATCATGAATCCGGATACACTGCAGTGCGGCATTGTGGAGATTGTCCTGGTGGGTGAAAACTCAAGACTGCTGCTGCTACGCCGCGCACTGGAGAAACTGAAGAAGCCTCTAAACAAAATGGTTTCCAGCTATGTCGATGATGCGGAAGCCTTTGGCGCCGCCATCGCCAGTTATGTGGTGGGAAATGCTTATCAACAGCAGCAGTTGTACCGCCTACAGGAGGGTCTGGTCGTTAATATGGATAAGATCCTCGCAGCGATTGTACCGTCCCAGGAAACCAGCGTAGCCAGACCAGTCAGAGATATCTTCGTCAACAGTCGTCCGCCTTTTGTGTTATCTGGCCAGCTGTGCACGGTTGGACAGAAAGATATCGTATCCCTGGATTCCTGTAGCCTGATATTGTCCACCAAGCTGGTGAGAAACGCCAATTTGCATTATATCGAAGTAGTGTACAGTGATGCCGGCCAGAAGACAACGTACATGCGCATGCTGGTGGACAGAAGCCTGCTACTCCATGTCAAGGGCCGTGAGCAAACGGAGCAGACATTTGTACTAACCCATATTGCCGACCCTGAGCACACGGAGAGGACATTCCTCGTACTGCGAATTCCCTTTCGGTATCACGGCGGCACTACCCAGTGGTGTGAATTGTGGTTTCTCGCTGACGATCCACAGGAATATGACAAATTCATCGATGATTATGCGTCGCGTCTTAAAGAGATGACTTCGACCGTGGCTTCCGAAATTAATGGTAAACTTGATTGAGCTAGAGTGCACAACATCCGCTTGCGGAGATATGGGTGACATATAGGATACAAAACAGTTAACGCACATGTCACTTTTATCAACTGCTAAATACCACTTTCACAGAAACGTTTCACAATAACTTCAGAAACGAAACGATTAACTTTAAGCATCAATCGACAGAGGCGGCCTAATCACAGAGAAAATTTGGTCTAAGTTTGCCCCTATCGACTCTGTCCCCAATGCCGCATTTTCTCGTACAAGTTTCCTCGTACAATTTGCAAGTTATAACTATATTTATATGAACCGATCTTTTTCGAATTTTACATGTAAACAAACATAAAAATGAAAATCGCCTTTCACCAATCATTTTTTGCAGCTTTCCTAGTAAAATTAATATCGAATTCAGGTTTGATGATGATCGGCAGCCGAACCGAAAGACCGCCCGCAAAATCCATCCCGATGGGAAACAAATGGCACGAAATGACGCATTTCGTTGCTTTGTAGTTCTGCTCAACATCCATCCGTGGAACAGTTGACCCTTTTAAAACTAATGTGAAAAGCTACTTTCGAAATATCTTACTGCTACCATCGTATGAAGTGCTCCTGAAAACGGTGTTTTTGCTCTGTTAGGGGATGCAACAACCAGCTTAACTCAGACATCATCGTCCGCGTTTGTGGCTATCGTATCGGATAAGCTGCACGAAAAACATCCGTCGCAGGTTCCAAAGGATCGATACCATCCGAGCATTATCGTGGTTAGCAATTCACCACATGAAGGTCTTTATATAGCGGTTCAACAATGTCCCGAAGTCTCCGAGAACTGGCACGTCAGTGATACCGGCTTCACGATAGATCCACATTACAAGCAGAGGAAATCGAAGCATGATAGAAGCGCAATGGTTGTAGACTACGGTTCCAACGTCTGCGTCCGCATTTGCTTTCCAAATGAGACAACACGGGAATGCTTTCACAAAGCCTGTCTAGAATACCCGCCACCGGTGTAAGTTGGCTATACATTACATGTAATTAGCGTGCTGTACCTAACAAGCGCCTTTCGCTAAAACGTAGTTTAACAGGATAACTAGTGCCTGGTAATAACTGCTGCCATGTAAGCACAGTCGCAGTCTCGCAAACATTTTAGTATGCTATTGGACATCTAAAATCTGTAATTTTTTTGCAGAAACAATCGTTCTCTCCGTCCTATTTCCTACGTCCAGGAAACATGCAATTTGTGATATAAAGACCAAATTAGCACATATGTGACGCCAACGGCCTACAAACAGCCAAGGATTTTCTGCAATGTAAAATTTTCCAAGTTCATGCCCTGACGTTTAGATACGGATTCTGTTTCTCGTTGGATGTTTAGAGAATTTTTTATGTTTTGTCACTGCCATTATTATTCCATCTCTTACTAATTACTAGTTACTACCACTTCACAAAGCCCACTGACAAACCTGCCGCAACCAAGATTATCACATGCTGACACTTGAGGCACTGTGAAGTGTGAGCCGGCCTTTTTTTATGAACGCATTTTGCGGCTTCTGTGTAACGAAAACGTGAAATCATATTGTAGCCAGGCCGGCGATTATGCCTGTGATACAGAGGTTATTCCGGAAGATGTTTTCCTCTATTTTGCCGGGTCCCCATTTGTATCGATACAACAACGATATATTTTTGCTACATAACTTATTTTCTACACCTATTGAAGAAAAAAAGAATTTCCACTGTCGATGAAGAACTGATCCGACGAAAAATCCTCGAGCCGGCGCCATTTCGGGCACCCTGACCTCCGTCATCCCCAAAACATTTACAACAAGATATGATACTGAACGCTAATGATATCCTTGTTATTATCCTGATGTCAAAGCGCTTCAGAAACTTCGCTAATTAAACTAACAAACCCTTCGGCACGATACAAACTTTCTTCGCTTTCCAGTTCGCTCTGCCTGAAAAAAGCCCATTCCGTTGGGAGAATGCGATAAAACCAGTAACTTGAAACTAATAATGTTCTCGTTTGTCAGGTACGTAACAAGTTACGAGTATTTTTACCTCGGAGATAAATGACGGGGACAAAAGCTTTTCAGTAAGTAAATAAATGTAAATTGCACCGGAGCATGGCAGAGAGCTGAGCAGGGAATATGGAGTTGCTGGAAATATGCGATTGCGGACATTACCGACTTACCATTAACTAAACATTACAACCGCCCACTAAAAAAGCACACACTTAATACTGTCACGATCGGGTCACAGCAACTAGTTTGTAACTGTAATACTTTTCCTTCTATGGGATGGATGTCATAATAAGTGCTGAAACAAGCAACAACTACCCAGAAACGGCACGGTTCCACTTTCCAGTTGTTCGACGAAAATGTGTGCCAAACCCGTTCTTTCTTAAGACGTTGAAGTACTGCTGCTTGCCAGCTGACTTCCACACACGCATTGGTCGGCAACTATCAACTGAGCATTCGCCTCGTGGCGCCGTGTTTGTCGTATCATGTTTCCCAGGACGCACCGTAAATTTTTCGCAGTGGCGCGTTGTCTACTGTTTGATAGCAGGCACAAGTTAATCACTCTTCCCAGATCCGGTGCAATCTTTTCGCTGACCATCGCTGGAAGACGAAAGGTCATTCCGAACGAACGATCGAACGAGCGAAAGAAAAAAAGCTTTCTCATCAAAGTTTATTAGCAATTGAAGAAGTGCGGGTGGGCTGCGAAGCAGCACCGTGCCCGACTGATTTCCGTAAACTCATTCTCATCTTCACAGAAGGTAGAAATTCGGAACACAGACCGCCCACAGGCTACCGATTACAGCATCAGCTTTATCACTGACCAATCAATTAAAACAGCTTCTTTTTATTTCGGCAGCAGCCAGTACACAGAGCAATACGCTTGCGCAGATTAAGACTAATTAAAATGATTGAAGTTTAAACGTTAAAAAAACATAATTATTTGAATGTGATAACACTCATACTATAATACTCTGTAAGCATTCTCTGTACAATCCTTCTAACTACACACACTGTTTCTAAGTTGATATCGGCCATCCCCGGTTTATATATCGAGTGTTCGTTTATCGGTGTCTTAATTCTAATTTTATATCGGCCATCTGGAGTTAATATTTAAACAGTGTTAATCTTAAAACCGGAGGGGTGAATAACTTCGATTTTATATCGATGGAGAGTATGAAGAATCCTGCTGGTGTTGTGGAAAGTCGTCACGAAAATGGAGTGCGTGATTGTGACATAACAGTAGCAGTTTCAGACAGTCAAAGGGCCCCGGATTTTCAAGAGCTGGCAGACGGAACGAATGTGGCCCCTTTACCAAAGTCCTCCAAACCCCAGTTGCAGTGGGTTCCTCGGGTCCCGCAACTTTGCTTGATCCCTGCAGCGTCGATTCAGGTAATTCTGAAAATTAAATTATGAAGATCTATGAGAGAATACTTTTTCAATTTTACGATGCTGAGCCGCGAAGCATGACGTATTTTTTACAATAAATTACATTTACCCCCGGTTTATGTTTATCCAGTGTTCGCCTAGAACTCAATAAAGTTAAGTTAAGTGTTCGTTTATTGGTGATTTATTAATTTTATATCGGCCATCTGGAGTTAATATTTAAGCAGTTTTAATCTGAAAACTGGGTGGTGAAATGCATCGATTTCGCCCGTAAATTGCTTAGCTCACGGTACTGTACAGGTCAGCTGGTTGCTCACTCACGTAAAATGGACATCAGCACACGGTCAAAGCCGCAGAACCGGTTTTGCGGCTTTAGCCATGCGCACCTGATCGAGACACAGAACAGAGAAAGCGGCTGTTGCTGGTGAGCAAGCTGCTGGCCCGTAAAGCGAGTTTGAGCAATTTACGGGCGAAATCGATGTACTACGATTGCAATTCGATGGAGAAAATGGAGGATTCTGATGTTGTCGTGGAATTTCGTGGACAAAAGGGAGCGCGTAATTGTGGCACAATATTAGCAGTTTCAGAAAACGAAGTGGCCGTGAATTATTCATGCGCAGGCAAACGGAACGACCCATTTGCATTGAGTTCCACTGGTCCTGTAACTTTTCCCAATTCCAGTAGCGTCGATTCAGGTATTTTCTCAAAATTAAGATACTATCGCACTCAAAAGACATACTATTTTATTTTATACCTCGAAATAGTTGAAAACAAATTATTCTTGAGTCATTTCTTATTAATATTTCTTTTCTAAATTATTGTCATTTTTGTCTTAGTTTGCGTTATTGGCAATGTCAGTATTTTCCACTTTTCTGGTTCGTTTTTTTTAGAAGCGTCTTCTAATTAACTGAATAATTCAGATAATTACAGCCCGGAATCGACAGCTTCCGAACTTGACGGACTCCGATGCCTGCCCGTGGAAATTATGGCTGAGGCCTTCCAGTACCTGCAAACTGTGGACTGGCTGCGGACGGTGTGCGCCGGTTGGAACTGCATCCTCACATCTGCCGCATTGAAACGCTTGGTGCAAATTAAGCTCCCATCGGAAACGAGCGACCGCTCAGCTCGACGGCGCTTTTCCTTATCTTCCGGTGGCTCTGATTACATCGCTGATGTATGTGCACATCGCTGTTGCGGAAATCGTGATGCAGCCGTTACTTGGTCGGTGTGCAAGAAAGACCCTTTGGATTGGCTCTCATTTGACGAGTTTTTCCTGCCTGAGAAAATGCCAAGAGCCGACCGGAAAGTGTTCTTGGGAAATCTTGTACTAAAAGATCTTGCCTGCTGCATTGTGCCGTTTTACGAGTACGACTACATTGCCGCTCTTCAAAAGGCATTTGACTCGCTGGTGGCGATTTGTCGTAACTTGATCCTGAAGAACTTCACGTGCCAGGTTACAGCATCTTTCGCGGACGGTTGCGTACCGATAAGGCTGCGCATTCCCTTCGGAAGAATGAGTCACGAGCGGCGTCTCACTGTCACTGATTGGTGGGATATGATTGAGCAAAGCTGCCCTCTGCTAGACGATCAACAGAAGAATCATCTCTGCGATGTATTGGACGGCCGTGAACAGTGCAATCACACTGTTACCAAAAGCCTGCAGATGGTAAATCTACAACAATCTTGCAACGCCGTTGGAACTGCTGCGCCGTATAATTTATTATTGGGTTTTGCGCTTGCAGATTCAACGTGGGCGTCAGCATAAGGAACCTGCCGGAATCAGTTACTTGAATTTGAATCCTTCGGTAACAAACTTCTCTCTGTTGATGTGAGCCAGCTGACGCCAATGGTGCAGTATCTCATGTACTGTCGCATTACCAAGACAAACTTCGACGTTGAAGTGACATGGCCTACTTCTTAATGCCTTCCGTTCCTCTAAGCTCTGCCATTTCTGTTTGTCGGTTTATTGTTCACCGGCTTTCTTGCAATTTCGATTTGCAGTAGCTTTGTATTTTCTAACAGTGTTTTCCAGCGCTAATCACGGAAGAATGGGGTTTCCACAACTTCTTATGACCTTGAATTGTGAACGCGAACGTGTAAACTGTATTCAAACCATGTGCATAACCATTTTTACATCTTTGAAGCACTTTATAGGATAGCTGTTTGCACCAGCAACCGTGCAGTATTACTTGATAATAATAATGTTCGCGATGACCTTTCACGAAATATATAATAACCTACAGCCAACACATATGATTTATTTTCAGGTCTAGATGATAAACGGAAAAAATTTCTTTGAATTTCGGAAGAATTTTAATTGTTGGCTTGACGTACACTTGCAGAATCATTTCTCCTTAAAAGTTGTTGTACTGTTTATATTTTTTGGTATTTGTGTCATCAGCTTATCGAGATCGCATTGCTGAACACAAGCGCTGTAGGTTGTCATTATTTCTTGATTACGTACTGTGCCATTATGAAATCTTATAGTGGACCCCGCGCAAACTGCGCGGAGTAAATATGAGCGATGGGTTACAAAATGCAAAAGACACAAACTCACGAATACAAAATTAGCTTATAACTGGCAGACTCCGCGCGAATCGCGCGGAATAAGTCGGCTGTAAGTAAATTGTGCTATTATTTCCAGAACACACCGGTGTGCAAATCCAGTGACAATCAATGCTGGATTTATGTACGTTCTGTACAATGGAGTATAGCGTGCAACACATTTGCTGTCTTTAAATGTGTTTTAGCAAAATTAAAATTGTACCGCACGATGTCACGTATTCCACAACCCCGTGTACAGAATGTGAAACGGCTCCCAGTTGCCATACCGGAATCAGCGTGATCTTGGTACTACCTAATTCCATAAACCATGCAAACTGAAGTAGAAGTACTGTACTAATCTGGTATTACAAACGTTTAGGTATCCAGCAAAATTTTAAACAAAAAAATTGCTTGTACGCTGGTACAAATAACCAGCAGGGTTATTTGTACCATACCTTGTACCATGATTTTTATCTGCTTCACAAGAACTAAAATTGGGTAAATAATGATTATAAACCGAAACGGTTGAAAAACATTTAATAAATAACAGATAGATCTAGAACTATCTGTACAGTAAAATTGTACGTACACACCGTTTTCTCACTATCTGGTTGCATACTGCTGAACAACAAAGTGAGCCTACCGCTTCTTGAGGCAGCTACTTGACCACCAAGTGGTATCGGAGCAATTTCAAATTTTCTGGTTGGCTGTTACAATGTTCCGTAGACTTTGTATAGTAACTTTTTTCACAGTTTTCTTTATGACCTTATTGATTTCTCAAACAAACTAATTGTAAAAACCTGTTCACTTAGGGGCATCAAATGATGTATAGATACAAAACTGGGGGCTAACGTACTCAAGGGGCTCAAGGGGTACTCAAGGAGTGCTGACCCCTTGAGTACAGTTTTGATAGATAGCAAAAACCATTGCAGTACTGTGTTCTGGGTAGGTGCGCAAACATAATGGCCACACCCCCCCCCCTTATCCTTTTATTATAAAGGATAAAAGACCTCTCCCGCGAAGAAGCGGCGACCCAGAAAACCAAAGGTGGCTAGTGGAGACCCTCTGCCACCTCAAGCTCAGGCAGATGTCGCCAGAACTAAAGCAACGCGCCAGAAACGCGAACGCCTTAATTGGAGTGGCTTGCCGGGTTAGCCGTTAGTGGTGTGGCTTCTTACTCCTGGGAACTATTTAACGTACAAGTGCGCCAACGAAAACAAAGATGGCCAGATAAAAAGGTAACTGGCTGATCGGAGTACCACCATGAGATCGTCTGCGTATGCTTGTCCCATGAATCCAGTGTTTTTAATAAACTTCTTTAAAAGGTTATCAAGGAAAATAATAAAAAGCAGTGGAGAAAGCGGAAAACCTTAAGGAACACCGCGGGTTAAGTAAAATAGATCTCTTTGGCCGCATTGACTGAAGGCTTTGATGGTTCGGTGTAAAATTTTCTCGAAAGTATCGACGTTTTGCGCTTTTAACTGTATTTTTAAATCCTGCCCGGATTTACGCTTGCAATTAATCCAATTCTCAAGGGTATTTCTAAGTCTCCAATTTATGAAGAATCGGAGCATCTTTTGTCGCTTTGTGCTAAGAATAATGCTCCACGAAGGCATTGGTACCTGACGGTTTTCAGACCAAGGAGCGATCGCAGCGTAATGCCGTAATTTATTTCATTGTGTAGTTGCTCTGTCAATGCATCCAAATCTGACGGCGTCTCACAGTCCGCTGCCAACAATCTCATCCTTCACGCCATTGTGAGATCTGTAGTTATGTATACGGTAGCGTACGATATGGACTTGTATTGTAGCATTTTAATGTGTATCGCAACTGAGCAAAGAACTGACTGAATGTAGTGGAAAGAACCGTAACCAGAGAACAAAAGAAGCACAGACGTTGCTTGGACGAAGGACAAAGAACAGAAATACAGAAAGTACAAGAATGTCAACAAACACGCGAATCTAGATACATCACAATAAACACCCACTTGCGGATTGCCGTGGCGCGGCGGTTGGGAGCTCCGGTATGCCAGCCTCATGTTTGTCGGTGTGGCCATACAGTTGACAGTCTTGGACACCATGGTTTGGTTTGCAAGCTAGCGAAAGGAAGGCACGGTGTTCATGCCGTCTTAAATGAAGCAACAAAGCGGGCATTAATTATGCTCGGCAAGAGTGCCATCGACACTTGAGCCGGCGGGCTTGAACAGAGGAGATGGAAAGCGACCTGATGGAGTCACAGCATTCCCTTGGAAGTATGGCAAGCCACTAGTCCACTAGCTATGGGATGTAACCGTGGCTGACACGTTTGCCCAAACGTACATCGACCAGACGTCCAGGGTGCCGGGAAGCGCAGCGGAAATACGCGAAAATCGGAAGTTAGAAAAATACAGCGGGATGGCTGAACGTTACATCGTTCAGCCGCTGGCGTTTGAAACTACGGGCACATTCGGGCCACTGACGAAGAAATTCTTTAAAGATTTGTCGAGAAAGATTAGCGACTGTACAGGCAACCTTCGCTCAGGGGAGTTTTTGCGCCAAAAAATTGGTATCGAGATTCAGCGAGGAAACACAGTTTCTGTTCTCGGTACATTCAGCGACATGGTTGAGCCGGAAGATGTGTATTTTGTCTTTAAATTAGCTAAACGTGAATGATGTCGTGGATTCTTGTTATTGTTACTTGTAGTTGTACAGCTTAGGACCAAATGGTCGCATACCCAACATCTCCACATTCAATACGCATGCTGCGCAGTGCACTGTACGACCGAGTTCAAAAGGCCCGCGCTCAAGCTCTGACTCTGACTCAGACTCTGACCGCTCAAAATCTGACTCTGACTACTCAAAGTCTGACTCTGACTGTCCAAACTCTGACTCTGACTGAATAACCTAAGAATAACTTAAGAAACGTAAGAAACCTAAGAAACCTAAGAATAACCTAAGAAACCTAAGAAACCTAAGAAACCTAAGAATAACCTAAGAAACCTAAGAAACCTAAGAAACCTAAGAAACCTAAGAAACCTATTAAGAAACCTAAGAAACCTTCAGAGTCAGAGTCAGACTTTGAGCGGTCAGAGTCAGACTTTGAGTAGTCAGAGTCAGAGTTTGAGTAGTCAGAGTCAGAGTTTGAGTGGTCAGAATCAGAGTCAGAGTCACAGTTGGAGTCTAGGCCAGTTCAAAATATCCGGTTCGTACAAGTGCACTGCACCGCTTGCGTACAGAATGCTGGGTATGGGGCCTACATTGTATATCGAACGTTCGTTTATTGGTGTTTTAATTCTAACTAGTGGACCCCGCGCAAATTGCGCGGAGGAAATTAGCGGATGATAACTGCACGAACTATGGAGACCTACTCGTACAATACTACAATCGTACAGTACTGTACTTATTTTCGTTAATAATACCACCATCGTGATAAATACGTACTAAATCAGCAGCCAGTGTTAATATGAACAGCCAGCGGAACAACCAAAAACACTGGGCTGCGGCACCGTTTAAAACTTTTAAAAATAAATGATTAATTTGACGACTCGGTTCACCACTTCCGCAATGCCTTTCAATCGTACTCGTATTATTTTCGGTTCACAAAAAACTTTGAAGCTGTCGGTACTCGTACTACTTTTCCCTCCGTTCATTACTTACTTAGTTTTACTGCCTGGCCCAACGGTCCAATTCAAACTACCGTCGCTTGATATTTGCATTTGCTTTCACCACACATGCTTGCTTTCAAAATATTTCTGTACTGTACATTCATTTTCGTTTTTCAAAATAGTATGTATTTCGTAAACGCTGCTACTTTAAACAGTCAGACAAAATACCAATAATTATTATGTTTTCGCGCAATGAATTTCTTTACATACAGTTCGGAATAATTTCTGATCAAATTCAAAAGAATTTATTTTTGGAATTTATAAGAATAATAATTTCTGGAATTTAGGTATTAAAATAACGCGTACATCTTTTCAAAGATAGTAAAATTATTGTGCAGGAAACACTGCCAAGTGTTTTCCCACGTCGGACCATAACGGACGGTGAAAGGCGAAAACCGAAAAGGTAGTTTACCGGGTAAATGGTACGCAATGTTGTGCACGGGGTGAGCGTAGTGAGAACGGTCGTAGTCGAAACAACGATTTTAAAAGTCTGTAACGGAGTGGTCGCCTTTACTTTTAGCTTTCAGTTTTCCACGTCTACTTGTGGATTGAAAGGACAATTCAGAAAACACAAAAAGCAAATCTAATTTTCCATTTTCGCCAATCTTAAGATTGCTGTGTACTTTTAATTTACGTAAATTCGGGATTGTGTTATTACTGTGCCACAGAATTACGCAGCACTATGCAGAATGTCTCGCATCCGCTGGTTCGCGTCGCCCGGCGTCACAGCTGCTATGAAACTATCAGATTGGGTAACATGAAGTTGGAAACCCGAACGGCGGCATAGCTTGCAAGAAGTTTCCAAGCTTACAAAAACTGAACATAACAAACACAAAATTTCCCAGTTTTTTTCCGTTGTTACTTGCAGCAATTTCCACAGATTTACATTGCGAAACTATTGCAGCAGCTGCACAAACTAAGGGCTGCACAACCTATTGAGGGCAAGCACACTCCGCGTGTGCCTGCCCTCAAATTTCATAACGGGAAATCGGAAATAGCTGTCAGATACATAGCTACAGATAACTATGTGTAGTTTTTACAGTACGTTTTGCAAAAATCTGCAAATGACAACCGAACACACTTTAAAGTTGAAACGTGTGCCTTTTACCTTCGAAAATGTAAACGTAAATTAAACGAACTCGACTACGAACGGGATATTGTGTTGCAAGCTGAAGCCGCACTTCTTTGCCGTTACGGTAAAATCAGTAGACTGAGCAGAGCCACACATCCTGCGCCAGGTGGCGGCTACTCACTTAACTGCGCTCGTTAACTGGTTTTTGACGTCCCGTAGACTTTCCATGTTAGAGTTATGAATTTTTTCTCCAAATTGTTTATGTTTTTCTGAAATCTGATAACTTTGTACAAATCTACACATTCTGGGCTATCGAACGGTATATAGACATTCAAGTTTGGTTGAACGTGTCTATGACTTAGACCCTGACACACACAAATTTTGTGCACCTTCTTATTCTTTTAGATAGATAGATTTTATATCGGCCATCTGGAGTTAATTTTTAAACAGTGTTAATCTTAAAACCGGAGGGGTGAATAACTTCGATTTTATTAGTGATGTGCTACTAAATAAAACTAAATAAATGCTATTTAATTAGTAAAAGCTTCCCTAAAATTAAATGTGTAGTAAACAGTAAAGTTTTACAGGTAAAATTAGTAAAAGTAAGTAAGTATTCAGCTACAATAGTGAATAGTAAGTAAATAGTAAGATTTTGCTTTCACTAAATAAAAGCTATTTACTAATTCATTTACTAATCGCATTTTAGCAAATAACCAGAAGACATACAATGTCAGAAAACATTCCGGATGCGAGGGAATTAATTGGATTTTATGGATTTTATGGATTGACAATTAGCACGGACTGTTTTGTGGATTGACAATATCGACGTCGGAATGACAATTGGGCTTTCGCACAGATTACTTGGGGGGAACTTTTGTGAACCCCAGGTGATGCGGGTATGTCGTTTCGCATCGTTAAACGGCACTCGTTTTCTCTGCTCTGTTTGCTGGCTTGCGGAATTCTTTTATAGCTTCTAACTATGCCAGGAGATCAGCCAAAAGAGCCTTGCCACATATGTGGAAAGCCCTTCACTAAAGGCGCTGGGCTCTCCAACCATGTTAAAGCCTGCGCCAAGAAAGCACCCACACAAGCTCCTGGTTCCACGTCCTCTCCACCCGACCAACAACCGCTTCAATCCTTTTTGGCCGGGAAGCATTACGCCGTCCCAAAAAGAGTGCCGAAGTCTGTCCGACGCCTGTGTGCTCAGTCCCTGACCGAAGTCCTCCGTACATGCATCAGAGAAAACACATCGGCGAGCTGGGCAGATTTGCTGTTGTTTGGATCAAGAGCCCTCTGCTTGCCCGCCACCAAAACCCTCCGCAAAGAATCCCTGTCCTCCATGATACGCAAAAATTTGTCGGATTTGTCTCGCCATCAACATCCTCCACGTCAACATGCTCCTCCACGAACTCAGCAGGGTGAGCTATCGAGCGAGCGCATGTCAGCCCTGCCACATCGATGTTGCAGGACAACAACATCAGACGCGCCATTGGACTGGTAATGGGCGACGATTCAGTAGCGCCAGTAAATGCGGAAACCCTTAAAGAGCTGCGCAACAAGCACCCTTGCGAACCTGCGGATAGTTTGTATCCCCTCCTCCCGACCAGTCTAACGTACCGCCCTCAGTAGCACCTGCCGAAGTGCTTCAAGCAGTCATGAGCTTCCCTTCGGGTTCTACCGGTGGCTTTTCGGATCTACGCCCACAACATCTGAAAGACCTCCTAGGCGGCCCGCCGAAGAAAGCGAGTTGTGCTGTGCTCTGGCTGATTTTGTTAATCATGTTCTGCAGAGGCGTTCGGAGGACATTAGACCGTTTTTCTTTGGAGCAAGGCTAATCTCCTTGCCAAAAAGACGGAGGAATTCGGCCAATTGCAGTTGGGGAAACGTTTCGCCGTTTAGTCTCTAAAATAGTAACCCAGCGTTGTTCTGACAAGATGAAGGAATTGTGCGACACTGTGCAGTATGGCTGTGGCACGAAAGGCGGAGCCGAAGCAATTATTCACGGGGTCCGCTCGTACCTGGAAGCTACACACGACGGAGAACGAGTACTGGTAAAGCTGGATTTTAAGAACGCTTTTAACCTTTTGAGACGGGACGCGTTATTGGAAGCCGTAAGACAGCATTTTCCCAATTATTACGGCTGTTTCTGGCAATCTTATCGTTATGCGAGCCATTTGGTTTGTGGGGAAGAAGTTTTGTCGTCCGCCCGGGGGGTGCAGCAGGGCGATCCAAGTGGCCCCTTCGGTTACAGCCTCACATCGCTACCGCTCTTCGACGGACTAGATTGCGATCTGTTCCTGGGCTTTCTTGATGATGTTACTCTGGCCGGTACCATGGAGAAAGTGATCGCTGCGATAAAACATATTGAAGAGAAAGGGAAGAAGATGGGCCTTGAACTGAATTTCAACAAATGCGAGTTTTACCTCATCAATTCAACTGTGGATGCGGGTAAGCCTTTGTTGGAAATATGGCCAACAATGATCCAGTTAAATCCAGAAAACCTTTACCTGTTGGGCGCACCTTTAAAACCAGCCGGTTGTGCGAAATTCCTGATGGAAAAGAAAGATCACCTAAGCAAGTTTGTACAGCGGCTCACGAAGCTACCTGCACATTACAGCCTTTTCTTTTAAAAAATTGCCTTAGCATCCCCAAGGTTTTATATGGCCTACGCACTGCCCGATGCTATGAATTTCCAGAGCTGTTGAAAGATTATGACCAACAACTGCGGAATGGTGTGGAACAGCAGACCAACGTAAGCATAACAGAAGCCCAATGGATGCAGATGGCTTTACCAGTTCGGCGTGGTGGATTGGGAACGCAGCGCATAGAGTCACTAGCTATTTGTGCCTTTTTGGCATCGGTGCACGCTGTGCAGCCTCTCGTTTCCAGATTTTACGCGCCAGCTGGTGACCATATGACACAATCGGCTGTACAGAACTGGCTTCAGATGACACACTGCTCGCTACCAGAAGATTGTGTGCGAAAGTTTCAGTACGTGTGGGATGTGCCGATGATTGACAGGGATGTATCAAAACTGATGTTATCAACGGTTGGTGATGAGCGCGCAAGAGCCGTATTGTTGGCTGCATTTAGCAGAGATTCTGGGGCCTGGCTGAATGCATTACCGGCGCCTTGTCTTGGAAAGTTTTTACGAGATGAAGAAGTAAGAGTAGGAGTGGCATTACGTTTCGGATTGCCCGTAGTGACAGCTCATAACTGCGTGGCATGCGGCAAATTAGTGGAAACGAATGGCCATCACGGGCTTTCCTGCAATAAATCAACGAAAGGGCGATGGGCCAGACATAGAGAAATGAACAGTATTGCCCAAAACTGTTGCGAGAGTGCAGGATTCCCATGTCAACTGGAACCGACAGGCCTGTCACCAAGTGCGGCGATTCGACCTGACGGCATGACGCTTATTCCAGTCCGTCAAGGAAAGTCTGTTGTATGGGATGTCACAAGTTGGTGTACAGTAGCCGATTCCCATGTCCACGGAAGTTCGAAGAAGGCAGGAAGTGTGGCTCACTTGGCAGAAAATGAGAAGCGACGGAAGTACTCTCTACTGGAAAGCAGACACCTTTTCTATCCCTTAGTTGTTGAAACGTTCGGTGTCTTTGGCCTAGCTTTAAGTGAATTTGTACATTTTATGGGCCGTAAAACTCGTGAATTAACTGGAGAAGCGCGTTTTACTGCTTTTATGAAGCAACGTTTTAGTTTGGCTGTCATTAAGGGAAATGCTACTGCTGTGTTAAGTACGTTGCCTTTTAATCCGCGGGCGGATAGAGATTTTGGTTGTTTTTTTAATGTTTAAATTTTAACTGTAAAGTAGTGTGCCCGCGCTTGCACTTTTGTTGTTATGGTGGCTATTGCCCAATAAACTGTAACCAGAAGACTCGTTGCTGTACAGTACTGGGGCAGGTTCATCATTAACGGTGTTGCACACTAAAGTTGGTGTCTTAACAGACGGTGGTATTGCTGTTCACGTAAACGCAATGTACCGCCAACCCGAAACTGCGGTTACGTTACGTATAATCTTAGAAATTTGAAATGCAGCAGCATGGCAAGCTGATTGTGCAGCACAGTTGTACTGCTTGATTTTGCGCCCTTACAGTCCGTAGATTCGCATAAAGCCATAAAGTATAGTATATTTGATTCCTTCATGAAAAGCGCAAGCGTCCCAGTTCTTATAACAGTGAATTAAAAATTGAAATAAATTTATTTAGTATAATTAGTAAGTAATTGGTTGGGAAGAATGGAAATAGTAAGTAATAGTAAGTATGCGAAAAATTTTGGGGTTAATAGTAAGTAATAGTAAGTAAAAGTTTCGGACGATTAGTAAATAGTAAGTAAGGTTGCAGGAAGCTGTAGTAGCACATCACTAGATTTTATATCGATGGAGAGTATGAAGAATCCTGCTGGTGTTGTGGAAAGTCCCAACGAAAATGGAGTGCGTGATTGTGACGTAACAGTAGCAGCTTCAGACAGTCAAAGGGCCATGGATTTTTCAAGAGCTGGCAGACGGAACGAGTGTGTCCCCTTTATCAAAGTCCTCCAAACCCCAGTTGCAGTGGATTCCTCGGGTCCCGCAACTTTGCTTGATCCCTGCAGCGTCGATTCAGGTAATTCTGAAAATTAAGTTATGAAGATCTTTGAGAGAATACTTTTTCAATTACGATTCTGAGCCGCGAAGCATGACGTATTTTTTACAATTACAGTTTACTGAATCTGGTTTTCCAGTACGCAGTTCTTGGAAGTAATGTGTATTTGAACACTCACTAAGCATTCAAAACGCTGTTGGTATTCAAACCGCCACCCAGCAAGGGCAGCCATTCTGATTCGACACAGTAATTTCGGCTGTTGGTACGACCACCTTTTATTTCCAAAAACGCGATAACAATATCAAGAATCAGTTTCGGTTGAAGAAATCAACAATTTCAACCGTACCAGTAACAGAAGCGGCATTACCCCTTTGAATTGCTAATGACATATTCTGCCTTAAAAACTCATGGCTTCTTATCTCGCCGGTTTGTAACTCGATCCTCCTTCCGACTTCTTTGAGCAGCTTCTTAGCCGATGTACCAAAACTACCAAAAGTCTCGAAACCGACAGCGGCAAACTCATATCGTCCTGACAGGAAGCTGTACTTCTTCATTTTTTCCGCTTCAGCATGGTCGGCTGCCGCTCCGGCCTTTACGCTGGTTAGGTCCAAGTGAGAGCGGGCGACAGTGTCGACGCAGGTTACGTCCCATGCTAAGCATAACCCTCGGGCCCAAGGGAAGGTAGTGATTCCATCTGGGCGTGTGTCGTTTTCGTAGTGCATACCTCTAGGTTCCGTTCGCGCGGGGATGCCTGCTGAACCCAAAGCCCGACGCAGAATATCGTTGATGCAGTCGTGTCTTGGCCTTCTTCCAGCTGAAAATTTGCAACTTAGGCCATGGTGGCCGTTAGCGGCGACATCGGTACCACACCTGCACTGGTGTTTGGCGGAAACAGGTGCGCCCAGACGAATGGCAACGGCGATGCGGAAAGATTCGTCGTCCAGGAGATTACCGATGGAGGACGAGGGTAGTGCGTGGGTCCACACACCGGACTCTGGTGTTGAAACAGCCAGCAGCCGTGCCTTATTAGTGGCATCTGACGCTTCGTACAGCAGAGTTGCCTGTTCTGCTAAACAGTAAGGCGTATCCCAAGCACGTTGTAAGTGTCTGCTTTCGGAGAGAGGCGGCGAAGCGTCGTCAGAGAGATAGCTCCAAAGTGCAATGTGGTCATCCGCGGCAACTCCTGTTGAGTGTGGCAGTAGTTTGGAAACCAGGCTACGGGTAGCATAAATCGAGGCCAAATAGGCCGGCAATGATAATTCATCAACCCGTCGGATACCAAGTCCACCGCAACGCACTGGCAAGGAAGCTTGACGTTGCGCAGGCTGATCCATTCGAACATTACAAAAAGACTGTAACGTATCCCTCAAGACTGCGTCGAACTCGATAAGGCTATCTCGGGCTTCAAAAGATGGACAACACCGCAACAGATGGATTACCTTTGGTGCGCTGAGACTGCATTTCAGCAAGAAGTAAGCTTGGTGTTTCGGTAGCAGCTCGAGACGGTTGGCTATCAGGCGCATCACTTCTGTCTTCTGTTGGATCGCAGACTTAATTCCGTCCTTCAGCAGTGGTGCGCCAAGTAAGCTCAAATTTTCTGCTACGGCGACAGTGACTGTTGGAAACCGGTTCAGGAAAGTGCTAATAGCCGAGTCTTGGTCTTCAACGGTGCCGCCACTCACGAAGATTTCACACTTTGACATGTTAACGCTTAATCCAACTGCGCGTGCGGCATCGATCACAGTCTGAAAGTCTTCTGCAACAGTCTCGACATCCCCACCCATTGTACCGTCGTCAAGGAACCAAGCGTTAAACTTGGACTTCAGCGCAGATGTTATTGGAAGAATTCCCATGGAAAACAAAAGCGGGCCAAGAGGATCGCCCTGGTGGACACCACACTGTGAAGACAGGACGTCGTCGATGTACAAATCAGTATGGTAGCCGTAGCACGCGTGCAAGTAGTCCGCATATTCAGGGAGGTGAGCACTAGCAACGTGGCTGTTGGTTAAAGTGTTACCGTGGTTGGGGTTGGGTGGCGGTCTGGATATAAAGCGTTTTGAATACTCACTGTGGTCTTCTAAATATTGCACGAAAGCGACATTACTTCCAAGTTTCCAACTACGTAAGTACTGCTGTAAACACTTCCCAGTTCACGAGTACCGAGGTGTCTTAATGTAAATGTTTTCCAAATATACCTACTTATACGCGTTTCAGGGATACATTTCGGGGTCGGGTAGTTGTAATCATTCTTTCTTATGCGTCCTTATAAAAACTAACAGCCACTTTTTTGCTGAAGCGTTTATTTCTAGATGAAATACGTACATAACATGCATGATTTCTGTCGTTAACTCTTTCGCTTGACGTTAGCGCTTTCATTCAGAACAGTGGTTTTTAAGAACATTTCTGCCGGATGCAGACGCTGACCGGAAGTGTCTATACAGAATTTTAAAGACAGGGAGCTCTTTAAGAGCTGCATTTTGTTGCAGGAACTCCATGTTCAGCTGAGGTACTGACGCTAAGCCGGTTCGCGCTCGGGCCACTTGCGAAGCGCCAGAAGACGGGAAATAGCACCTTAACGTCAGCCGTCTCGAAATCGACATGTGAGCTTGACGGCCTTCGATTCTTGCCCGTGGAAATCATGGCCGAGGCATTCGAGTACCTGCACACCGTTGACCGGCTGCGGGCGGTGTGCGCCGGCTGGAACTGCATCCTCACATCTGCCGCGGTTAAACGCTTGGTGCACAATTAGACTGCCATCCCAGGAAGGCTGGTCAGCTTGGAGGCGCTTTTCGCTATCATGCGGTGGCACGACTTATGTCCCTAGTGTATGTGCACACCACTGTAGCGGAAATCGCGATGTAGCCGTTTCTTGCTCCGTCTCGATGCACAAGAAAGATACGTTTGATATGCTATTATTTGATTACTTCTTCCTGTGTGAGAGCGTGCAAGGAGGAGCCGAACAGAAAGTCTTCTTGGACAACCTGGTGCTAAAAGATGTTGCCTGCTGGATTATGCCGTTCGATGAAGATTACATTTCCGCCCTTCAAAACGCATTTGACTCGCTGGTGGCGATTTGTCGTAACCTGGCCGTGAAGAATTTCAAGTACCAGGTTACAGCGTCTTACCGGGATGGCAGCGTACTGATGACGATGCGAATTCCTTTTGGAAAACTGAATCATGATCGGCGTCTCACTGTCACTGATTGGTGGGACATGATTGAGCAAAGCTGCCCTCTGCTGGACGATCAACAGAAGAATCGGCTCTCCGATGTCTTGAGCGGCCGTGAACAAGTCCATAATTTTGTTTACAAAGATCTACGAAAGGTAAAACAGTCTAATAATTGTAGTCGTGGGAAGAGCGCGTGAACGCCGTTGTAACTGCTGCGCCGTAGAGCTTATTGTGTGGTTTTGCGCCTTGCAGATTCTGCGTTGGCGTCAACATGGGGATCCTCGGAAGAGTTGCATTGTCCTGGATCCGTGGTGTGATAAGCTGGAGTCTGTTGCTGTGAACCAGCTGACGCGAATGGTGCAGTATCTGATGTACTGTCGCATAACCAAAACAGAATTCGACATTGAATTGGCGTGGTTTACTCCTTAATGCCTTCCCATGGAACGAACTCTCCAACTGTGTCAGTTTGCCGCTTTATTATTCACCGGCTTTCGTGCAATTTCGGTCTGCATTTGCTTTCGCTCTTTGTTGCTGTAACATAGTTTTCGAGCTGTAATCGCGGAGGAATGGTGTTTTTCTTAACTTGCTCTTATCCCTGTTTCCCAGTGTATACTCAGTTATGTATATTCATATTACAATGTCCATTTTGTAGCATCTTTGATACCCTTTTAGAATCTTTTCGAAGGAACGCTGCTGCTAACTGCTGGCATAAGAATAATAATGGTACAAAAACGTGAGGCAAGACGGATACTTTTACTGAGACGTATGATCAGTTATCAACAAACAGTAGCGGAACTTACAACCCTGAGCACTTACGGCCAAAGTAACTTCCGTCTTCCGTAAGTAATCCTGTGTAATAAAAAACAGTTAGTGCCGGCGACGATAACGTTACGATTTGCGGACACCACATTTTCCGCAACGGTGAACATAGAAGATCTCCACTACGTTTCGGCCAACACATCGATTCACCGATCCGGTAACCGTATGGTATATGTGGCGTAGTGTCGTCAGAAATGCATTTCGTTGTGCCACTTAGTTTTGTTTGGATCGTCTTCTAGTACAATATATTTTATGCATGTTATTACCTTCCTGACAGATTTGTACCGGCACTGCACCTGTTGCTGCAGCTGTAGATAATCCGGTGTTCCACACATGTACCGGATGTACGTACTGGTTACAGAGACATCTTATCAGTGGTCTATTGTCTACCACAAACTGCACTGATAAGAACCACATGTTCGTTCCATAATGGAAGTAGCGCGATGAACGCTAGCAGTAATTACAGCAAGCATTATAACATGATTATTCTGACTAATACATATACGTTGTAAAGACGGACACGTAAACAAACGACTGAACAATTCTTTCTCAGTTTTTCCTAATTATCCTTTGCGCTTTTTTTTAAAAATCCTCGGGATAGAAAAAAAATTACTTCAGTCTAAGTTATTCCGTTATCTTTCTCTGCCGCAGTATCACTGGATTTTCTGCTCTGGATTACACTTTTGATCATTAGCATCATTCAATCGTCGCTACAATCCAGGATTCGTATGGCATGTGTTAGTGTTTTGTGGAATAAAACGCGGAACTGTTAGTTCCATGGTGAAGATGGCCCTGTCCACTGTCTGGTACGGAGGCGTGCAGATTATTCTGGGCCTCATCATCGCCGTTCCCAGCATGACAATCCGTGAGATCACTTTCAAGTTTTCTGTAGTTTACTGCGTAATTTTATCCACCATTCCCGAAAAAAGTGTTTACAGTGTGTTTATGAAGAACAAATCACTCGTTGTGGGACACGTGCCAGAACCTACAAAACCGTTATTTTTTTGCATATTTAAAACTCGAAACGGCTTCCTTAAAAGTAAGCTTTTGAATATGGTTACAGAGTACTTTACCTGTTTTGCAGAATCTCTCAGCACGACGATCGCGCTCTGCGTATCATTGCTCTTAACTGGTATCTACGCGCTGCTGGGTTCCAGTTACATCAACAGCACCCGGCAATTATTGGAGGCGTCGCGGCGGACCCAGCCGGAGAACGTCCAACTGCCGACGGAAGAACGCCTTGTCAAGATCCACGGACAGTTCCTCAAAGTGTACGCAGCTGCGTGCGGTGTCTTGATTGTCCTGAGCATCGCTTCCGGGATCCACGGCACGGTGTACTATTTCGGGGAATTCGGCGGTGGGGTAACTCCTAGCACCCAATTCGATCACGGTTCCACGGCCGCCATTGCCGGTGTGGCGTCCATTGTTATCAACATTTTTATTGCCGGTATAGAAAAAATTTGATTTACATACATTAGGATATCAATGCTTTCGAATTTTTCGTTATTTTCTTCTTGTAATCGAAAGGCCCAGGTACTGTATCAAAATTTAGGATACAGTAAAAAGCAGCCAAGCGGTCCGCGTCCCAAGCTGGGATAGTTCGGTTAACAAGCAGTATGTATTAACTTAAAACATCCAGTGCGCATTTCAGCTTTTCTACAAATTGAGAAAAGCGGTAAATGATTTTCCGCTACAAACTTAGCCGTAATTCTTGTAACCAAAAAAATCAGCTGAAAACACTGGTTTCCTTTCGAGAAGTGTGCGTTGGCTTTACCCACTGAAATTTTGTTCACCTGGTCCATGGGCCAAGAATTTCGAAGAACAGAGATAATGTCCTAAATTGTGCGTTTCCGACTTCTTACGACAACGGTGTTTTCGATGACCGGTGCATTTAAGTTGAGTGATTTACCGTACATCGAAACAAACGCAATTTTTGCAGGCAGCTGTATAGCGGACTACAAACGCTTACGCGCCCACGGCTACGAGCGCCCCCGCTCCCCCACCCCCAGCTCGGGCCACACGGATCCCCGCATGGACATCGCCACCATCCCGGTGGACCCGGCCATAGCCTTCCCGCCGCCCTATTCACAGATCCACCTGGATCCCAAGGGCGACGACTACGAACTCCCGCCGTCGTACTTGGAAAGCACTTCCGCCAGCACCAGCACCAACAGTCTCCCGGTGACGTCGGAGCTGGCTCTAGCGGTACCCTTCTGTATGGGCGAGCCGGTGCCCTATGTCGACGTGCCACTAGAAAGGACAATCACACCGTTCACGTTTATCGGTGTGGAGAATGTCGGGCAAGGAGAAACCTTGCCGCCGGTTCCTTATGGCGTGCCAGTAGAATGGTCACCGACAGATGCTGCCGTGACGGTCCAAAACAGTACAGAGCCGGAAACAGCTGTTCCGGCAGTTCCTGTAGAAACTACCGGAAGGTCATCTCCAGACAACTGCATCACGGTCAACGAAAACGACGATATGCCAGCGCAGTCGCGTCCAGTAGAATCCCACTTCGATAGTCAATAATTTACTGGATGTGTTCTTATTAAATTTTGTTGTTGTTGATATTCGTAGCATGCCCGTTTTCGCGTCTAAGAAATCTTTTTATCAGTTAGTAATTCCTGGAATATTTTACGCTCAAACCGTGCGAACTGCGTTATAGTTGTCTTTTATACGACTTTTTTCAGCATTTTATGGAAACAAAATCAATATGACGCCTGCAAAGTACATAGTACCGTACATTTCTATGTTTGTTTTGAATTTCTCGAATCAAGACAAGAAGTATAAGACTGCGACAAAGAAAAATCAAATTAAAAAAACCAGACATGACCCAATTATTATTCATCCAACATAACCGCACCCATTAATTTTCATAACGAACCATCCGGCGCTTCGAGCGCCCCGTGCATCCCTCGCCGACGCGACTTCCACCGCGCTCTATACTCCGCAATCCAACCCTTCATCACCTCGATCTCTTTCTCCCGCGCTTTAATCACCGAATCAGGATCATCAGGATGTGACGCCCTCAAATCGAGATGATGCGCCGCATCCTGGATGACAATCACCGTCAACGCCGGGTTACTACTTTTCAGCACACCGCCACCGGACCACGGATCCAAGTTGCCATTGGAGAATATGATATTGCTGTACGCTTGCAAATTGTCCCCGCCGTACTCCCGGATCGCCAGGCGCGTGTCGGGACGGACGTTAAAGGTTTTCTGGCAGCTATCGGAGTATTCCGTTAGGTTCCAGGGACGGTAGTAGAACATGTCTTTTTTGCCGTCGCTGCAGTCGGGGATCACCATCTCTGAACAGGCCTGGTAGTCCCACTGAATGTCCCCTAAAAACGGTGATCTTTAGCATTTTATCGGCTTATGTAGGTATATTAAAAACTACATTTTCGGATCCAATCTGATGAAAACTTCATTTTCCAGCTCCACGGTTAGTTATTTACGCCATATAGAGAAGCTCTTAAAACATAATATATGTATTTAGGTTATACTTTAACAAAGAAATACAATTTTACGTTTTCTAATTCCTTTTTCTAAGTTTTTAAGATGATTTGACTGTACAGTTTGTTCGTACAACTTCAAAATACCTAATTATGCTAACAAACAGACTACGAAAAAACGGAGAAAAAACTACGAAAATTTAAGAAAACGAGAAACCTAAGAAACCTAAAAACCCACTACTAAAAAAAGCTAAGAAGCTCAAGAAATCTAAGAACCTAAAAAACCGCAGAAAAAAGTAAAAAACCTGAGAAAATTTTGTATAAGGTTCACAGAGAACGAAATTTAAGAAACAGCCTAAGGAAAACCAAGATAACCTAACATAATCTTAAAAACCTAGGAAGCCTAACAAACAGCCTAAGAAAAACTAAGAAAACCTAAATCAACCTCAAACATACGAAACCCAGGAAAACCTCAAGACAATTGAAGAGCGCTTCGATTCGCTTGCTAATAACATACCTAGCGCAGTTCCACTGGACGAATCACTGATATTAAAACACCCCGTCGCTTGCCCACTGTAATTATAGTACACCGACACCGCCTTGAACACGGCCTGCATCACCGCCTTATCCGTCCGCAGCTGCTGCGGATCACTCAGAAACTGACACGCCGCCTTCACCGGCCACCCGGGCATCGGTTTGAGAAAGTTCGTGGGATAGGGATAGTCCGTCATGGCCATGTACGTCCACCCGGCAAACAGCCACGCCCGGAAATCCGCTAGAGTGCTGTTCTTCTCGTCCAGCACTCCACAGAGGTTAAAGGTATCCCGCAGCCAATCGCGGTTGTCCTTGGACCGCCAGAAATTCTGGATGATACTCCAGGACTTGCGGATGAGGTCGGGACAGGATGGGGCGGCCAGTTTGTAGTCGCGGGTGGCGATCTGGGCGAAGGTGTTGCAGGGCACCATGTCGTCGAACTGCAGGATGGGGGCGGAGCTGGCCAGGGCGCCAATCACCGTCGCCGGGTATTTCATGCCTAAAATTAAGAACATTTGCAGTTTAAATTATTTTGTTCAAATGTCTTGAAGTGTTTTTAATTAGCTCCTACTGAAGCAACTGAATATGTATAAGTAATGTAACATGCTCATAAAATATTAAACTAACTGTTATTGCTAAATAAAATTAAAATTAAATTTTACACGGTAAATATAAATACAACAATACTTGTTAAAACAAATTTCCATGAAAACCTTTTTCTGCAGCATGTTATAAAATAAATTATTTAGTTCAGTAATAAATCTAGGATCAAATAAATTTGGATCCCTTAAAAATAAACTGTAAAAAAAATAAATATAAATTTTTCTGTGAACTAGAAAAAATCCAGAGAGAAATTGTTGTATGTACATACGGAACCAGGCGGCCAGCATGCCGCCGTAGCTGCCACCCGTATCCATCCGTAATATCGTCGAGTGATGCGCATCACGCGATGATATTGCGGATGAATACGGGACCTTCTGGGTATACTAGAAAAAATCCGGAGAAAAATTGTTGTACATACGGAACCAGGCGGCCAGCATGCCGCCATAACTGCCACCGAAGGCGATAACCGGTGATCGTGCAGCGCCGGGAATTTTGTGCTTGAGATGATCGATCAAATCGTTGTAATCAGCCAGTGCCTGCATGGATGTTAGATAAGCCAGCGTCGTCCCGTTCAGCGTCCCGTCGAAAGGCAGCGATTTGCCGTAGTAGCGGTGTTCGGCGAAGATGACCATGGACTCCAGCTGGGGCGCCAGCTCGAACATGAAGCCGGTATTGTTGACGAACATCATGATGTCACCTATGCGCCACGTTATACGTAATGCATTCATAAATTAAATTCGTCAAAAAATGGAAAATTCAGCACGCGTAATATGATGATTGTTTTTGTGTGAAAAACAGCATAGTTTATAAAGCGTTGTTCTGGTTTCGATAAACTGACCTTCATTGCCGGTATAGAAGAGGATCGGGCCGCCTTTCGTCCAGCTTTCCTTGCAGATGACATAACGCTGCTGGAATGTGGCATTCGTGGAGAAACTATCAACAGCCAACCCTTGTAAATAACCGGCTTAACAAATTTACGCTTTTTCTCGTAAAAACTGGTTCGTACTGCACGCTTTTGCAATTCCGGCAACAGTGAATATTATTTAAAAATGTAAAAGCGTTTCGTCGGACCGTCAAATTAATGAACCAACTAATCAAAAATTTAAATAGCCAAATCGAAGCACCCACTAACTGATCACAGAAAAAACCGTTTTTTTACGTTCTTTTAATCTTCAAACAAAAACCAGGGATTTTACGGATCGTGTGCCGTACAGACTTTTATGGGCAAACGCTTCAAAGCGTATACTAGTACGAACACAGAATAAATTTTTTACGCTTTAAGCGACAATATGAAGCGGATAGGGAATTTTTCCGTACACATGTATAATTATGGCACACGTAAATCCTACCTGAAATGATCCAGCGTCTGCGTGTAGTAGCGCGTCTTACAGTAGACATTCTTCCGGCGATGTCCGTAGGCATTCACACTCCCGCACAGGACAATCACCAGCATAAGCACAACCTGGGATATCTGTGATAAGGCCGACATGGTGCCACTTCCAAGCGCTGCACATGAACCTGACGGCGCTGCATGGGAAGAATACCAACGCTTTTCGATGTTTCACATACTGCGCTGATTATCGAGTGTACCGACTGTGCATTCCGCGGTGTGTGATGACCTCGGTGGGTGCCCGATAAAACGGCGCTATCGGGTCATCTGTGTGTACGACACTGCCGATAAATACATGCATAATAATAATTATGGGAACGGAAGCCTTTTGCGTGCTGGAACGCCGTTTACACCGTAACGGACATAATACACTTCATTATATTATCAGTTGTTTGTCTAACGCCAGATAAAATGGATTACATAACGATGTGGATCAGGCAGAATTCGGGAGAGTAATCTCTCAAACCGTGACCAACGCTCGCGTTAACCTTCCAGTGAACCGTGAGCGTCTGGACGCAAATTTAGACAAGACATCCAAAAATTCTCTTGATATACATGTACACAGACACACATGCCGGTGGGCCGGTGGCCATTAAATTTTTGTTTTTATCAGTGCACCGTTTAGTAGTACAGTAAACGCTATCGGTACATTGGATCACGTTAGATTAAGCGATCATCAACTGCTTCGTTAATCGATCAAGGCCATGGTAGTGCGTCCGTTTTACGCGTGGTAGTTTGTACTCGTAGTAGTCAGTAAGCTTCCTGGATATAATAATATTTAATTAACGCAATACTTAAATAAATAATTATTGCTTATTTAAATGCACTATGGTACTGTTTGCGACAATATGCCATGTTGCAGCGTTGCGGCGTTAAGCAGTGTGTGCAAATACTGCTAAACACGGCAGGTTGCCTAACAACGCTACGTAGATGTATTTCTTGAAGTTCGCCAAAGAAATTATTTAGTGCTGCAAATTACTCCTATCTAGAGCCCCCAAACAGTATACTGTACTGCCGTATACGGCATACTGTACGGCACAACAGTACGTAACCGTAGTGAAAATTGGTACTGTAACGGAAGTGCCGTACGTAACCGTAAGCCAAAAACACGGTTTCACAATGGGCTTGCCGTATACGGTACTGCCGTATACGGTATACCGTACGGTCAATCCCGTTATTTCTGCCGTAACCGTACCGTAGCCGTAGGTGCCGTAAGCGAAAACCGTACGTAGCCGTACAAAAATTTGTTACTGTTTGGGGGCTCTACTCCTATCACATCCAAGTACGGCGCTCACTCGTACATATGATAGCAATGATATTGTAGTGTAGTGGCGTACTATCCTCATCCTCACCTGGTATCGTTGTACTACCAATAGTTGAAAACTGGAGCACATAATTACTATAGAAACTCTTTTAAGGTTTCTTTTTCCTTTGAACACATGATATATAAATTTTCTTTTGCCGAAAAGTACCACACAGTTTTTCACGACATTGAGAGCATAATTTTTACGGTAAGGTAGCCGAGGCCTTAATTAGGATTTTACCCATGATTTGTGGTTATTTTCGCTTGTTGAACCAAACCTTCAGAAACGTACATAAAGTTCATATTTTATGGTATGCTGTCATTAACTTTGTGAAAAGTCTAAAACCGTCTTGTTGTGTTAATTGTAGCGCGTGTGCTATGTAAATCGGGTTTTTGCATAATTTTAATACTGGCAGTCTTTCGTACGGTGAATGACGCAATACACGCAGCGGGAATATTAATCGTTACTTTATATAAAACTGTTGACTGTTGCATTTCCGCCCTGTAATCCCCGCATCAATATGCTGACCGTGCCATTTCCACACCGATCAACCCGCCATCAATAGTCACCACCCTGCACAATACGGCCCATAAATAATATTTAAAATTCTTCCTATTACAACAGCCGCTATCTGCCACTTCCGCCGGTGTGCCAACATTGGTGTACACACGTGTAGCGCCGCAACGTAACACTCTCTACTGTACACTTTACGTTGGCGCTTTATCGATTTGTACTGCCTTTAATTCCCACGTACGCTGCTTAACGGTATGTACTCGTTAAGCGGTGCGACTGCGGGCTTGCTAATCAGCCGCAGATAATCGGTTTTAATATCTTTCAAAGAAAAAACGCAAACGCGATCAACGCCGGCTGATTATATTCGCCGTGTACCGGCCATTTTCACCATCCTCCGGGCGCATTGCACAATTTCACCGCTTTTCCAAGTGCACTTATTTCGGCCGATAAATCACGCTACCGAACTCGTTAAACTTTGGGCCAAAAACAAAAATGCGGTAAAAATCTCGTACTACGGCTTTTTTTAAAGCGGCCGTCGCGGCGATGCACAGTCACCGGCATCGCATATAATTTCATCTGAATTTTTATACTGATTTTTTCTTGGAATATTTTGATTTATTTTGCCGGGATATTTTATTTATTTATTTCCCGGCTACATTATGCGTAACGGACGCGTGTCGCAGGAGCGGGTGGCTGTTACAATAAAGCCGGCGGAACCGCCGGACGGGGGCTTTGGGTGGGTGGTGGTGTTCGCCACGTTCATGCAGCATGTTATCTCGTTGGGCGTGGGCTACACGCTGGGCGTGTATTATCCCTCGCTGCAGGAGGATTTCAAATCGGACGCCTCCACCACCGCCTGGGTGGCGGCCGCCCACCTGGCTATGCTCTTCGGCAGCGGTAAGAAATCTTTCTGCGTTTTTTTTTGCTTAATTATTCGCTTCAGAAATGTTTCAGGAACTTTGTGGGATTTTTCAATATCATCATTTTTTGAATTTTTACTGTTAATTTTATTACTATGTTTTTCTGGATTAATTGGTGCCATGCATTATACAACGTACTGCAAACGGAAATGTTGACTCTATACGTTTGTCGACGATTTGCCGTTGACTGATGATCGTAGTGCAATGGACCAATTAATATCAGAAAATGAGCAAAAAATTGAGGGTTGTAAGGGAAAAGCCGCATTGAATTAATACTAAAAGACAATTTTCGTTATAAATTTCCTGTTTTTTTTTGAAAAGAAAAATTTTAGTATTTTCTACTTGGATGCAATTCAGACAGAAATCGTTGCACTTTTAACATTCGGGAATTAATCATTCTGGCAGCAGTTAATTTTCCTGAATATACAGCACGATATTGAAATTTGCTGAGAGTGGGCAACGATCGTAGTACATGGGATCAGTCTGCATTAATGAAGACTTTATACTATCGTCATAACGAAATTAGCAGCAGTAGAAAAATCCACGAGTAATACAATAATGGAATTCTCCGTGACTTACATTAAAGTTTTTTTTTTCTAAATTGAACCATTTTTTGCTTTTACATTTTACGTTGACATTTTTTAACAATTTTACTCTATCTACTGGTCACAGGAGAATTGAGAATTTTTCATACATATTTTTAATCTTTTAGTATTTTTCATTTTTTTTCCAATGATTCTCACTATTTTTCCCAGATACCTGTATCTGTCTAGGCTTAAAACAAGAAAAGAAGATAACGGTAAATGGATAATTGATTGACTGCTTAGTAATTGCGGTGCATGTATCTGATGAACAGGCCCGCTGGCGGGTTGGCTGGTGACCAAGATCGGCACGGCGGCGGTGTCCTTCCTGGGCAGCATCATCTGCGGCGTGGGCTGTATTATTGCCGCCTACGCGCCCTCCATCCTCGTCGTTATCCTGGGCATCGGCGCCTTTTCCGGTAAATATCCCGCTTTTCTCTTACGTATTTATTTTGAGCTATTTGTTCGTTATTTATTTATCGAAGTTTTTATTTCTTTTGCATACATGCGATCAAACCTTCTTGATGTTTGAATTACTGTATTTTGAGTCCACCCGTTTTAATCCAACGGCTGCATATACCGGTATATGTATTTTGTGCATGTACCAAAATTACATATTGACGTAAATTTTAGTACTTTATTAGCCCTCGGTATTTTACGCGCGAATAATTTTTACCGCTTAGCACGTAATTTTAAGCCATTTTATCTGTTTCCTTTAATTTAAAATTTAGTTTTTCATCAGTGTCCTATTAAAACTTATCTCAAAATGGATTACGTGATAATTAGTATTTTTATACAAACATGTATACGAGATTAATTAACAAATATTATCAGTCTTTTTTAACGCATGATATATATTTTTTCATTATTTAAATTCATCATATTTTGATTAGTGCCCATATCAGCCATGGCATTCTCGTATACATTACATTTACTTCTATTGATCTATTTGTGCAGGTATCGGCACCGGCTTGATGTTCCTGTCGGCGGTGACGGCCGTCACCCGCTGGTTCTCCAAGAAACGCGCCCTGGCCACCGGGCTGGCGGTGTGCGGCGCCGGCTTCGGCGTCTTCGCCTTCTCGCCGCTCGTCCGCTTACTGATCGTCCACTATGAACGACCGGGCGCGATGCTGATCGAGGGCGGACTGGCGTTCAACGGGTGTATTTTCGCTTTATTGCTGCGACCGGTACCCACTCGGAGAAAGGTCACCATTAAGCGGAGGACGGTGGAGCATCTTCCGCTGAAAGTCTACGTTGGTCCACATAAGAATGTTAATGCCGACGGGTCACCGTACAGTCCGGAATCGTCCAACGGTAAAGGCCGGCATTGAATTATTTGAATATTAAAAATGATATAAAAACTAATCAGCTCATTTTTTATATATTGAACTGCATTTAAACCGAAACCGATTTACTGAACAGTATTTAAACGGAAGTGATCGGTTTAACGTATGTAACAGAAATAAACCGATGACTAAGAATATGATGCGTAATCAAAAATTTTAATAAAAGTATTTTAAAAAATAATTTTGTTACAATTATAATAAAATAAAAATGGGCGTAAATCAAGGAAAACAAAAAAAACGTTAATAATTCAGAAATTATTTGATGATTACTTTTTAACACTCGAGACACTCCGAAGCAATTTCAGATTAAGAACGATTAAAAACTGGGTTAATAAAACTTTTTCAATAAATTATTTATCAGTTTGAAAATTATTTGAAAATATTTTTGAAAATTATTTTATTTATTATTTTGAAAAAATTCGATTGTGCACCAAAACTTTCTATTTTTTACGGCTATTTTTATTTTTTTACAGGCGAATTGTTATATAATTCCGACGAGACGAAGCCGCTGCGCGAAGTCCCGACCCTGACCTCCATGTCCAAAGCCCGCCGGGTGTCCATCCTCCCGGACGTCCTCACCATGCGCTCGGCGCTGTCCAACTGGATCTTCTGGATCTTCGCCGCTAACCAATTCCTGACCTTTTACTCGGCCAGCGCCCCGCTGGTCTTTTTATACAACCGCGCTGTGCGGGATCTGAACATTGACAAACTGGACGCCGCGTTCATCTTGTCCATCATGGGGATTTTCAACACCGTGGGGCGGCTGGGATTCGGAGCGTTGGGCAATGCGGTGCCGCGCAGCCGGCTGTATTTGCTCAGCGCCAACATTATGATGTACGGCGCGGCGACGGCGTTGAGTGTGCTGGGCCAGAGCTACTGGTCCGTGTGTCTGTACGCTGCGGTCTTCGGCACCGGCTATGGTAAGATAAAGGTCACTAGTGGTCTGTATAATGTCACTTTTGACTTTTCTCAAAAATTATTATTATTATATATATTCATATTTATGGGTATTATATATTTTTAAGTACTTATTTAAACGATTAAGAAAAAAATTCTTAGTAGGCTATCGTCTGTATCATTATATAATTATGTATTTACAGATAAATATTCGATACACTAATATACTGTACATCACAAATTAATTTTACACGTTTAGATAATTATGAATAACATGTTATCATGCAAATGTATGCCATGTTTGTAATCTTGTTATTTAGTTAAATGTAAATGTAGAATTATTATGTAAATGTAAATGTAGAATAAAATATTAATTTTGCAATGGTGACCTTTACCGTGCGTTGCTGCTGTTGTATAGGCTGCATGTTCGCCCTGACCACGGTGGTGCTGGTGGATTTCTTTGGGATAACGATATTCGGGCCGCTGTACGGGAATATTGGGGTGTTTCGGGGCGTGGCCTGCCTGATTGGACCGCCGCTCGGAGGTACGTCTGTTCTAACAATACTTCCACATTAACGCTTTTTTCTGTCACGCGATTTTTCCTCTCTTTCTTTTTGTTGTTAAATTTTCAGTGATTCCCATTTTTACAATATTTTTTATTTTCGGTTCTCTTATGAATTATTAGTTTTTTTTTCATAATTCGCAGGTGGCCCTAACCATTAGGTGATCTTTTCCGTATTAACAAATGTATTTTTACATTAGCTCTGAATCTGTACGACTTCATTAATCTGGTCGAAAGGAAAATATGTTCGCAAAACAATTTCTTTAAGAAAATAAATGCCGCATGACCTTTACGCATGGTACAGTCTTGTGTCTGTGATAGGTTGGTTGGTGATGGAATTCGGGAACAGCCACTCCTTCGTCTTCGTCCTCACCGGCATCCTGGGCTTTGTCGGCGGCTTCTTGCTGCTGCTGATCCCCATCGGGCGGCGGATGGGGGCCGCGCGACGCCGGAAGGTGGTAAGAGACGAGAAAGACACCTACCGCCTCGAGGAGCTGGGCCAATAATTATTTTCTTTATATTTCTTTATATAGAAAAATACAACCATGTTTTGTTCAGTATTGCTGTGATGGAAATGCTCAATGGTGAAATACATAATTATTTGTCTAGAGTCTAGACCAGACCGCGTGTTCTTCTGCCTGCTCATCCAGAATGCTCAAAATTGTTTCGAAGAAATGAATTCGAAATAAAATTATATACGTATGACTTTACGCACAACTACCGCAAATGCAAGCCTTTATTAATTTAATAAATTTTTCACGACAAACTGCAAAAAAATATATATCGAGAGCTGCAAAAAATCTGCATAAAAGTAAGAAACAACAAGTACAAAAAAGAAAATCTAATCCAACAAAGCGAAACAAGAGAAAATGTATTAATAAAAAAATGAGGCAATTAATGACATAAAGTGAGACAAAATGCGATAAATAAGGAGAGAAGAAAAATTAGAAAAAAATCAGAAAAACATAAGAGAAAAATGCGAATAAAACGAATTCATGAGTCTCCATTAATTAGGGCACTTCGTTGATGGTGGAGAGGGCGCGCGCCGGCTCACAGGGCTCCACATGCCAAATATGCTGGCAGTATTCACGGATGGTGCGGTCACTACTGAACTGGCCACTGGCGGCGATATTCAGCAGCGCCATCCGATTCCACCGCTCCCGGTCGGCGTAGGCGGCGCTGACTTCCGCCTGCGCCCGCATATAGTCCCCGAAATCCGCACACACCATGTACCTGTACAGAATTTTTTTAAAAATTTTATCGGAATTATTCTTCATGAATCATTGTGCCTCTATGCATTACAGCTAATTTCTAAATATATGTGTATATTTAATAATTTCTAAATATATCTGTATATACCTGTACAGAATTTTGAAAAAATATTTTCTGCATTATTCTTCATGGATTTCTGTGCTTTATCTGTATATACGTTTACACTTTACAGTCAATTTGTGAAATTTTCATTTATTGTACACAGTTAGTTTTTATTTACTCGTTAATTTAAGAAACATCAGTTAAATCTGAAAAAAATGACATCGTTGTTATATGACGGCGCATGTACCTGTCCCATCGCAGCAGATGATCGACGAATCCCTTGAATAAATTCGGGTTGTTCGGCGAGAAAACCCCGTCCTTAATCATATCCAGACATTCTCGAAGTTCCTCATTCTTCATGTAATAATCCATAGGATTATACCTACAGCGCAACAAGTATAAAGTAACTGTGTCTGTACATACCCTATAATAATTTCGAAAATCTATTGCAAATAAATTAAATAAAATTCAGAAATTAAATTAAATGTAAAAGTAGCAGTTACTTAATAAATTCAGAAATGTACTCATAAAAAATAGAAATAATTGCATAATTTCTCAAAAAAGCATACAAAAGTTGTCGAACAAATGCGGAATAAATTCATCGGTTATTTACTGTAATTAATAAATTACATCCATTAACTGTCGCAACGACACTAAGTAAATTAACAAAACTATAATATTACGTATACAATTCAAATTAATAAAAAAAATAAAAACAAGAAGAAAATTAAATAAAATCGACGGGAATCATCTTATTGACCGCTTCTCACCCGGCGGTGGCCAGTTGCTCCACCTCCTGCACATCCATCCCAAACAGGAAGAAATTCTCCTTCCCAACCGCCTCCCGCATCTCCACATTAGCCCCGTCCAGCGTCCCGATAGTCAACGCCCCGTTCATCATAAACTTCATATTCCCGGTGCCGGAGGCCTCCGTCCCGGCCAACGAGATCTGCTGACTGAGATCCGCGGCCGGGATGACCTTTTCCGCCAGGGTCACCCGGTAGTTCTCCAGATAAATCAGCTTCAGCCGGTCGCCCACGGTCGGATCGTGGTTGACGACGCCGGCGACGGCGTTGATCAGCTGGATGGTCTGTTTAGCCACGGCGTAGCCCGGCGCCGCCTTCCCGCCGATCATGACGACGCGGGGGACCATCTCCGCCGCCGGGTGGCGTTTGATGCGGCGGTATAACGCGATGACGTGCAGGCAGTTTAATAACTGGCGTTTATACTCGTGGATGCGCTTCACCTAGCAAAATTATTATTTCTATCCTTATTTTTCTGTTATTTTTATTGTATTTATATTGTTTTTATTCTTATTATTTTCACTTTATCTATTGGAGTATTATTTTTTTATTTTTCAAATTATTTTTAATCAAAAGCCAAACAATCAGCCCTGTCAAAAATCGAGATTTAAAAAAATACCCTTAGAGCTGCTTTTCATTTTATTCTACCGTGCTGTGTACAGCGCACATTTACCATAAAAATTCTTTTAAAAAATTAACCTGTCTACCAATTATTTCATCAAAAAATTTATCAAAAATTTTATCAAATTTCCGATGACAATTAACCGATGAAACCCGACCGACGATTTTAACCGATGAAAATTCTAACCGAAGCTGGTCATATATATGTATCTGACTGTATCTATAGTTTTCGGCGCATTTTTTATATGGAGCTGCAAGCTGCTTGATTGTAAACGGCACGCAGCGCCGGATGACGACGATAGCTGACGTCGGCAGATAGGCACCAACTCGGCACTCTGTGCCTGGCCGAAAAAATGTTAACCACGGCGACGCTAGTTGGCCGAGTGTACTTACAGCAGTTCCATACAAACCCCTCACCTCTTCTCTACTTCACAAAGCTCCAAAAAACACCTTGGGTCGGGGCTCCATCCCCGCTCAACGGACCAGTACGCAGACCGGCCAACTTTTTCTGGCCGGATTTTCTGCGGATCGCGTCCGATTGTTTTAATATGAGTTTACTAGGTATGTAGTGGAATTCTAACCAGTTTCATTTCAATTATTAATCAACAATTTATTTTTCTCATTTTAAAAAAAAACTGCTCAAAAATAAAAAAAAACAATTATTCAGATAATTACTTAACTTTTAAATTACTGCATTAATTATTAATCAAATATTTTTCTCATTTCACATGCGGCAAATTAGTAGAAATTTTAAAGAATAATCACTCATTTATTAATTCAAAGATAAATTGGTTCGGCGATGTGTCAATAAAATTTGGATACGTTCCGGAAACTGTTCTTACTTGCACATCGAACATGGCCTCGGGATTGACGTCCAGGTGGTGGTGTTCCTTAATATAACGCGCAAACTCCCGTTTATTCTGCAGTTTGACGTTGGCCAACTCCGTTAAGACGTCCTTGTCACCGGCTAAAGCCGCTAGTTTGCGCAGGGCCTCCAGATGGCGGATCCAGTCGTCCAGCGGACCGATTTTCTCACAGATAAAACCCGTGAGAAGCGGATTACAGTTGACCAGCCAGCGGCGCGGCGTGATGCCGTTGGTCTTATTCTGGAATTTCTCCGGCCACAACGCGTAAAAATCTTTAAAAATCACCTAGCAAATAAAAAAATTAAATAAAAAATTAATCAAAATATTCTATTAAGTTATATTAAAATGTTAATTACGTTACCTTCAAAATACAAAATTAAATTAAATTAATTAAAAAAATCAATCAAATTCATTCAAATAAAAATATTATTTTTATCTATTATTATACAGAAAAATGGGCTATGTATTATATTATTTATCAATCAAATAATTAAATCAGCAGCGTTACTGCCCATTATCTGAATGCGAATTTTCTCGCCAGTTTTCTCAATTACAGTAATTCAGACCAGAAAGATGTCCAATTAATTCCAAGTTATTTTTTGTTATTTGAATAAATCTGGTAGAAATATGATAAATATTATTTTCGAATTATTTTACATTTAATGTACCAAAAATTGTATGTTTTACTCGTTTGAGGATGTCGCTGTGGATCTGCGCGACGCCGTTGACGGTGTGCGAGCCGACAATGGCCAGATGCGCCATGTTGACGCGTTTCCGCGGGTTAAACACATCCGCCTCCTCGATGATGGACATGCTGCGCAGTTGACTGCCGTCCGGCCATTTTTTATTCACTTTCTCGTACAGGAACCACCAGTTAATTTCGTAGATAATTTCCAGATGCCGTGGTAATAATTTCTCCAGCATTTCCACCTAAAGAAAACAAATTTGTAAATTTTTTTGCGGATGAGATTCTCGAAAAGAATTTGTTGCATGTAATACGAAATTAGCTAAACAAATAGCACTATCAAATTAATCAAATAACTTAACTTAATCGCAGTTTCCAAGGGAAAAAAACCGTTTTTAATTACTGAGCAAAAATATCTCTATGAAAATCAAAACATAAATAACACTGAGAATTTTTTATATAATTAGATTTTTCAATTTATTGTTTTTTCAAATTATATGTTTAATTTTGTATAAATATTTTTATTTTATATCTAATTAATATTTAATAATGATTACCACCATTAATTTGAAAATAACGGCACAAAATTTACAAAAATTGCTAGAATTCTTTTGCACTGTACAGGTTGGGTTCGATTCCCAGATGAGCAACTTTTATCTCATAAAATCAAACCAAAAAAAGTATAAATTTTCAAAATACCAAAAATAAATTCCAATAGCCTTTAAAGTCTCCCAAGTGGAGTGTGGCTACTATTGGTTCGATAATGATAATAATAATTATTATTTCGCGTACCGGCCAGCGTTCCAGCGCTTCCGGCAACACGGTGTGGTTGGTATAGGCAAAAGTGCGCGTAGAGATGCGCCACGCCTCCTCCCACGCTAGCCCCTCCCCATCCACCAGCAGCCGCATCAGTTCCGGGATGGCTAAACAGGGATGGGTGTCGTTCAGTTGGATGGCCACTTTCTCCGGGAATTCGGCGAAGGACGTCCGGGTCGGCTCGTGACAGCCATAGATGGCGTACTTGTAGCGCCGGACAATGTCCGCCAGGGACGCCGCCACCAGGAAATACTCCTGCTGCAGACGCAGCTCTTTGCCGGTGAAGAAGTTGTCGTTCGGATATAGAACACGGGAAATACTGTAACAACCCATCCACCACATATATCCACCAAATGTATTAAATACCCCGAGTAAAATAAAATGTAAGTGGCGAATTATTAAACCCTCGTAAATATACGTACATGGAAATGGGCGATTATAACTATAGTAGGCTGAATTTGAAATAAATACAAAATGAATGAAAGATATATGTAATCTATAGAATATAAAATAAGTATATAGGCTCCGAATATAAAATAAATACAAATGTTCCAGTAAAATAAATGTATTCACCAAATGTAAAGTAAATGTCAAATTTAAATGCTACTGATTATTTTTAAAATTGTTCGGCATGGCGAAAATATTGTTAAGTTTCTAAAAAAGAAAAATAACAAGATAATCTGTCGCACGAAAACGATGTACCAAAGAGCCTCAATTAAAACCAACGAAGCTAAAAACTTGTTTTTCTAGTTAATCCTGGCAGATAACTGATGCAGTCGTGCAGTATGGAGACTACCGGGTTTTATGAACTTTTATCTTTCGAATACCGTACAAGTACACCACAGTCACACAGTGTTCATTTCGTACTTGTATGGATTTACAGTCCTGAATTCTTGTTACTAATGCTTATTCACGAATTTGGCTGAATTTGTTTAATCCCAATTAAAAAATTCTACAAACAAATAAAATAAAAATACGAAAATGATTAAATCCCTTGATTAATATTAAAGCAACTGCCGTTCTACTTCTATCACAATTATTACAGTAAGTATCCGGAAGTTCTCAAGCTAAATTGACACAAGAAATGCAATAACTGCAAGGCTGTGTTGTGCTATGCTTGTAAAGTGATCGCAGAATGATGGCTTACATTGGAACTGGCTATTCTTCGTGTGTCAGTCACAGTTAGATCAAAACTGCTGTAATCCAACATATATTTTTCTAGTTTTTGCATCTTTTATTTTTTATCTCTTCCGTACAAAACAATGGTTCTTAGAATTATAATTATTCCTGTAATTACAATTGCTACCTTGTTTATTATAATTATTATAATTATAAATATTTATTATATGCTTACCGTAGCACAAACGAAGCGCTATGGAAAATACAAATGGTAATAACCAAACGCTTCATTCGACACGTTAGTTGACTGTATATGTATGTTAGTGTGAACTTCTACAAACCGGTGTTACCTTGCTGAATCAGTTCACGCACTTTTCGGCCGTATTCCGGTCCAGCACCGCGCTCATGTACTTGCCGGCGTTGAAATCCTCCAACTGGAAGGTGTTGGGCGAGCGTGCCGACCACAGACGGAGGATGTTGCAGGTCTCGTTGCGGAAGCCCGGCGTGGCCATGTCAAAGGGCACGGCGTACACCGTCTGCAGATATTGGCATTTTTACCAAATAAGATTTATTATTTCAAAATTTATCATTGGATTTTCTAGTTTTTCTCCTTTCTCGATACCCAGCACGGCTAATAAACAAGGCTAATAAACGGTAGTATATGCAGTAGCATATCGTAGTGGACTGGCTCAGACTGCCGCTTGGATCAACTGATCCATATGCAAATATTCCACTAATTAACGAAAGACTTAGTGCTAATATGCAAAATGGCTATTTTTTCGTAGTTCTTTTCCTGCAGTCGTTCAACATGCATTCTTTTATTCATAACATTATCTATTTATTACGCGTTGCACTCAAACTTTTATTATTCACCATTTTTTTCACTGATTTTCATTGCTTATGTTTTATTTCCTTCTTCTCTTATTTCTTTAATTCATTTTTCTATTTTTATTATTGCATTTTTATTGCCGGTGTTCGAATCAGCGCGCGGTTATTTACGTTTCGGAAAGGAGCGTAAATAACGTAAATAACGAGCGTATTTACGTTTCGAAAAGGAGCGTAAAATAATTCGACAAGAAAGTTTTGAAACTTCAAAAAAGGAGAATAAAATCGAGAATAGTAACATGCATATGTGATAACATACAAAACCATCTGTACAGCAGTACAATCTTGAAGATGTGCCAAGAGAAGTCAATAAAACAAAAAATGAAAAAAATAAACCCAGCAATAAAACAGAAAATCAACAAAATAGTTTTACTGCCTTTTTTGATACATTACAGAATACACTACACAGGAGACAACTACTATGTATAGACTAACGTAAGGAAATTCCAAACACGGATTAAACGCAGGAAAATGTCATAAACGGTAAGTAATAAAATGGCGAATTATTGAAATTAATTTCTTACATGCGTGTTGATCCACCGCGCCCGGCCGCCGGCCTCCCTGACAACCTGCCCGTGAAAATGCACGGTGACCTTTCTCTCCACCCGCATCTTCTCCCAGGGATCCCCAAACTCCAGCCAATCATCGCGCTCCTCCCGCTGCTCCCCGTTGACAATCGCCTGCTTGAAGATCCCGAATTCATAGCGAATTCCGTACCCCACCGCCGGGATGGACAGCGTCGCCAGGGAATCTACGACCCGAACCGGCAACCATGACCTTTAGGTTGATTAACACCGGAAGAAGGGGTCTCTCGGTACCTGCCTAAGAAACAGGCGGCCAGTCGTCCCAGTCCACCATTCCCTAACCCAGCGTCCACTTCCAGCTCTTCCAGTTCCTCCAGTTTGAGTCCCAGATCGGCCATGGCCTCCACGCAGGGATCGGTGATGCCCAGGTTGCCCATGGTGTTGCGCAGGGTCCGCCCGATCAGGTACTCCATCGACAGGTAGTACACACGCTACAAAGGTCATCTTAAAATTGTTAAAATAACGTTTTGTTGTTGAGTGCGGTAAAATTATTAAAAAACGAAAATATTAATAAAAATTATTGCAATTATGATTAATTATATTAAAATAATCATTCGGACTTATCTGTAGGTTCAAGATGGAATTCACCATCTAAATACCCGATACATATTTATGTACCGTATTTCGGTACGCACACAAAGTAATAATGGATAAAAGAAACAGATTTATATTGATAATTCATCAGCTAATTAATTCAATCATCTAATACTCTGTTATGAAAAACTGTAGACAGAAATTAATTGCTGGGCAGTGTATAAATTTTCAGGGGGCCGCGACATGATTATGCCATAACGAACGGATCGTAGTGTTATGGCTTTTGGCCGATGTAAAGTCGCTGTCTGGTTTTACGTTCACATGATAATATCGTACAACTTTTCGTACATGATGTACATTATGTAATGCGCCAGTCTTTTTCTCCCGCTTTGGCGATTAGTTTTTGTACAAAATCATTATTAAAATGCTCCTGTCCAATGCTGTTATATAAATATACTCTTTAACTGCACGTGTAATTTGTCTTACTATTTTTAGCCAAATTTTAAAAAAATTTCTGTTGTAATTAAATTTATAATATTTGTACGAAATAACAGCTTGAGACTAGCGAAGGCACATTACATACTAACGACACGTAACGTAGTGTAATGGCTTAAATAGCGTTTTCTGCCATCTCTATTCTCGCGCTTAGCATACGGCAAACGCCAGTACAGGTTGTGCAAGTCCATTTGCCGAAATATTCTCTTTTTTTGCAAAGTTTTTCGCTTTTCCTATGTTACAATTAATTTTTCGATACGGCCGTCCAGTGCTTTCATAAACTCTTTCCTCGTAAGTGCAGTTTATTTTAGTTGATATTACAACCATCAGATATATGTGCAAATAAATTAGTCAGCTCGTTAAATATACTGTTATTAATTTGACGCCGCTTTTCTATTTGTGCACATTGATTTATTTACCTGTATTACCAAAATTGTTTTTAAATTTTAGCTGATACTACGAGTATAAGTACGTATCAAGTATCACGTACTGGCTTAGACAGATTCCTTCATGTTACATGACGATTAAATGTAAAAATTTTTTGCAAACTGAGTGATTTATTTGTATTATTTCTTCATGTCAAAATTTATTTTTAATTTGAGCTATTTTCTGAGCAGATTTTCCCCTGTTCTACGGTACTCGTACGTAAGGTCCAGTGAGGATAAAGCGCGTACTTTGGGATCCTGATTGTAGTAGTGCTGCTGCGTGCGGATCCATTTCTTCATGAGATGGTCCTGCGTGGTGCGGGCCAGCACCTGCAGGTAGTCGTGCTGGTCGGCGGTGAAGCGGTCCTTCCCCACGGTGAAGTGCAGGTGCTCGTTGAAGCGCTGCTTCACCGCCGCCACCGTCGTCGACGTGTTCACATCGCGGACGCTGAGGAAACGCCCCCGGTCCAGCGAGGGCTGCAGCATTCTTCCCCGTTAAAAATACAGAGTATTCAGAATTTCCTTGACTTCCTCCGCTCAGAAAAAAAATATCTTCGTACCGAAAAATTATTTTTAAAAATCAAAACTTAAAAAATATTAACTATTTATTTTATTTACTAATTTTTTAGTCAATTTAATGGCAGTTATTATACCAAATTCAACGGTTTTCTTCTACGAACGTTTGTTGCTAGGGAATTTCGCAACACACCGTGTATTTATTTTCATTATGGGACTGTTCAAAAACAAGATAAGTAAACTCGTATATTGACTGTACAGAAAAAATTAAGCACTGTACTTCCTTATTGAGTACCACAACTTAAAAAAACAAGCGATGAAAAAATAGTAGTTATCGGTGCATTTCATTCGTTTACTTAATGCCAACATATCAAGAAATTCCAGAAAAATTCCAATAAAAATTCCGGAAATTATAAAAAAGTAGAAAGATTCATTTCTCCATGGCAGCCACCATGGAGAGGACGGGATTCTTATCCCAGCCGGCCTCCACTTCTTCCTCCGTGTACTGCGCGCCCATCACATACCGCCGCTCCGCTTCCGGATAGTTCACCCCGTCAATCATCTGCCCGGAAACATCTTTCCTTGTTATCACTTTTCAGATTTATTTATTGAATTTTGTTTCTAATAAATATTACTAGTTTTTATTTATTTATGAGCCTTGTGTTTTTTAGATAATACACATCACACAATTACCGGATTTAAAATGAATTTGATTAATTCGTGGCAATAACGGCAGTGAATACTGAAATTATGATGTAAGAAGTATGAAAAAGTGAACATACCACAATCAGACAAAGTCCATGTCACTGAATAGCAAATACCTTGTAGTGTAGTGGCTACGCGCCATATTAGCGCGTAGCAACCCGCATGACTGTGTTGACCTGTAGAGGACGCATTTTATGTGGTACTACGAGTATTTCCATTATTATCATTATTACTCAGTATCTATCCGGCCAGAGTGGCACAATAAACATCTGTGCCAAGACGTGACAATTGGCGTGAAGTGTAGTATTCTCTGAACTCTGAAGCGGGAAAGGAGAAGAGGAAAGCGAGCGCTATATAATAAGAGATCGAAAATGACGACCACAACCGATCAATTGACCAAGTTCAATCCGGAAACCATGGACTGGAAGGCGTGGAAGTTTTTGTATGATAATTATACTGTGCTGACCGACCTTCATACGGACAAGCACCGTGCCTTGCTAATAAACAGTCTGGACACGAAGGCCCTGCAGCTTTTAGTTTCGATGTGCAAACCCAAGATGCCGTCCGACTTCACACTGGGTGAACTGGTCACGAAGCTGGAAACGGCCTACGCCCCGTACACAAACCAAATAACCGAGTGGGCGCTGTTCTTCAGTCTTCGGCAGGACGAAAAAGAAAGCCTGGTGGACTTCGCGACACGTTTACGTGACAAAACGATCCTATGCGACTTTCCGGCAACAGTGCTGGAGAAGAATTTAAGTGCTGTGCTCGTGGCAGGCGTCAAAAGCGACGCAACAAGACGCTACCTAATGCTGCAAGAGCTGAAGACGTTCGACGCCGCCCTCCAAATTGCTATCAAATATGAAACAAGCGTGAAAGAGGCGAGAAAAACTAATGTGGAAGAGAATGTGGTGAACAACATTAAGAAGCGAGAAATAAGAGTGAAGAAAGAGGAGAAGAGCAGTAGAGAAAAGAGACAGGAAGAGAATGATGACGAAAGTGGAAGTGAAGAAGAGATGCCGTCCCGGCGGAAATGTAAAAGATGTGGATCCTGGCGGCATACGCCAGAAGAATGCTGGTATAAAAACACCAGATGCAATGGTTGCGGCATGAAAGGCCATATAGAGAGGGCATGCCAGCAGAAGGACAACAAGAAGAAGGAAAAGGTCAATACCGTCTACAATGTCGAGGAAGATTATTTCGACATTTTGCCATAATGTTCTGCTTTTTCACTTCATTTTAAGGGTGAAGATGTAGTGTAGTGGCTACGCGCCATATTAGCGCGTAGCAACCCGCATGACTGTGTTGACCTGTAGAGGACGCATTTTATGTGGTACTACGAGTATTTCCATTATTATCATTATTACTCAGTATCTATCCGGCCAGAGTGGCACAATAAACATCTGTGCCAAGACGTGACATACCTAATTAAAAATTACGTTTCGATTAAGAAATGGCGAAAAGTAACGAGTATACCCGAAAAACGTTTAACTGATCGACAGAATCGTAGTGCTATGGCTCGAACGTTTTCAAACGCTCAAGGTCAGTTATCACTTCCCTATGGCATACTTCTCTATGGCATCAGACATCTTAAATTAAATTTGAAGTTAATTGTAAGTTTTTTTAAATTACTTCCCAATGCTGCTTTTACTTCCTCTTTACGCTTCCTGCACTTTAGCGCTTAATTTTACGATGATGTCATCCTCCCGCCCGATCCGCCGCATAATTCGTCAATTTTTTTTAAAATAAGCAAAAGCCAGAACTGACGTAATTAAGTAAAAATTTAGTTAATTAACAGAAAATCTCCAGTTATTTGCATTAATTTACATTAATTCGTTTCTAAATATGTTATGATTTTTTACAACTTTTTTTCCTATAAGACAAACCCGTGAATTAAATAACCAAATTAATCTACAACTAATTTAATCCCTAACAAACATTATTTCCAATTTAATCTCTAACAAATATTAATACGAGTACAGTTTAATCCCTAAAAAATGCTGATTATAATTTAGGTAACCCTCAAAAAATATGAAGTAATGTCGCATCCCCTGTCTTACCATGATCGCACAGATCACCGCCTCCGGCAGCCAGACATCATAGCAATCCCGCATAAACTGCACATTATCACTACACTCTTTCCGTCTAATCTACTTTATTTTTTTACAAACATGAAAACGCCAGAACTGACATATTTAAGCAAAAATCAGGTTGATTCCCAGCAGAATCACAGTTATCTTCAATTTATATTGTTTTACATTAATTCGTTCATAAAACAACGCTACATTTTTTTATTATTTTTTCTATAAGAAAAACACGGGAATTAACCAAATTAATCGTAAATTAATCCCTAAAAATATTATTTACAATTTAATCTCTACAAAATATTAATTACAGTTTAATCCCTAAAAAAACTATAATTAATTTCCTAAAAAAATCAGTTTATGTCGCATCCATCACTGTCTCACCATGATCGCATAGATGACCGCCTCCGGCAGCCAGACATCATAGCAATCGCGCATAAACTGCACATTATCATCGTCCTCCTTCCTCCGGATCCTTCTCATCAGTCTATACAACTCAAACACCTGCCCATCCTCCACGATGGGTCCGGAGGGACAGCGGATCTCCTGATGCACCAACTGCCACATCTCCCGCATCACCCAGGCCCGCGTCCGCTTCGTGTGCCGGCGATCGGTGCGCGGGGCATCGCGCAGCGTCGTCAGATAGCGCTGGCACCCGGGGCTGCGGATGGCGTCTAATAGACGCGCGGCATACACGTTGCGCTGCTGCACCACGGCGGCATTCTCCTCCGAGTAGTCGATTTTGGTGGGGTCGCGTTGGAGGGCAATCTGGATGAAGTCGAAGCCGTACCATTCCGTCGGCTCGGTGACCGGGGGGTCCGTGGGGTCGGCGTAGGGGCGCGGCCGAGGGGGACGGGGCTGGGCGGTGTCGCGCCAGAAAGACACGTCCTCCAGGGTGGACAGGAAGGGTTTGAAGGGGTCCAGGTTGGGTAAGGGGTTGGGCGGGATAATCTGCATTTATTAACAATAAAGAACATCAAATTTATTTGTCGATAATAAATTTTTGTTAATTAAATAGTCAATCAAATAAATATTCAATTATCTGATTTATTATTGCTCACTCGTGATTATTTAATTTATTATTCCATCATGATGTACATTAATTACTTGCTATTTATTATTATTAATACTTCTTCTAATTAATTGACTGATTAATAGGCTAAATATTTTCCTAACTGATTTAATATTTATTATCCAAATCGCAGTCAGTCGACTGCCAGAGATTACCGTCGCTCAGCTGCATTAAACGCTAATTTAGTACGAAGCAAGCGACAACCTGGAAATATTCCAGTTGTACAATTCAGCGGTTAACGTAGTACAAAGGCTAACTAGAAAGTCCAGGGATACGTACGAAAACACAGTTATCGACTTACTCACGGTCAGCTTTCGCAAGAGAAAGAACACGAAGTGACCAATTTTCACAACTATAAAAATTTTTTTAAAACGAAAAAGCGTTTAAAATGGATTTTCCGATATTTTTGTGTTTGATCGGATGTTCCGTAAAGGTATTTGTTACGAAAATATTACGGCATCGGATGAAAAGAAGGCCAGATTCTCCTTATCGATGAAACTCCAGGAAATAAAGAAACAAACTCCAAAGGAGTTTTCTTGTAGATAAAATTCGGGAATTACAAGGAACTAAAACATCATCTTTCGGAAAGAATTTTTAAAAAAATCAATAAAAAATCATCCTCATTGTTGTTATCAATAAAATTCAAGGAATTACAGCATTTCTCTCGACATACATGCATGGAGCACATCTTGCACCACACGATCTCCGCCAGATAGTACAGCGCCCCGAGCAGCTCAAAATTCAGCGTTCCGTCGCGCACCAACTTATCGCGGTTCATCTCGTACACCACGGCCTGCAACACAGGAAGAAAACAAACTTTCACTGCCGTATTTTGCGGGTGTATCTAAAATTTAATTTACTATCTGTACAGTAAATTTATTTTTTAAATTATCTGTTTTTTATATTTACCTTTTAATTTGTAAATTTACTGATACATGGATGTTGTTAGTGTAGTCCATTAATTCATTATTTTGTCAAAATTAATGATCGTCGTCATCGCCCGTACCATCCGCTCGGAGACCTCGAACATGGTGTTGTCCATGTAGGAATCCTCCGCGGTCATCCAGGAGCGTTTGGAGCGCTGTATCTCCCCCTCGGAGCGGGCCAGATGCATGGGCGTCAGCTGGTGAACGGCCCCCAGGACGTACTTGAGTCCGCTCTTCACGTACTGCAGATAGTGATCGTACACCGGCTCCACGAACATCACCACCACGTGGCTGCTGGCGTTGAGGGTCCGCTGCCGTTTCTTACGCTTGATGCTCTTTATCACCGCTGGCCACCTATTCAATTTGAAAATGTAAGTATACAATCAATACGGGGTTTCAAAGGCTTTTTTAAAAATCTTTTTAATTTTATTTTTTTAAAAATCATCATACTGATTTGCCTCGAGCCTGTTTATTTTGTTTCATCATCTGGCAAACGCATATGTATATTATTTAACTTACGATCCCGTACGTGCCCGTAAATTGTGATATACTATCATGCCTCACTTTATTAAAAAATTACTGTATCCGCTCGCACATCTTGAACCACAGAGTTTGTGTACGGGAAAAACACGCATTCAATATACACACTCTAACCGGGCAAAATGCACGACTACGAAATATTGCTCATTTGGTTTCAAGATGAACAGTTCTTCTTGTGAATTTGTCCAATAAACCAAGAATTTTCATTTAAATGGCAGTTCACTCTGGAAAAAGGTTCCGCAGCTGAAAGCTCGAATTGTTCTGTGGTTCATCGCCATCAAGAATGTTGACGCTGAACGTACCCATCCCCTTCCAGGGGTACCCCAAAAACCACAACAAATCAGTCTGTAACTCGTGCTTACGGCAAAGCTGTATGTTAATGGCTGCTATCGAGCATAAACAAGTTTAAAATTGTTAGAGCTCCAATTTTTTTTTATATTCAAGAAGTTCTCCAGACCAGATGTTGCAAAGACATCAGAAATTTATCAAATCGCGAATCGCGCGTTTGGCCCGGTTAGAGTGTGTATATTGAATGCGCGTTTTTCCCGTACACACACTCTGTGGTTCAAGATGTGCGAGCGGATACAGTATTAAAAAATCATCAGAACCATTATTTATGAAAGTCGTCCATTATTTTGTCGTTTAAAGAACACATATCAAATTATCTATTTAATTTATCGGTCCTGCGATAGAATACTGTACTTTTCACTCTATTAAAACCAATTAAAATAATAACTGATCTTTAATAGAGCCAGATTTTTAATCAGCGTGAGCCATACCATTCTATTACGGGCTTTTTAAAAAAAATCAATATTCGTATGCGCAATTTTTATTAATTCGCCATCTATTGCTGAGTATGGGACAGAAAGCGTACCAATCGAAGCGTTTGTGCTTGGCCCAGACCAGCTGGCCCACCTTCACCCAGCTGAAGCGATGCGGATCGAGATCCCGCTGGGCGGCCTCATCGAGAAACCCCGGCTGGAAGGAGGCATGGTGCTGCCAGTGCTCCAGCATCAGATCCAGCGTCTGCCCCGCCTCCACGTACGCCTCGCTCTCCAGGAACCCCAGCGTGCCCGCCCGTTCACTGGCGCTGCGGGGAAGTTTGACGGCGTTGAGGAGGACGGTCATGATGGCGTCGACGGGCTCCTGGCTGGCGTCATCCAGGCCCGCGCCGTCCCCGGAATCGTCGCTAGACTCGGTGTCGGATTCCCGCTCCACGTCGTCCGTCTGCGTCAGACGCGAGGTGGATGGGGTTAATTGGGAACGGAACATCCCCGCAGTTCCTCCGTAAGTTAGAATTCCAAGGACCAAGGGGCAACTACACGACAGTCAGTCAGTCACAATTCGACAACGCGGACAACTGCAAGAGTTCAGAACTTCAAATGCATCAAAAATCTGAATTTGCAGTTGCTACTGCAACAGTAGCAACACTCAACAGCGTAACAAATCAAAATGCGTAGGTGTTCTCAAAACCTGGCAGAGTAAATACAGCCCGGAAGTCGAAACTGTCAAAATCACTGCAATCTACAATCAGACTACCGACCAGGGTAAAATTCTTGGATCTTGAACTTGAAAGTTTCGATCAGAAACAGAAAACAGAAACTGCACTAAAAAACCTACGAGTGACTGAGTGACATGTCTGAAAAGTGAAAACGGATCGAGAGAACCGGAAGTAACAGAGTACGGTGACGAGCGATAACTGCCCCTCGCGGGCGGTTGCAACGCACGCTACCTTTGTTTGGCAGTGACTACGCAAGGGCGGCGTTGCCAAGTTAAATTAAGTCAACTTCGTCTCGTGACGCTCGCCTCCTATTTCCTCGTCTGAATTTCTAAAATCTCCAGTTGTCACTTGTGGATTTGGAATGTTTTGGCTCTTCCACTGTTTCGACTTTCCCTGGTTTATTATTCCGTCATCCTGTCCACCTGTCGTTTTTTTCATACATTGCTGATAATCTACGCTCAGAATGGTGAAGCTAACCGCCGATGTAATCCAGAGAGCGCCGCAGTGCTTCAATCCCTGCCAGGAACGCATGCTAGACTTGCGAGGAGCCAAAGTTACCGTTATCGAGAACCTGGGCGCCACTCTGGTTTGTTTACTTTATTACTTGATTTTTTTAAAAAGCGCTCGGTGAATATATTATTTATAATAAATGTTCAATTTGGCATTTCTTTTATAGGATCAGTTTGACTGTATCGACTTCTCCGACAATGATATCCGCAAAATCGACGGGTTCCCGCTGCTTTATCGTCTCAAGACGCTCCTCTGCAACAACAACCGCATATGGTAACACAGGCGATTTGGTGATGTTTTATCTGCATTGCAATTTGTTTTTCTGGGATGACAGCCATTCGAGCTTCTCCCATTTGCTCATGCGAAAGCTGAGCAGCGCGCTTACGGCTTGTAGCGACCGCACTGCGGCGCAAAACAGTAGATTCTGTACTGGCGTAGGGCTGTTTCGTAATGTTGTACAGGGATTTGGATGACATCGTTGAATTATTTTTGAAAAATTATGAATTAAATCAGTTTAAAACTTTACATGGTTTAAAAATCAGTTTAAATGGTTTGAAATATTGTAAATGGGCAATAATTACTTAAATCTTAGTAACTGTATAACTGAAGAATTTTTATAATCTAAAAAATAATTAATGAAATTATATCACTTTTATGAAGTCCAAAATGAATCCAGAAGTCATTTTTAGCCGTTAATTTTCTTATTTAGTAATGAATATTTTAATTTTTATTCTTTTCTGTTGCCTTGTTTGGATGATTCCTATGATAAATGTACAGTATGTTTCATTCCCAGTTTACAATTTTAAAGTTTTTATTAGGTAATTAAATACTAAACTAATTATTTAAGAACAGTAAAAGCGAAGAAAGACGATATGTGCGAATTATGGCGAATTTATTATTGAATTATTTAATCTCTTGTGGATTGTGCTTCTAGTCGCATTGGTGAAAATTTGCAAGAATCTTTGCCGTCGCTAGAGTCGCTCATACTGACTAATAACATGATGCAGGAGTTGGGCGATCTAGATGCGCTGGCGCCGCTGAAGAAGCTGCAGTATTTGAGGTGAATGATGCGCCGATGCAGAGAGGCACTTTGAGCAATTGGGATTAATTTGTCGCACGATTTGCTTGTGACTGCAGTCTCACACGCAATCCCGTCTCCAATCATCCGCAGTACCGACTGTACGTTATTCACCGGATACCCTCGCTGCGCGTCCTGGATTTCCGCAAGATCAAACAACAGGCAAGGTTTCCAGATTTTTTAGTTATTTTTTATTGAATTAATATCTTATCAAAAAAGTTTCAGCTTACCAGAACCTTGGTTTTACTTTTCAGTTTTTTAAGTTAACTTTTTCTTTCTTCGTTAATGGCAGACTAGTAAATCTGGTGGTTCAGTTGGGAAAAATAAACCATAAACAATCGTTACAAATAAATCGTAAAAATTGAGAAAAATGTCGGCAGCTGGAAAACTAGATTGTACGTTTTTTTTGCAGGAGCGCGACGAAGCCGCCGCGATGTTTAAGGGAAAAAAAGGCCGCCAGCTGGAGAAGGAACTGGGCCAGAAGACCAAAACCGTCGTGGCTGGTGTGGCCACCGCTGAACCCAGCGTCCTGGCGGCGGCGACAGCCGGACGATCCGCGGCGGAAGTGGAAGCTATCAAGGTTAGCCTGGCTGTATTTGAAAATCGTTATGGCTTCACTATTTTTATACAGTAATTTTGGTGTTTTAATAAGAAGTGTTCTTCGCTTCGCTTTCGGCGTTCGCTTGTTTTTCTTTCTTTTAAATTAATAGTAATAATAATAATGAAAATTTGATGATAATTTGGTAATAATTGATGATAATTTTGAATTGATGATGTCATGGTTGGTAGAACGCCATAGCCAACGCCCGCTCTCTGGAGGAAGTGGAACGTTTACACGAGATGCTGGCCGCCGGCGAAATCCCCGGCAGTCAGCCGGCCACCAACGGCGAGGCCGTCGCTGCGGGTAATTCGCAGATAATTGCCTGTTATTTAAGAACAAACTGGTTGTTATTATTACCTGTATTTTGATTAAATATGCTTATTCTCAGTTTAAAAAAATGGTTGTTATTTGGTTAAGTTTGACATTTACAGGTAATTGCCTATTATTTAAATACAAACTGGTTATTATTGTTACCTGTATTTTGATTAAATATGCGTATTCTCAGTTAAAAAAGTTGTTTGTTATTTGGTTAAAATTGGCATTTACAGATAATTGCCTATTATTTAAGTAATAACGGGTTATTATTAATTATTTTTGCCTGTTATTTGATGAAAATATGCTTATTAATCGGTTAAAAAATCGGTTGTTATTTGGTTGAAATTGGCGATTATTTGCCCCGTTAGATGAATCAACTGGGAATTTCTTGTTTAGGTGGGAATATTGTCGAGGAAGAAGACGACATGGAGATCGAATGAATTCCGTTCCGTATTGGCTGAGATTTCCCTGTGGGTTCCGTCGACATTTCCACTGGCATCGGATATTTTATTTATTTGTTGACATCTTTTATCCGCTTACTGATTGGTCGGATTTTGCGTTTCCTAATTTCTTAATAACGATTTTACCGAATTTTATATCGCATTAAACACTGATTTATCGTTTGAAGCATTGAACTGTACAAAATTAATCGACGCAGACTGTCGAGTTACTAATATTTTGGGACGTTTCTGGTAGTGATGTGCTACTAAATAAAACTAAATAAGTGCTGGTTAATTAGTAAAAGCTTCCCTGAAATTAAATGTGTAGTAAACAGTAAAGTTTTACAGCCAAGATTAGTAAAAGTAAGTAAATATTCAGCTACAATAGTAAATAGTAAGTAAATAGTAAGATTTGGCTTTCGCTAAAAAAAGTTATTTACTAATTCATTTACTAATCGAATTTTTTCGAATATCCAGAAGACTCATTGCTGTATTAGGGCAGGTTCATCATTAATGGTGATGCATACTAAAGTTGGTGCCCTAACAGACGGTGGTATTGCTGTTCACGTAAACGCAATGTACCGCCAACCCGAAACTGCGGTTACGTAAAGTACTTATAATTATAGGATTTGAAACACTGCAATGCAGCAGCAGCCTGGCAAGCCGATTGTGCAGCGCAGTTGTACTGTTAGATTTTGCCTTTACACCATAGATTCGCATAAAGTACAGTACATTTTGATTACTTCATGAAACGCACAAGCGTCCCAAGAATGATAATAACTTTAAATTAAAAATTAGATAAAATTTATTTAGTATAATTAGTAAGTAATTGGTTGGGAAAAATGGGAATAGTAAGTAATAGTAAGTATTTCAAAAATTTTGGGGTTAATAGTAAGTAATAGTAAGTAAAAGTTTTGGTAGATTAGTAAATAGTAAGTAAGGTAGCATGAAGCTGTAGTAGCACATCACTAGTTTCTGGGACGCTGCTTTTATCATCGCGAAATTTGTATAAAGTATCAATAAAAATTCTGACTAATGCGAACGTAAATCTGGGAAGAATTAAGAAAAACGCGCTACAAAAATACCGATTTAATTCAGCGCTTGAGTTCCCGTTAATTTACTGCTAAAACTGCAGTAAAACATTTAATCGACGCGACTTCTGTAATTTTTTTACTTTATTGCCGATATTTGGCACCACTTAATTTGTGCATATTTTAAAAAAATACATTATCAACTAATGCGACCGCAAATCTGGCACGAATTATAAAAATACGACTTTAATTCAAGCTCATGAAAAAACATACAGATTCAGCATCAAGCCGTAATCAACATTTAAAACCCGGCAAAATTATGAGAAACAGTCAACTGGCACAAATACAAGAGAAAATACCCGCTGGACACGTTGAGAGAATAAAAACGCGAGAAACTGAAAAAACAGCCTCCGAAAAATAAAGAACCAATAGCCATCCTATCCCTTAAAATCCCCAAGCCGAATTCTAATATCACAGTCAACCACAAACCGATCCTGCATTCTGCGCACCATCTTACAGCGCCTCCTCTGCATCCGGCCATTCAGGACCATTATCTCCGTTCTCCGACAGAGGCTCCCCTTCCTGCTGCGCCTCCTGCACCAGCTGCTCCAGATGATCCACGCGGGCCTCCATATCCTGGCACTCCCGTTCCAGGGTGTCGCGTTCACGCTGCAGCTTGGCTTTGAGCTGTTCCAGCTCGCGGAGGCGTTCACTGAGCTCCAGGAGACGGGCTTCCAGGAGGCGTTTGCGCTCTTCCAGCTCACGGCGACGGTCTTCCTGTTCGTACATGTCCAGGATGAAGTCCACGGTGGCCGGGCTGGATTGGGAGAGGATGCCGGCGTAGGGACGGTCGGCGGCGGTGGCGGTGCGGAGGGAGGGTGGGGGAGTGTTCTCGGGCATGCTGGGGGAATAATTCGGGAAGACTGTCCAGGAAGAATGCACAATTCGCGAAATAAATTAAAATAATCCACTGGCAGGACAAGTACAAAGTCCAATGGCGATTTTATTAACTTTTTAAAAAATTTAAACTCAAGTAATCCACAAACATTCGGTGAAATGCAAAACGAATTCAAAAAAATAAAGAAGGAAATTTGAAATGAATGGGTTTGGAAAAAGTGACGTTCATTCTGATCAGCTGCATGATTTGCATCTGCGCAGATCAGTGAAGAAAAGGCGCAAGCGATAATTTCACGGTAGCAACACACGCAGGATCAGGCAATCCAGCCAAGTTTTGCAAAACGTCGAACATTGAAATTTTATTGTTTTAACAATTCTAAATAAAATATATTCCACAAGGCACAAGCATTCGGTGATTTGCAAAATAAATACTGAATTCATGAAAATAACCCAAGAAATTCGAAAATGAATGGGTTTGGGAAAACGATGCGCATTCTAATCGCTCAGTAATCCGCTGCCGCCTGACAGATCGGTAGAATAGGCGCAAGCCGTCATTTCATGGTAGACAACACAACACACAGTAGTAGAAGTTGTCGAACACAGCGCAGCCAGCCGTGCCTTTGTACGTGACGTCAGCTTTGTTTAGACCGGTTGCGCAATGCTAACGCTGCGCTCAAGGAAAACAGCCATAATTCCGTGTTACCAAACAGGCAAACACCGTTAAAACAGGTTTTAATACGGTTTTATTCGGCAGAGAGCTTTTTAACGAGTCCGACACAAAATTCGGTAAAAGTGTATCGCCTAGACTGTAGCCTGCGGATTTTTAATATTACACAGGTACGCTACTGTACGATTCTCCTTGAGGTGTTTATGATTTCTCACGCAACACACTGCGATCGTAATTTGTGCCGCGTAATCCCGCATCAGCTGACGCGCTACTTTTGGTTCCCTTTTTTTCAGACAGCGCTGGCTAATTTGTTCTCATTTTTCCTGCAGCGAGTGTGTGGTGAATCTGTTGAATATTTTCTCGGGAATTTGTCGGAATAATGTCGCTGCGGAGGCAGAGCAGCGGTGAGGTGGGAGCGGAGGCGCACAGCGTGCATCCCGTCCATCCGCCGGAGACCAGCATCGCCACGGCAGACAAGTATCTGGCGGCCGATATGGCCGAGGCGCGCCACCACGCCGCCGATCAGGACCTCCTCAATCAGGGCATCCCCATCGCTGATAAGGATCTGGCTGGATATTTTCCACCCGCGACAGGTGAGGGATGGATGGCGATGATGCGATCCGAGAAAAATCAAAGTCTAGCTCACGTGATCGGTGATTTCTTGTGGAAATAAGAAATTCAATTTAACATTTTAAAATTTTATTATTTTTATAGTTCACCTCGCTTATTTATAATTGAAATTGCTTTTCAAAACATTCTCACAGTTTTTTTAGAATTTGTACTGTAATTTTCCAGCTTCATTTTTTAATATTTTCGAATTAATTTCTTGACGTGACGAGTAGACTTAGAGTAGTCTGCTTGATGAATGAAAATTTCATTATTTCAGAATTTAATTGAGAAAAATGGAACTGAATCAATTTTAATTATGGAACAGCTGCTTGTAATTTACTGGAATATAATTATCCGGTCGTTGTGCAGATTTTCAATTTTGGATTACATTTTTCCAGTGTTTTATTTTAAATTTAAAAATCATTTTGCGCCAGCTGGGGTACCGGAAGTCGAGTAAAACGCGATGCGTAGCACGGCGAAGACGAACCGAAAAGTAAAATTAATTAGTAACTAATGCGTACTTAATTTTTAAATTGAAAACTAATCCGAAAATAAATAACGTTTGTTTTTTGATTAATTTCAAGCTGAATTATTTTTTACAGATCGAAAATTAATCCGGTAATAAAGCTAAGAAAAATTATTTTTAACAAAACCCGGCAACTGACAATTTGCTGGAAATACTTAAATATTTTTAAAAATTTTTCCTCGAATGTAAAATCAATGCGTATTGACACGGTATTGTGGTTGGCAATCAAAGTCTCTTGTTTGACATTCTGACATGTTTTTGACTGATTATGTAGGCCAGGCCGGACCCGACGGGCTGCGTGACGATTTCCCCGTCACCCACGGTCAGGGCGGCGCCGTGCGTGAGGCGCCCAAGAGCGCCCAGGAGCGCGCCGAGGACGAGCTGCTGAAGGATGTGCGCATGCCGGAAAAGCATTAGTTTCCCCTTCCCGCGTCTCATCAGCACTTTTTTGTTTGACATTCCGTTGCCGTGCATCGATGTTTGTGTTACAGTGTTAGGATGGTGTACAGTTTAATGTGCCTTTTATTTGTGATCTGTCGTGCGGCTTCCAGCGAAAATTTTCAAAGCGATGTTATTTATTGGTGTTATACTGTTATGCAATAATTCTAATTCATTCGTCATAATTATGATCATTTTAGACCTTTTAATTGCGAATGTACAGTGACCAAGAATTAAATAAATTTTACTTAGACACATCTTGATATTGTGTTTCTTATTGATAAATGGAAATTTATAAAATGAAAAAATATTCGTGATTTATTTTATAAATGAAAAAATATTATAATAAATAAGTTTATTGTAATAAATTTTACTTCATAAATAAAAAGTAATTGTAGTTTTAATTTTGCAAGCCACGAAAAAATTAAATACTATAATAAACTATAATTAAGAAATAAAATTAAAATCAGTTATGGTGAGCGAAAAAAGACTAAAATTCTCCAAGAAATTTTTACACAGACTTAATCCAACAAAATATGTTTCAGAAAATCAGAAACGCCAGCTAAATAATTTTTTTCGACTATCAAAACAAACTCGCTGATCCGTCAAAGATATCAGCTGAACAGAAGGGAGTTAAAAACACTCTGTAAAAATGCAGTAATTTTTAAAATTAAACTGACCGCAAATTCGGGTCAATAATCGGTAATTAAGCCGGCGCCAGGTCAAAATGCATAGTTCACAAATGGCTCATCTATCATAATGGTATTTTCCGATGTAACGTAACCGGAGCACTATGTTCATTGATTAGTCATATTTTGCAACATGTCAGCGATTGCGTATCGGTAGCGTTTACAAATTCCCCATTGATTATCGATAAGCGGTATGCAATTGAGAAAAAGGCAAAAGCCAACACGCAGCCGTAATCAAACACCACAACACGAAAATCCCCTGCTAAAGCGCTGCTTTCACGTTGTTTGGGTTTTTGCCTCGTGCGGTCGATGCTGCCGCTAGCTGGTGGGCGGGCACGAGGCGCTGGCTAATCCGCCAATCGGAGCGCTGTACGTGCGGACGAGGCGTGCTACACCGTTTAACCAATGCTCATTCGCGTACTGTAGGATTTCAGCCAATGACAACCACGCAGAGGTGGAGTTAGCTTGCCAGCTTCCGTTCCGTCGAAAGTACGGGTGAATGGGATCTTTCCCAGCCCGACCCACAGTCAGAGATCTTTATAAGCCGCGTGTACGAGCCAGACAAGAGCCACGTTAACAGTCGAAATCGATTACCACAGCAACCTTACAAATCTTAGTTTCTGACTTTTTCTGAAGCAGTTTTTCTGACGAATTATTATCCTCGATAAAACAATGGCCGATCGTAAGTGGGAACAAGCCAAGAACGAAGCCGGCGCCGCCGCCGAGCACGCCAAACAGGCCGGCCAGATCAAGCTGGACGAGACGAAACAGGCGGCCCACGAGAAGAAGGAAGAGCTGAAGCACGACGCCCAGCATGCCGCCCACAATGTACAGCGCAAGGCCCACGAGGCCGCCGAGAACGTGAAGGATACGGCCCGTGACGTCCAGCAGCAGGCCGGCCAGAAGTGGGAGGAGACCAAGGATGCGGCGGATAAGAAGAGCAAGGACGCCGCACAGGCCGCCATCGACAAGACGCGCCAGGCCACCGACGCCAGCAACACCAAGGTCAACCAGCAGCTGGATAAGGCCGAGGACGCCGTGCAGGACAACCGCAGCTTCCTGGAGCAGGCCAAGGAGGGCGCGGCGCACGCGGCCACCGTCGTGGGGGAGAATGTGCAGTCGGCGGCTGCTGTCGTCGGTACGTTCAATTTATTCTTATTAATTTACAATAATTTGTGATCATTTTCCTAGAGCGATGAACAGTTAAGATTTTTCTAAGAATTTTTTTTTCATCAATTTCTGAACTTTTCAGCAATATTTATTTCTTCATAATTCCTTAATAATTTCGAAATAGGTTTTTATGATTTCGTTCTGATCAACTAATTACTAATGCCTTGATAATTTTTTAATTTGTTTCGTAATTTATTGTTTCTTAAAAATTCTGAAACATTCCTGAATAATCTCTCAGTAATTTCCCAATATTTCTGCAATAATGTTTAATCATTTATCAGTTTATTTTTGAATTCCTTCATGATTATTCATGAATAATTGCCGGATCTTTGTTGTTGAATTTCCTTGGCCTGGTTTCAAGCACTTGACATAATTATGAAGTTTTATTTGCATTTTATTTTTGTAGATTCGCATCCATTCATGATTCATTTTCTGTTTCATGTTTTACCATTCGTATCCATATACGTATAATTTCGTTTTATTTTATTCATTTTTAAAAATTCCGTTAAGCCGGTGTAAACGGGATAATTGTTAATGCGCGCCTTGTTTTTAACGAGCGATCGATTTCCGCCTTTCATTACAAGCTGCCACGTAGTACAGGCACCCCACCAGCTTGCGCAGTATTTAATTTCCATGGTTTTCTCTGTACAGGCGGATACGCTGCCGCAGCGGCTGAGGGCGCCGCGCATCTCGCCACGGCCGCCTACGAGAAGGTGGCGCACGCGCTGGATCCCAATGCGCCCGCGACGGCCGGCGACGTGGGGAATGTGCCGTACAAGAAGGAAGAGAAGACCGTCATCGAGCACAATGTCAGCAAGTAGACGCGCACCCTGCATTTCCCTGTATTTATTCCTCTGAATTAATCATCTCGTCTCTCTCGCGCGGTCGCTGTACAATCAAACACGGTTCCAACTGATTAAGAGTATTGTCTGTGCATTCCTGTTTATTTTCGAATTTCGGTTTCCTTTTTTTTGTATGAATTTTCGTTGGTATAATATTCTGTCAAGGATATGTTTTTTGAGATGGCTGCTTTTTTGACAGCTACACAGCGGATAATTCACAGTGTTTCTTGTCTCGGTTGGGAAATGGTCGTGTTGGCCCTGTGGAGAGCATGCACTATTTGCACCATATCGGGCTTTCAGTAAAACAAATTCGATAAACGGAAGGCGGTACAGAGTCCATTATTTCTAGCTTTAACATTTTCTTTCATCGCGCTGAAATTATTTTAATTGAATTACACAAATCAAATACTAATGAGTAATGGTCAACAGTAATTATCACGAATTGCACCAATATATTCGTCACTGGACGGATCCACAGCGGAAAAAGCTGTTCGTACCAAATAATATTCTAGTAGGATTTAATTATTACGATTAATTTATGCTTTTTTATTTATTAGGATTCATTTTATTTTTAAACGAAGCTTTTGTGGGTTTGTTTTTCACTTTATTAACGGCGATGGATACGACCCGTTAGTTTTATTATGCAACCGTATTATTAATCTGCAAAAAAAACATACTTGGTTATATTGAAATATTGCTGACTGCTAATTCTGTGGACAAACAGATACATTCCGTTTCCGGTGCACCAGAGATTCGTCGAGTACGAATTAAATCCTTAGAATTAATTAAATTAATACGACACTCGTATTGGCCTCTATATTATTCGTACGTATACGGTATACTTGATTTTATTCAGCCGGCTTGACAACCACTGTATTTCACAGCAGTGCATGCGCCGCGTTTTTATAACAGTAATTTTAGCCGGCATATTAAAGGTTGGATTTACACCGCCACCCATAATATTAAGTACCAGCACGATGTTGTGTACTGTATGTACTTTCCCGGATTTCCCAGACAGCCACACCTTCGTAGCAGCGCTCTTTAACCTAGTCCTAGTGCATGTCCGGCAAAAGAAATTCAACAACAATAAATCGTGGGAAATATTCATCAGAACTAAATATATTTACTGTCAACGCCTCAGCGGTGTCCTTCTCGAGTAAACCTGAAAACTTCCGTCCTTTTAGATTCGATTTACGAAGAATGAGCTGAATAAATATTTTTCCAAATGAATTAAGCCGCCTTCCACGCTACACTGATATCCGCAGTAATCGGTGTGTTTGTTTCCGCTCCGTCATGACAAGTGTACGCGAGTCCAACTTGTACAAAGGTCGGCGCATCGAATAATAATTGATAAACCCGTCAAGCATTCTTAAAGTGCTGATTCAGGCATAATCAACCCTGGAACACATTGCGAAATGTTTACGTGTTGATGTGCTTGTTTTGTGCCGGTACAGACGGAAATTCACCTATAAAAGCCAGCACTTGCCAGTCTGCACTCACCGTCTGATAGATCTGATAATATTGTTTCTACGCCACTTGATAAGATCGCACGACGTAACATTTTAAAAGTTGAACAGCGTTGGCTATTTTTGTACGTGCACGGCGCTAATCGCGGCCAAGTGACCAATCGCCGGCGCGGAATATCCCGCTGCATCGAGTACGAGAAATTTCCTGATTGTGCGGTAGCCAATTGCGCGGCGGAGGAGGCGGAGTCCCAGCTGGCCTTTGTCCAGGCGTGCGTGTTCTGACGCGCTTATCAGCGTGCGATATTTTCCACTGATCGCCGAGTTTTGCCCATCATTCATGTTTTTGAGCAAAATTTGCAAGCTGAAACCAGAATTTTTGACAGCCATAATTTGATTTTGCAAAAGCAGATCATTGACTTCGGAATCTTGGAACTTTTCTGACGAATATTTTACCGATTCCATCCAGTTCTGACGACGGAAGTGGTGCTGCTGTTAAATCTTTGAATATTTGGAAATAATCCGTTATTTTCCTTGAGGGATTAAATAATTATCAGGATAATTTCAACTTGGTGAGTCTGGATTTGTAATTTATATTTAGCCCGTAGAAAATAATGTAGAATTATATTTCTAGCGGAATGCTTAGTGGCTGCTGCTGCGACAGGACTGCAAAATTATAAAGGTTAATTTTCTTCTGTAATTCAATGGCTAATTTTCTTTTAATTAATTAACAATTAAATCTCACGCTGGAATGCATGGCATCATTAAAAATTTTATAACTAAAAATAATAACTGCTAGTAAATATTGGAGCATTAATTTTGGGTGAATTCTTATAATTATTGTATTCTGAAATATAAATACTCGTAGAAAGTGGAAAAAGGATACATTTAAAAAATAAAATAGAAATAAGACTAATGAAAAATTGTATAAAAATTGGAAATTAGTCCGTATGCATGTGCATGATGTTGTTTCGTTATGGAAAAAATTATGGAGATAACAGGAATAATCGGAAATGAATTATAAAATAAGGATTGTTTACAAATTATAAATTATGTAATTTATCCGAGTGGAAGTGGTTATATACTACATGCGCCACACCCTGCAGCAATTTCTGCGACAAAGGTGTTATTTTTGCTGTACTCACCCGTTTTGTAAAGTTGTTGTTTTCCCTTTTACTCGTCGTTCTACTTATACATTTCGCGCTCAAGTGCAACCGGAAGTGGGTTTCTTTATTTTCGCCGTATTACAAGAAATTCATCGAAGCTGCATGTTTTTTTGCGCCCAAAATCTCCCCGGATATTATTTGTTTTCTACGATATTACCTGCCGACGCTCGCCTAACGGAGACAAAAAAACATACATCGTAATTGTTAAAAAAACAAGATTAGTACTTGTAATTTCCTGGTGGCCTGGAGGAAGTTTTCACACCGTTAATTTCTGTACAGCGCTATTAATAGCAGCTGAACCGTTACGTTCGTCTTGTTTTTTCCCTATCGCGATTGATCGATCGCTCATTAAATTATCGAAATATACGCGTATATAATACACTCGTCGTTAAAAGGTTCTGATCGGGGTCACTCGGATTACTGTTTCGTGATTGTGCACAAATTATTTGCCTCGATTTTTGTATCCCACTGTGTAATTGCTGGTGAGAATTTTGCTGATATTGTTTCGCAACTGGTATTAATCATAAGCAATTCCGCAGGTCTTTTTATTATTTAAACCAATTTTTATTTTTAATCTTGCGAAATAAGTCCGTAAAATTAATTCCTATTTCGTATGTTATTTCAGCCTGGATTTCAAAATAATTAAATTAATTTCGATAATCACAATAATCTTTAAAAAGAATTCCTGGCACTACTTCCGGTCGTCTTGCTTGCTTATTTTATTTTAAGTTAAACCATTTTAGTTTTTAAAATTGCGGTAAATTCATAAAATTAATCTTCGTTTAGTATTCTGCTCCAGCCTAAATTAACAAAAGTTGATAATTGAATTAATTTTAGTTGTAGTAATTTTTTAGTTGTAGTTGTAGTAGTATAACGATAATATTATTTTCTCTAGTATTTGCCAGCTGGATTTCTACGCCTGTATTATTATTACAAAATAATTGACGGGTGCAGTTTGACGTTAAATTTTGGAATCTGCATTTGATTTGTAATTTTTAATTCAAGGGATTTTTCGAACAATCATCAGGCAATTAAAAAATGAAATAATAACATTGGGAATTTTTCAGAGAATAAGCGATGGCCGTGGTGAAATCGAGTGAGACGTCGGCGTCGAATAATTCCCTGAAGAGCATGGACACCAGCGAGAACAGTCCCGCCACCAACGGGAAGACGCCGTTGGGCGCGCGGAAGAGCGACGAAGCCGGTCGTGGAGCGAGTAAATTGGCCGACATGAAGACACTGCAGGAGCTGGATAAGACCGTGGTGGACGATGCGGACTTCCTGGCCTGGCTCAACAAGAACAACTCGGACGCGTCCGACCCGACGCGTTACTATATGGAGCATTCCCGCCGGGATTCCAAGGATTCCCTGCATAATTACGGGCTGGGCGAGCGCAAGACGTCCTCGGTATCCAACAAATCGCATTCTCCGGTACGTACATACATTCGAAAGCAATCCATACTAAAAAAATGCGTTAGGTGTTGTGTAAAAATTAAGCCTCGTAAAATACGTAATTAGCATCGGTTTCGACGATATACAGATATGTATCTGTATGTATGACGTAAATTCACATAATTTAATCCCTTTGGTAAAACTATCTGTAAATAATTTCGCAGAAATTAATACTAGTAAGTAATAAATTATTGAGCGCTAAATTTATTTGAAATTAGATTAAACAATTTTTCGGATTTTGTCATTTGCAAATAATTAATAATTAATTAATAATTAATTAATAATAAATAATTAATTGTAAAACTTATTCAATAATTAATAATTAATTTTATTAATTTATTTATTTTCATTTAATTGTGAAATTAAATGAAATAATTTAACTACCTTGGACCCTTGGTTAAAAAAATGATGGCTGCAGTAGAATTCGTTCAGTTAAATTCAATAGTTCCCCAGCATTTACTTGCTAAAATATTAGACATCAAATCACCAGTTAGATTATTGGCTACAAAAAGAAGCAGGAAAAATAAACGAATAACAGCAATAAAGTACCATAAAATTCATGTTAAATTACTGTTGTACAGGACAGCGAGGGGGAGCACCGCCACAGCCCGGTGGGGCACATCCTGCACGCGCTGCACCTGGACCGTAAGGCGCGCCGGCACGCCAAGAAACGCCGCGCCCTGAACACGGCGCAGGCGCTGGAGCAGCTGGACATGGAGCGCTGGGAGGCCAAGATCCGGCAGGAGCACGACGACGTCGACGGCAGTCCGTCGGCGCCCCGCGAAAGGTCAGCAGCGTCCCGGCACAGCGCCTCGCAGTCTGATAGCGATAGCGGCTCAGGTACAGCGCTTTTAACGCTTCTAACCCGCACATTTTCGCTCGCATTTTGCAATTTTTACAAATTAAAACCAGCCAGAATAAAAAGATTTTATTTTCAAAGTCTGCCTATTTTTTTATTATTTTTTGGCAGGTTGGCTTCGTTTTTTTTAAAATTTATTTCATCATTTCTTGGGAGCTCTTCGGTTTTTTTTGTGGCAAAAAATACAGATACACTTTTTGCTTTATTGGCAGTCGGAAAAGAAATTTTTTTATGGTTGTAAAACGCGACCATGCTCACGTTTAGGCGCGGTCAGCTGTGGAATAATAGTGCAGTTAATTTATAAAAATAAAATAAAGGACGTCTGAATCGGTCTGATGCTTTTTTATTGGCATATAAAATAAAAGAATTTACTGTAACTGCTCGCGGAGATCATAAAACGGCAGCTGTGCGCCTGGCTGGAATTTGACTGTCGCATGCCGCCACGCCAAAATATTTGCTTGCAGTTTTCCCATTTTATTTACTACTCGTCTTGCTTATTTGCTTTTATGCTTTTACACCCTGCTTTATGCTTAAGTACTTTATTTGTCTATTTGGTATTAAAATGAACAGGGAGCAGTTTAATTTTGGCTACTAATGCCGTCAGTAAAAATGCAAACGCGAACCATAGACACAAGACTAAACATTTAATTTTATATATGCAACAAGGATAACATTTAATAAGAATAATGTTACTGAAACGGCTATCCATAAAATCACAATAAACATGAGTAAAATTTCATAAACAAAGATGCAGATTAAATAAATGAAAAATATAAGCGACAGTAAATATAATGGTCGTTTCTTTAGGAATGCGAGACAATAAAGATACCCTGCGTACGAGTAATCAGAATATCGAAATTATTCCGTATTTATTTTGAAAGCATTTCAGAAAATACACTTGGAAAAAGTTTCCAAAAATATTTCTTGTAATGAATTACGTATAAAAACTTTCGCGTACGAACCGCAATTTTCAATAAACATTGTACAACCTTTTTGCAGACGATTCTGGTGAGAGCGACACCGGCGCCCACGCCGCTGCCGCTTCCTCCTCCGTCCCGCTGGCGCTCCTCAATCCCGATCTCATCCAGCGCAACGCCGCCGAACACTCCGGGAATCTGTCCGCTGCCTTCGCCGCCGCCTCGCATCACTCTGACGAAGACGTTCCCTTGTCGTCGGAGCGGATCGACCAGATGATCAAAGATTCCCATAAACACGATGCCGAATTATCATTGGACGACAAAGACGCCAAACGGGAAGGCACGGTGGTGTTTGGCGTGGAGCGGGATGAAGCGCGGCCTAATAATATTGAGATGAAGGTGCTAGCTTGAGGATGGCCGCTGTAAAGGTCACTTGTCATGCCCGTTACATTTTTCGTGATTTATCTGAATTTATGTCACGATTTGGTTTACAATATTTTTTTTCTCAGTTTTATTGATGTGTTTCCGGTAATATATTTTATTAAATTGGATATTTTAGTTTTCGAAAATGCCTGTTTTGAGATTAATGTGTAAAGGTCACTTACACGTCAGATGTTTTTCTGTGATGTTGTGCACTATTTTATTTCTTTTCACTATTTTAATTGATCACTATGCACTATTTTAATTCTGATCAAAAATTGCCGGTGTGTTTTTGCTGGCGACATTGATTGTATAGTTGCTGTACAGACAATTGATGGGAGATTAAAGCGTTTTGTGTTTCCGCAGATTTTTTGCGATTTTCTAGATTTATTTTCACGATTTTTAATATTTTTAAAATTATTTCTTAATTTTTATAATTTTTACATTCTCGAATTATTTTTCACTTTTGATTAGTTTCTTTCCGGCAATATATTTTATTAAAAGAAAATCGAACATTTTAATTTTAGAAGTGGAATTAATTTGCAAAGGTCATGTATTTCATGCCAGCGGTATTTTTCTGTAATGACGTGCATTATTTTAATTATGAAAAAAATCACCGGTGCTTTTTGGCGGCGACATTGTATCGTCATTGTGCAGACAACTGATGCGAAATTAAAGCGTTTCGCGGTTGCATTTCCTGACAGCGGAAGTGACTGGTAATTTCTTCCATCGTCATGCGCCGTTAATTATGCATTTGAACGCATTTTTGTGCATGAGCGATGCTCGTCTCTGTACTTATTGCAAATAAAGTATATAATTAAGCATTGTGGCCAACTTATAAGTAAACACTACACTCATGGGAAGCGCCGCAACGATGCGTAATTACGCGGCGGAAATATACGGAAAATGTGCGGTATCATGGCGCATACAGCGCAGGATTGTGCCACTTCATCGGCGCTCTGCATTCGAATATTTCTGCTCTAGTCATTCGAATTATCATAAATGCTTCCGTCACTGATGTATGTCGCGGTGGGATGCAGGGTGTCAGTGGCCACTTGACCATACGATTAAAACCTGTGACGGGAAATTATGCAGTAATTAAGCAGGCGATTCAGAATTTCAAGACCACGGTTTGTGCTTTAATGCACTTGATGGTAATGTAATTAAAAAATGTGGAGTACAGCGGGAGCACTCTCAATAATTGGGATAAAGCGCACAGCAGATATAACAAGCGAATCCACGAAAAACTGAGAAAAAAAATTCAAACGCTCAACAAATGGCTTCTTGAATTTGTCATATGTTTTGTCATCAAGTGCATTAGTAGATCAATTACTTTTTATGCGGCATTTTTGCCGGCATGGCTAACGAGTCGGCCGCATTATTACATTACCGAAGCTGGAATGGTTATTGGCAGTACTTCCGCTTCGCTGCTTCCTCGTTCCATACCTGTTCGTACGTACGTTTTGACACGATGTAGGTACAACGCGTTTTATTAAGTATCTTCCAAAGTACAACGTATGTATTTCATTTTATTCGATTTTCATTATATTAAAGCGAAAAAAATTAATGCATTTTATTTAAATATACAAATTTTAATTAAGTTAATATGTAATTTATGTATTTTATTTATTTTGTTTCGTGTGACCTTGCAACGCTTAATAAGGAAAACTAAACAATATCATGTATACGCAAACAAGAACACATTTATTGCAGGATGAACGAAAACTTAATGCAGTATATATCGTGAAGCAAATACCTGCTCGTGATCTAGTGAGCACTGGATACAGTACAGATAAAATATGTTCCTGTTGCGCACACCGTTTATCTTATGCCTTTACTGGCAGAAACCGTACCTTCCGTGTGCAAAACACTGTTGGTGGATTGATGAAGGTAAACATCACCAATTCATCAACAACTTTGCCGCATACGAAATAACGAATCCTTTTTTTTTATAAAAATTAGCACAAGCTGGTATTAAATTAATAGGACATGATCCACAATAAGTACAGTAATATAACGTTGCAGTGTACAGTATGTACAGTACGGTCGGTAAACGGAGCGGTACCGCATGCCGACGAGATGAAGGGTACGGAAACCAGGACCAGAATAGCGTACTTATCACGTCCTCCCCGCAAACAGGCAGCCGCTAAATCGTTGCCCTTAGTTATGTGTTGAAGTTGAACATTACTTTCCCAACAGATTAGGAGACCTGTTGCGACGAGGTTCTCAGACAGCGCATTACCATCAACCATGTAATCCTCTTCCACCGGTAGGAAGTTGCGCTGTTGTACGTCATAGTCCTGATATCTTGAACGACGATGCCGTCTAGCAAGGCTACGTGTTAACAGAAATCCAGGTCATGACGGTCAACAGCGCATAATTTAGTGTTCGTTGAGCAAAAGGAATATCATCACGAGACTTTTCAGTGGCGCACAAATGCAGGCATAATCTGTTCGAAATTAAAAAATAAGAAACATCAGAAAACATAAGAATAGTACATGACAAATATATGCTACATTGCTACGCAAAGAAGTTCCGAAAGCCGCACACAGACCGGGGTAACTTTCTATCATTTTTGAGTTACACGAACAGGTTGTTTATAATTATACGAGTACCTCCAGAAACAAGCTTCGTGTTAGTAAGAGACGCCAATGACCAGTTTATCACCTTGCAATTACTGTCTGATGAAAATGGGTTCGTCAAATTTGTTGCACCGGCCATGGTTAGTGGTCAGTTACGCGATAACACGCTTATAATTGTGGTATGATTGGTATCTGTAGTTGATCGGGTAAATGACAAAGGAATACTGCAAAAAAACCGCTTTCATGAGAATACCACAGTAATCATAATTCCGCACACTTTTACAGTACTTTGTTCTTTTGCAGTATATCAGTTCAATGTTCGATTGAAGAACCAATCGCCTACTGCGAAAAGATACAGTTGATTAAAACACTGCCAGAAGTCGCATCATTATTACCTGTTGGACATTGCCTTCCAACCGATTGTCAGACCTGCTGCACCGTGACGTTTCGCAGGTATTTCTCCCATCAACCATTCACTCGATCCTTTTCCGCCGCCAGGAATTTCGCGCTATTGGTAGACACGACCTTGACATCGTTAATGGACGATGCCGTTGAAGAAAAGCAACGTTAATCAGAAATCAAGGTCACGAAGACCAACAGCGCCCTGGGTGTGGTAATAACAATATCATCCCGATACCATATCCAGCGGCGCACAGGTATCATACTGTGTTCCAGATTAGAAAATAACGCGGATATTCAGATATACAGTAAGTATACGATCCACGAAGATGAACAGCAAGCCGCGCATACACATGTTATATCATTTTTAGGGTACACTAGCAGCAGTAAGTGGTTTGTAGACTACTGGTGGTAGTGCTGTTGAACCCTAGTGTCGATAAATATAGACCACTAGAAACAGGCTCCGTATATCAGAGACTAACCAATTTGATGTCAGTTTAAAATGGGGTGGACAATCTTGGTGTTCCGGTTACTTATCGTAGTGATCAGTTATGCGATAATACACTACAAGTAAATTTTATGGAATCTATAGTCCACCAGCTAAATAACAAAGGAATACTGAACGGTCTGCTTCACTTCCACCACCTCGAAAACCGGCTGTCATGGGAACACACAGTAGTAATTCTTCGCATTGGTACAGTACTGTGAGTGTGAGCAGTTCGATGTTCCTCATGAAAAAGATCACTTTGATCAGCATCAGATCGGGGATGAGCATATACGGCCTGTACTGTAATATCCTGTAGTATGTTTATGTTATCAGGGATTCACATATAAGGCCATTGCATAAGGAAGGCTACGTAGGTAGCTACGCCTTCGTACTCTAAATATATCAAGATCTGAAACTGTTCAAGGCCAGATATACAAGTTGCTGTTCGGCATGCTCATTCTCTAGTGGGTATCATCTACACTTCCGGTACACGCATCGTTAATGTATCCATCCACGTTACAGCACAACTATTAATATCATACATTACAAGCCAGCCAGAGATGAATCGAAAAGCATGTAGCATTTATATCTGTCAAAATGTATAACGTACACCTAAGTACGTTGAAGAGCCAGTAAAAACGCTTTCCTTGTTAAATTTATGCTCATTTTGAAGACGGTAAAATGGTTTTTGAGCGGATACAAGAAAAGCGGTCCATTCAGTTCTTGAAGCAGAGCATTAGTATTGCTTTAATGCGAGGCAATGCTGCTTGTGTACAGGCAACGTTTTGTATCGGTAAGAAGTTGGACGAAGCGTATTACGTACTGAAGTGATTTACTGCGTGATTTTCTGTTCCACCAATGGATATGTAAAGAACCGATTGATGTATTAATACCGTTTGAAAACGCTTGAAATAAGGGGTCATGGCTCCTGCGATACTTATCGATTAGTGCCTTATTTAACGCCATCCGATAAAGAGGCGCGAGTCGTGGCGCTAACTGCATGACGAGTACAGTGTACATCGAGTATACTTTTAGTCTTTTACGGTTCAGATGACTGTAGTTCATGCTCGTAAAAGCACTAAGGTTTTAAAAGCTTACTAATCGTAAGAAGTTTAGTTTAGTAGTAGTAGTTTATGTACAGTACGTAGTATAGTTTTGTTTATCCATTGTGCAGTTTAGTTTATCCTCGAGACGCATAATTTAAGAAACAAAACAACATTACAGAAAAGTTTTTGATTTCAACAAGGACAGATAAGTCTTAACAGAAACACAGATAAACAAACCGCAACCATAAAATTCGTATACAAGCAAGGCTGTGGCGCACTCGACCCCAACATCTTTTTCCAAGGTACGGAAAAAGAACCGGTAGCTGTTAGGTACATCACCGTACATATACAACGGACCACGTGCGTCGCGAAAACATGCAGCCGAAAAGCGTCGCAACAAGTCTCATTATCTGTTGGACACAACATTCCAACAGATTATGAGACCTGTTGTAACATTCTCAGGCATTTCTTCCATCGATAATGCTCCATACCCCTTTTATCAAATATGCCTTCACCGTTATTTTGCGTGATGATCTTTGTAAGCTTGACGTCTGCAATAATTAAGTAGAGATATGTCGTTCCATTAAAAGAAATCAACGTCAAAAGAAATTAAGGTCACACGAAGCTCAACAGCGCATTTGACGTTCGCAGAGCAACAGCAAAAGGATGCCGATACTATGCAAAAACGTACAGGTATCACAATCTGTCTCAAATTAAGCAAAACGATGATAATTATAAACTATGCAAACAACAACCGGAAGCCGCATACACGCTGCTGTATGTTGTAGAATTCTAATGTGTAGTGAAAAAAAGTGTGCTATCAGGCCGCTTTTATACCGGTATAACAGCGACCTGCTACCACACTTTTCGTACCACCGGAAACAGGCTCAGTATTACAATACTTAGAAAGTAAGTGCACATCATTTCCGCTGTGTGTTAACTTTATAATGTAATGCTTCCTGTGTGGCTGTTAGATTGTTTTTGCATTCGGTCGTCAACAGAAAGCAAGTATCACCTCGATGTCTGATTAGCACGGGTTGGGTGAACTCTGAACTGGGTGCACCGCTTGCTCAGTGATCAGTTACGCGATAAACACTAATAAAGCTCACTCATTATGGTATCTAAAGCTCCGAAGCTCATCCGCTAAATAATAACAATTAACACTACTGCATAAATGTTGATAAGAATTAACGTTTTTGCAGTACTGCAATCAGTCTGATGAACCGAAAAATCAGTTTACTTTGAGCATGCGGATACGCGTAAAACAAAGGATCACCGCTCCTGTAAATGCCATGTAATCTGTGCTTTGATTTACTGTAGCTCCATTAAATGAAGAGAGGCGGCATGATGTACTGTATGTGCGGTACGAATGGACAACATTGCATATAAAATATAAATGGACATTTAAATAAGCAAAGTGTGCCGGTGATACACACTACACAGTACAAAATCCGTATACATAGACGAGAACTTTCCTGTCGGGCACCCTCAGACACATAGTTCTGCACGGATTTGTGATATTTGTATCCAGATGGCGATTGACACGTACTGTACGTATACAGGGTTTGGAAAGTTGAAAACTATTTCTTCGAGCTGCATCTGGCTGTGGAGTTATGGGAGAAACAAAATTCCAACGAATCTAGTAAACATTATCGAGCAAATCGCTTCAAATTTCGTGCATAAATGCACGGAAATAATTTATGTAGAAGATCGTTTTAAAACCATAGTTCTACAATGTTTTCCATTTTTTGAGAAGGAATTTTAAAAACTTAAAAAAATCGTTTTGAAATTTGCAAATACATGGATGCAAGGACAAGTACTTAGTACTTACACAACATTTTGTGCTATAGTACCGGCGCATGTAAAAGTAGCATCTACAGTATATGCATCAGATTGCATTTTGACGTTGATTGACGGGCTTGTATTGGATCGGCAGAATGAATGTCGGTACTCGATAAGCAGTTGTGCAAATTCAGGACGAAAAGTTATCCGCTTGCAAACACACATCGTTATAGAACTTATAGTCACCAAAACGAAATAAAACGCTGGCCGAAGGTATGTTCAGTTTCTTTATCCGAGACAACAACCGCGCACCATAAATGTAAATTTTGCAATACGAGTACACTTGCAACAAACTCCATTTTGCAAGCATACAGTCACATTTATGTGCACCAGTTTACGAATACGAGCGCAAAAACTATGAAAATTAGCATTTGGAACATTATCAGCACGTGGGCTATCCTGCTGCAGGTGTGTGGGTACTTCGCCTATCCTTGCAAAAATAAACGGGCTCGTCATCTGCGCTGCATCATGTACATCTACGTGGCCATCATTCTAAGTTCGTACGGTTACGCCGCCTACCTCGATATCTACATGTACTCTTCCGGGCATTTCTCCAGCTGGTTCACGTCCGTTGTTATCCAGCTGGTCGACATATCGGAGCTCCTGTCGAACTTAGTGTGCATCGTTCTTATGCAGAGATCCAGCGAGCGAATCATTGAACTGATCAGGAACTTACATCAGCATTCTGGCTCGCTAATAACGTGTCACGACCTGCTTTTGTACCTCGCGGCTATTTTTATTTTTATGGCGCTGGCTGTTTGCAAATGTGGCTATCTCTTCTTCCACCGGCAGACGGTGCTCCTGGCTTCAACGGTCACTTATTTCTTCCTGAAAACTCCGCCTTTTCTGATGGGCTGGTGGTCTCACGTCGCCTTGGCCATGATCGATGTGACGTTTCTGGGCCGGGATCTGCTTCTTGGGTTCCTCGTGTTTGTCATCATCAGCACCAGCGTTATTGTGCAGCGGGCGACGGTCGATCTTCGCCGGCAAGTGGTCAGTTCGGGATTGGTGGCCGTTGACGACTACGTCCGCCAATCACAGCTGACCGGTATTGTGCGCGATCTGGCGGACTGTTTGTCGACGGTCGTCGGGGTGCGCTGCTATACGGCGGTGGCGGGGATCATTGGAAAGACGTTTGATGCCAGCTGGCTGCCGGCGCCCACCGTCGAGCTGATTATCGCGCTGGTGACATACGTTTTCTCGTTTGGACTGCTGAACGCTGCGTGTGTGTATTCGGCTGAACAGGTGACGTCAACATTCATTTTCCAGATCCCTGTTTCTTACTTCGTGTACGGTTTCGGGTATCACGGGCTGTATACTGTAAATGCTCGTTTTGTGTATATTGAGCACACAGCAGCTTCTCTGCTCGAACCCGGTGCTGGTGTCTGCCGCATCATGATTAAAACTTGAAAGTAGCATCAGCTGTTTTATTATAAGTGTCGTAACTGGGTAGCGAGAATCGGCAAGAGGTTTGATTGGCTGCAAGCACTGGTTGTTAGATGATGGGCGTTTGCTGGCAGGGCGAGCGAATGGCGGACACTTTTGACTTGTGCCTCCGCGTTGGAAAGCTGCAGTGGAAGAAAGAGGAATGGATCCCTCTGTATCTTCGCGGCCGTGAACATACACGGTACACAGTATGCTTCACATTGGCCGGGATTTTCGTCAGTCGGGAAAGCGTCGTGCAGGTACTGTACAATTCTTAGACTTAACAACAAATGGTGCCATGGGGGGTAGCACGTCAGTTTGCCGACCTACAACTCGCTGCCCGACAATTTACTAACCGACATGCCGTTGACTTACACAACTCGCTGACCGACAAATTGTTGGCCGGCAATTTGCTTTTTTGATAAATTGTTGACCGACGTTTTGTTGAAACAGTTTGGCTGACCGACAACTTGCTTTTCGGTTCGACGCGCTGATTTTTGAGTTTTTCTAATTTTTTGTTGCTTTTTCTTAGGTTTATTAGGTTTCTTAGGATTCTTAGCTTAGGTTTCTTGGGTTCCTCACGTCAGCAAAATGTCATGAGCAAGTTGTCGGGGTTTACAAAAAGTCGTTCAGCGAGATGTCGTTCCGCGATTTGTCGTTTAACTGTCGGGTCATCATTTTGTCGGTCAGCAAAAAGTTGTAAGCAAGTTGTCGGTGTGCCCAAATTGGGGTCCAAAGTGGACGCTGGCTGTACCACAAACGTAATAATTTCTTATCCAGTATTTTGCCGTCAGCGGCTTTTCCGGAGTATGTTTATGAGTGGCTGTTTACTGAAAATGTATCTGGTTATTGCAGGTTGGCGCCGCATTAGCCGGCACCTTAATGGTCTTTGCCGAGCTGGCCAGCGGGAATAAACCGTCGGATTGCGCGCCGGCTTGGAATACGACATGGAGCGACAGTGGCCTACCCGTAGAGTGCGAGAACTGTGAAAAGATGCCACGGCATTAATGCGTTAATTACATGATTTGGCATGGCTGATGCATGCCAAATATGTTGATCTAAATTCTTAAAATGAAATATCGATATAAAATATAAAACACAAACTTTCCCCTTTATACTTACCCATCATATTACTAAACCTTAAGGTCTAGTAATTTTATTTAAGGGATTTGGCCCGGTACGTAGCACTAAATTCGTGTACTGTATTGTACATTCACATGAATCGCCCGGGCAATACTTAAATACAGAACAGTGAATCGAAAACTTTCGACCACCATCGACCAGAAGTTCACAACCACATTAGCCCACGACCACGACCTCGATCATCGACGACCACGACCGTGGTGACCACCTTGTAGAAACACCCATTACTAGCTTCGTCTGAGGCTTACTTTTATCTGTTTGTACATTTTCAAGTTGTGTGGATTAAGAATAATTCTCATGGTAGGTAGCCTCAAGAAACTTTATAATACGGTAGATAAATATTTCACAGTAACTACTCTACAATTTCAGCTGGAAAACTGGTATTTCACTTGTGCTCCAGTATTCTACTTTTGACTACCCTGCGTTTCGGCGTCTGGTCCGTCTGATCTATGTTCGAGAGCGCGTTTTATCTTAAGCTATCCCGTTCTTGTAGTGGGTCTTTGCAAAATAATTAACACGTAAAGTTCCACGCTGCTGGTGTATGCCAAAAGCTTAACATACACATAGATGAGCTGCTTTATTTTTCTTCGAGATTAGAAATTAAAGTTGGCAAACATTTGCACAAATAAAGTGCAAAGGAACTATCTAAACACTGCTTCTGTGTCAACGCCAATCTTTCATTATTACATGCATATCTGGCATCGTTAAAAGAAACTCCAGAGGGTGCAACCCCTGTTTCTTGAAACCACGTTTCCTTGTTTTGCAGAGTACCAATCTTGAATACACTACCCGCGGTGCGCTCGACACTCAACCGCGGATTTGCCGCTAGCCACTTCCAGAACCACTCGTTCCGGGGATCACAGTAAAAACGGTTTAGATCCAACATAATTTCCTCGTCATCCGGGAAATACATGATATTGGACACACCGAAAACTTGCAGCTTGGGCAGATCGGTAAACGTTGTGGGCTGGACAGACCGGATGGCCGTTGCATAGAACAAGATGATACGCAGATTTTGTAGCGGTGAAAGGTCTCGCTGATGTATGATCAGCGGCTGGCAGTCTTCGAAATAAATTTCTAGCAGGTTGATTAGCCCCAGCAGTCCCACGCGAAAGGTCAACAGGTTGTCAATGGAGCGCTTAATTTTCAGCACGACAATCTGCTGTCGAATTGGCTGGATGGCATCCAAGAGCGTATCATTCCGGATTTCCACATAGACAGCGCGGTGTCTACTGCGTTTGCTAATGGCTACTGTCTGCTTCTGAAAGACCTGCAACCAAGGCGAGACCAGTCCTTTCGCCACGATTAACAGATACTGCATTGCATTTTTGGCTTCGGGTGCTGCACAGACATTTAACTTTATACGTACACTTTCTTGCTTTGAGTTCTTTCTACCAATAATAATACATATGTGTTGGAGTGATGTACCGCGGGATTTCGTGTTTTATCTACCCTGGTTGGTGGTAATAAGTTATAACCCATTAAAATTAAACGTTTTGCGAATAATTTCACTCGCCCGTACGTCTTTGGTAATATCCGCATCCGGATATTCCTCACCACAAACCAGTGTGATGTGTGTCTGTTGGCGTTTAGCATAGTACTCGCCACTCGTGGGCGAAAGGAATGCACAATCAGATGCATCCAGCGAAGCAGGTGTGCAGACTCCCTGCGGCCGAGCAGTACACTCGCGTACATTCAGAGGCAAGGTGTCGAAGTTGGCGTCGGTTATATTGCCCGGTGCTTCTAAAACGGAATTCAAGTACAGAAGCACCATTCAGTAGGAAAAACCACAACGACAAGCGCAAATGCTTTTTCATATAAAAACCGTAAAGCACGGGTAAATCGAGGATTCGAGAAAAGAAGTTGTGTGGAGAAGTGTACTGTAGCCGCCCGCACAAGTTGCTCCATTGGCAGATCCGGCCGTTGCCTTCTCCATGCACACGCTGCGCTAAACAGCGAGCAATGTGAGTGGAAATATCCGTATACCTCACTCTGTGGAACTTGTGCGGGCGGCTACAGTATGTTACGAAATTTGGCGATACAAAAAAAAGAAAACATTAAGCAATATTGGACGTCAACATTACATTCTTCGATTCTCGGTAAACATGTTCAAGTATAATCTGCCCGCATAGCAGTGCGTACTTTCTGTGCCGTTGACTGTGAACACAACCGCTGGGAAGAATGCACTGAAAGTTAGGACAAAAACGAGAAAGTCCAGAAAGGAATAACAGCAAGCCATCCTCGGAAATTAATATTTTTTAATTTTGGAGTATTTCCTGCAAAAACCGATGTCTGGCTGTAAGCTCATAACGCACATGCGGACTGTCGGAACCGGTTTTGAGAAAGCGAAAAATTGTGTTTGCTTCTTTTTCCTGACTAAAGCAAACGAAATTCATTATAAAGAGCTTTGGGCACTTTTAGAATCATTAGCTACAGTGGTATATTACTTGTAAACACACTATGGTTTGTCATGGTTCATGAATACCACTGTCGCGGTGGAGTTTACCCGTTGGAAATGGGCAATGCGAACGGACAGTCTGTGCTGGGTATGGCAGATGTTACTGCACTTACAGTATATGACGGTTGGATTAGTATATCGATACAGTCGGCGCGAGGCGTGCTGGCGTTAGTGCTCCCGTCGGTGCTGCTAATCTTTTCCTTATATGGATCACATAGGTGTGCCTACAGCGAGGAAGTTACTCGTATGTTCGGCTTCTCTGGAAGTTTGTCTGGCACCATGCTGTTGAGGAAAACAAACCATGCCACCCAAATACGTAATTCTTAAAATCTTTTTCATCTACCGTACATGGTCTGTAATGGTCACCAAGCTAGTTATTTGCAAAATTTTTTTTCTAAAAACTCAAACCTAAAAACTTTGCAAACGTTTTCACGTAGTGAATCACGTGCTTAATCGTAATGGCGCCATCTGCTTCCGATTATAAGAACATGTATGTCGCTTTCCGCCCTAAGAGTCGCCTGTCGAGACACCGGTTTATCTGCCAGAGGGGGAATCACCATCCTATCAGTCTGAGCAAAGTAGTCCAGATAGTCGGCTAATTCTTGGGCGGTTCTTAGGTGCTTAGGATTTGGCGGCTGCATAAGGCGCTTGAGCGTTTCCTTGTTTCCCGCCCAGAATTCATCCAGCGTCAGGTCGGACCATTCAAGCTTGCTCTTGACCTTTCCATTGGCACCAATGCTGCCTTGGGCAAACACAAACTTATGTGGCCGGCGCAACGTGCGAACTTCCGTGCTCAGATCAGACCAAGATGCATGGTTGTGTGACTTACCACTAGTCAAACTGGTGGATGAGCGGGATGAGCTACAGGAGGACGAAGTAGAGCTGGGACGGCCACTAGAGCGTGAGGGAAAGCGGGAGCGGCGCTGCTTCTTAGCTTTCGATAGTTTCCCGGCGTTGCCATCCACGATAACGTTGCGCCTGTGCTTGATGTCGCTGGTGACCTTTGGGAAGCAGCGCGGGGCTCATAGGCTTGAAACTCTTTGATGCGGCGGCGGCCGCCTGTCTGCTTAACGATCGCGTCCATGTCCTCCGATGAGAGCAGTGGCAGGTGAGATAGCTCGGTGATGTTATTTTCCTGCTATGCTGCGATGGTATCCTGGCTGAGACCCATTTCGGCAAGGCTCCGTGGTGGCTGGGCTGTTTCTTGGCGTTGCTGGTCGGCACGGACTGGCGGTTGATCTTTCGGGTAGAAGTGATCAATCAGGAGCGCAAGGATCAGTATGCCCGCAGTATTCCTGCCTTCGACCAGCAGTCGGTATGCAGAGGTTTTATATAGGCTTGGCGGCGCGAGTAACCTGGATCCGGCTTAATAAGAAGTAGGCGAGCGATTGAAAGGGCAGAGTGAATCTGGAAGTTCGGGTGGGCGTTTATCAACAGATTTCTCCCATTAGAGAAATCTTCCCCATTGGGGTGAGAATGGAGATAACACAGTCATGGCGCTGTCGCGCATTATTTCCAAACTTAAACGTTGAAACAGAAAACATGTGGAACGACTCTTGCCAGTCCTGTACAAAGTGCATCCTATTGCGTTTACAAGTTAAAGTTTGGTAAAACTGCCCTAAGCGAAGTAATGATAGCTCCATTGGAAATTTCGTCTGCTGCGCTTGAATCTGTTTCAGATCACACCCGTGCAAACACCCGCCTCCTCCGCCATCCATGCCCTGTTAAACTGACTACAACAACACTCTGTGGAGCAGTTGTCACGTCACGTCATGGATTACATTTGGATAATCTGGTCGACCTTTGGAATGAACTGCTTCTTCCTACGGAAGCCTACCTGTCACTGACATCCTTTCGAAACGCTCTGGAGAATGTCGAATGGAACACACTAACAGCCACTAAACGACTCCTGGATGTTCGTTAGTCTCTTTTTTAAGTTCTATGTGTTCTCATGCCACACACTGCATAAAAATGTATCCCTGTTTTCTTTTTGTCTTCTTTCATGTTTGCTAATCACAATAATGTTTTGCTTTTATCTGTCTACTGCTGACTTTTGTCTGTTGCCTGGAGGGGGTTTCCGCCCCGTTGCAAAGGACATTAGATCAATCAATACATAGTATTGCATCCTATTGCATGTTTGTTTAATTTTGTTTGCATTTGACGGGCTTTGTACTGGGTCTGGATCTCGTTGGCAAGCAGTTGTGCAAATTCTGGGCGCCACATTTTCTACTCTGCAAACACACAATGTATCAAAACCAAAAATATTAGTACTCGTAATGCAAGTCGCTAGGCGAGCACTAAGTACGTTGCTTATCCGAAGCAAAATGCTACTTTACCCGCAGTAGAAAATGAAATCGATTATGTACTTGAAATGCGAGTACTTCGGCCGAGTTGCAACATGGTCCAACAATTCCAGTCCCGACTTTGAAAGCATAACAAAATTTTAAGAATCGCTTAATAAGAATACAAAAAATATGCAAAACACTATCTGGAATATAAGCCCTGCATGGGTCATCCTCCTGCAGATGTGTGGGTTCTTTGCCTATCCTTGCGAGAAGCGGCGGGCTCGTCATCTGCGCTACACCATGTATACCTAATTATCTATGCGACTATCATTCTGGTTTCTTACGGCTACGCCGTGTACCTCGATATCTACATGTACTCTTCCGGACAATCCTCCAGCTGGTCCACGTCCATCGTCATCCAGTTGGTCGACACATCGGAGCTCCTGTGCAACCTGGTGTGCATCGTTCTCATGCACAGATCAAGCAACTGCATTATTGACCTGATCAAGAACCTGGATCAATGTTACGGCTCGCGCCTAACGCGCCACGACCGGTGTCTGTTCCTCCCGGCTGTTTTTATTTTCACTGCGCTGGCTGTATGTAAATGCGCCGCTCTCTTCTTCTTTCGGCAGTCGGTGTTTTCTGGCATCAACCGACAATAATTTACTCCTGAAAACCCCGCCTTCTCTCATGGGCTGGTGGGCGCACGTCGCTCTGGCCATGATCGATGTGACATTTCTCGGCCGGGATCTGCTTCTTGGGTTTCTCGTATTTATTATCATCTGCACCAGCGTTATTGTGCAGCGGGCGACAGTCTTCGCCGGCAAGTAGTCAGTTCGGGATTGGCGGCCGTTGACGATTATGTACGCCACTCACAACTCACCGGCATTGTGCGCGAATTAACGGGCTGTTTGTCGACGGCTGTCGGGGTGCGCTGTTATACGGCGGTCGCGGGGATTATTGGGAAGACATTTGATGCCAGCTGGCTGCCGGCGCCAACCGCCGAGCTGGTTATCGCTCTGGTGATATACGTTTTCTCATTTTGGCTGCTGGACACTGCGTGTGTGTATTCGGCTGAACAGGTAACCCTGACAATATGAGTACCTATGTAGTATGTACCACTATGAGTTTTATGGGTACGACGGTGTACCGTACCTCTATGGGCTTTTACTCCGTTTGTTTATTTGTTTTCTTAAAAGAAACAGTAAGTCCGCTGTTTTTTATTTCCTGTACTTTTGTACCAGAAACCGTTTCTGGTATCATGGACAGTCTGGCATACAATACTGTATACAGTACTCGTGAGTCGTGATGCCTCGTACATGTAGGACTGCATACAGCACATGCCTCGTTTCAACGTATACTGAGCAAACAACGGCTTCTCTGTTCGAACCCGGTGCTGGCGTTCCCTGACTTCATGTTCGACCCTGTTCGTTAATTTTGTTATAAAAGTTTAAAACCGCGGACCTACGTAATAGCCGATTTCCGTTTCTTAATTCTCCATTGTATAAACCGGTATACAGTATTTTGTGCAATGGTGAATTGGATTCGTATAATTGATGCTCTTCTGAAACCGAGAAAGCCGTCCCGACCGAGAAACCGTCCGCTTCCGAAAATTTGCAGTCCGGTAAACCTGTCCCCGTTAAATCTAAAACGGTTTGACGACTAAACAGCCAAAAGCATCCGGCGGACAGTTTTGCCGTATGGACACGTCGTAAAATTCATGTCTGCTACAGAATGATGTTTTAAATGGTCGCAGAATGAATAAAAAGAATAAGAATGAATAAAAAGTCGCATCAAGTGTTTTATCATAAGTGTGCAGCGGGAAGCGGCAAGAGGTTTGATTGGCTACACAAACTTTCTGACGGCTGCAAGCGGCAAACGCGGGTTGAGAACAGAGCCAACGATGGAATACCCCACACAAAAGATACATTCAAAATTATTTATGCAAAAGCTTTTTGCCGTTCTGTGATGGGCGTTTGTTGGCAGGGCGAACGAATGGCGGACACTGCTGATCTGTGCCTCCGCGTTGGAAAACGGCACTGGAAGAAGGAGGAGTGCATCCCACTGTATCTTCGCGACCGTGAACCTACGCGGTACACGGTATGCTTTATACCTTGGCCGGGATTTTCGTCAGTCGGGAAAGCGTCGTGCAGGTACTGTACGATTACTAGATTTAACACAGACGATGGACTAAAGTGGACGCTGGCTGTACCACGTAATTATTAAGATTTCATCCCAATTCACTACTTTACCGTAGACGTTTCCAGAGTATGTTTAAAAGTGGCTGCTCGGTGTTCACTGAGGATGCATCTGGTTATTGCAGGTTGGCGCCGCATTAGCCGGCACCTTAATGGTCTTTGCCGAGCTGGCCAGCGGGAATAAACCGTCGGACTGCGCGCCGGCTGCGAATACGACGCGGAGTGAAAGTGCCACAGAGTGCGAGAAACCGCGAACTCTGATAAAATACCCCGCGCGCTAAAAAGAAACCTAAGAAACCTAAGAAACCTAATAAACCTAGGAAACCTAAGAAACCTAAGAAACCTAAGAAATATCGTATATGAAAGAACACGAGGTATATCGATCACGCTGGTGGGATTGACTGCGATTAATTTTTGCACATGTTTCTTAAATTTTCAATACTTTGTAACGTGCCGATGCCGAAGGCCGCGGTCTGTCTCGGTTTTTCCGAACGGTCCGCGAACAGACAATGCATTTACCATGTACGTCTATGGGGGCCCATGGCAACAATTTGTTTTTTGGGGCTACTCCTTCCCTTTTGGGGCGTATCGATGGCGCAATAGCGTAAGAACATTCGCGCCGTTGAGACGAATTTAACGCACTTGGCCGCGTCGAAATCGGTTCAGCCATTCGCCCAAACATTGGCTACATTATCAATCGTGTATACGTGGTTACGAATGTAGATAACAAGCTGAGCACGGATGAATATTGGCTTACGACTAGGTACTGTAAATAAGTGAGTTAGGACTTTATTGTTACTCGAAGTCGTAGAATTACGTCATAGTATCACTGTTTAGTGAACAGGGCTGCTATAATTATGCGAAAGATTGACCGAACTGTTGATACAGCTCAGTACATTGGGCCGCAAGGTGCGACAGTGAATCAAGTGAAATACCAGAAAACGGTAATATGCTTTTCGACTTCATTTCAGATCTTATCAAAATCTAGAAAAGATCCAATATCAAATTATGAATTGATTGACACAAGCACGGTTTCCGTCGGTTAACCACAAGAAAAACAGGCGAAGCCAACTGTTTGTTGTGCAAGTGCAGTATAACGTGCCCGTGGTAACAGGTCAGCTCATGTTAGCCCTATGGCAACCATGGTAACAAGCTTTGGAGTGACCACCGGCCTGAGAATTCATAAAATAGCAAAAGGTCATTAGTCTCACAACACCCACCGCCCTGAAAGGATTCTAGAATATGTTAAAGCATGAAAATCGGTTTATCAGGAGCTGAGATTACCCGGGACAATGAAGAGAGGCCGAACCTCTGCAAGAGATGTTTAGTATTCATATAACAAGATGAGCATGGATGAATATTGGCTTACGACTATTTAAAATTACTTCGTATCTTCATGTGTTGGATTGTGTTGTAAAGTCAGAATGGCAAAGCCAGACAGCTACTTATTCAGGATGGTTGCCTGCGGTGAGAATCGTGGAGTATTGACCTTTTGCTGGTAAAGTTTTTTGGTTCATAGCTCAGCTGCTAAGTTTCTGCTTATTCTACTGAATTCTACTGAATCTGAGAAGCTGCTGTAGTGGCTTATCAAAGGGCGAAGTGATTTGTTAAGTGTTCCCTCAGCCAGGGGAGCACAAGAAACGCAGAGGCGAAACCAGAAATTTTTCTTGTTCAAATTTATCATGCCCGGGGCAACAGAGCTGCCCATCTTAGCCCTATGGCATCCATGGTAACAAGCTTTTCAGTGACCACTGGGCCTACCGCGATCGCGATGGCGAAAGGTCAGGAGTCTAAGAACACTCCCCGCACTGGCATGATTCTTGTGCAATTTGAAGCAGAAAAATCGATTGGATAGAAGCGGAGATCATGCGTTACAATCAGAAGAGGCCGAAGGTCTGCAAGAGATGTTTAGTATTCATATAACCAGTTTACGGGATCTACATCCGTACGTATTGTCGTGGCGTACATTAGTTTCGAAATTTTTGTTTAAAGACATACGAATCTCTGTATTAAAAAAATTTCACGAGCGTAAGACTTGTAAGCCTTAAAAACGTAAGAAATATGAGCAACCTAAGAAACCTAAGAAATCTAAGAAATCTAAGAAATCTAAGAAATCTAAGAAATCTAAGAAATCTAAGAAATCTAAGAAATCTAAGAAATCTAAGAAACAAAGCAAGAAAACCGATTACATTAGTCGCCAGCTTGATTAACATTATTTGTCATATTTTTTACGATTTTTTACATTTTTTTTGCCGAAACGATGCCGAAGGCCCCGGGCTGCCTCTGTCGCTGCGACTGTACAAATGAATAGCCCACGTTCGTCTATGGGGGCCCATGGCAACAATTTCTTTTTTAGGGCCTCCGTTTCCCCGTTGGGGCGCATCGGTTAAGCAATAGCGTAACATTACCGGCGCCGTTGCGACGATTCTAACGCACTTTTCTGCGTGAAAATCGGCCCAGCCGTTCGCCCAATCATTCGGAACAAAGCATACTCGTGTATAAGATGTTACGGATGTAGATAACCAGTTTACGGAGGACTACATCCGTAACCAGTTTGTCGGCGTCGGATTTTGTTGATTAATTTAAGGTGTTGTTCGCATCGAGGCCGGTGGCCGAGGTGTGTCGTGTCATTTACGGACATGAGAACAACTTGTCCATGTATGTCTATGGAGGCCCATGGAAACAACTTTCCTTTCCGGTCCCCTTTTTTCCCCTCGAGGGGCATCGTCTCGGTAATAGCGTAACATCCATCGCGTCGTTGCAACGGTTCTGGCGCATTTGACCGCGTTGAAATCGGCCTACCCAATCTCCCAAACATAGGTTTTTTTACCTTATGCCGTCACGGTTGTTACGGATGTAGTTAACCAGTTTACGGAGCACTACATCCGTATCTAATTCGTCGGCGTCGGTTTGGCGATCGGCGTTAGTTTTCGCGATTCAATTTCGTTTTTTTTTGCGCATCGAGGCCGGTGGCCGAGGAGTGTTGTGTCCTTTACGCAACGGAGAAGATACTTAAGTCACAACACTGTGCTTAACTAGTACCGTACTTAGTTTGGAGCGAGGTCCGAAGCCGCGACATGCAGGCCCATGGCAACAATTTGTTTTTTGAGGGTCGTGCTCCCCCTTTGAGGCGCATCAGATCGGCAATAGCGCAACATCACCCGCTTCGTTGCGACGATTCTGGCGCTCTTTACCGCGTCAAAATCGGCCTACCCGTTCGTCCAAACATAATTTTCTTAGCAAAGGCCGTCACGGCTGTTACGGATGTAGTTAACCAGTATACGGAAATCTACCTTCGCGCAGCTTTTTCGGGAGTGCTGATTTTCGGCGAATACCCTAATAACTATTAATAATCAAGTATTTAAAAACCTAAGAATTACGCCCACTGGAATTTGATGTTGGTCGTACTTACAGTAATCAACAATTAGTTTAATGTTTAGTTTTTCCGCGAATGTTATTTTTCGGTGAATAAGATGTGAGAAAAACTAAGAAACTAAGAAAACCTTAGAAAACCTCAGAAACCTAAGAAACCTAAGAAACCTAAGAAACGTAAGAAACCTAAGAAACCTAAGAATTCTAACAAATCTAAGAAATCTAGTGTATCAAAGAAATCGAGGAATATTGATCACGCCGGTGGGATTGACCACAATTCATTTTTAGAATGTTTTGCTTAATTTTTCGATATTTTCCAACGGCGCGATGACGATCGTCGCGGTATGTCTCGGTTATTCGGAACGGACAAAGTATTTGCCGATGTTTGTCTATGGAGGCCCATGGCAACAATTTGCTTTTTGGGGCTAATCATCCCCCGTTGGGGCGTATCGTTACAGCAGTGACGTATAAACCTTTGCGCCGTTGCGGCGAACCTGGCGCACTTTACCGCGTCGAAATCGGTTCAGTCGTTCGCCCAAACACTGCGTTGGTTAGTAGTTCCTGTCATAACTGTTTCGAATGTAGATAATAATATAATACAATATCAGTAGACAAGACACGTTCGAAAATCAGGAGGACTGCAGCACTTCCGTTAAACAATGCATTTTGAAATTCAATTTGTTGCATTCCAAAATTTATGTTTCCGCATAGAAGTACAGATAATGGCAAAAGCCATGAGACAGATTAGCGTTCATGAAACAGTAAAAATAAAAATGACATCCTAGCAAGTACAAAACGAATCCCATCAGAATTAAGAGGCGGCAAACACCGTACTGTTCGACACCATGAACGATGGAGACGTTGTTGCACCGCTGTCCGTCGGTGCCGCAGTAGTTGTTACGGTGTCGGCATTCCGCTTCCGCCGTCCGTGACTGCGCCGCTCGAATCCGCTGTTGCCGCTTCCAGAACGGCCGCTCATGTCGATGTAAACGCTGCCTCCCTGTCCGCCCAATCCGACGCCGCCGTGTGCCTCGTTGCGGTTAGATACTCCTCCGCCTCCTCCACCGTTACTGCCGCCTCCGTTGTTGTCGCCGCCGAATAAACTAGTCCAGATGCTGAAAGCGTCACACGTCAGAAAATGGCTGCACAATAACAGACACACTACGGACACAGCGCCCATTCTGACGTGCATTCTGGAAGGTTCAGCGAGTGCTAACGCTATAAGGGCACTGGAAGAAGTACTACGCGATGCTGCTTGTCGCAAGTAATTTGGATATTTGACTACCTTGTCGGTTACTAGTCAGGTGGAAAAACGCTTCGAAAAGAAAATCGATGCGTGAACTGTGAAGTTGCAACTATTCAAGGACGGCTTTATATTGTTCCAAATCCGGAAGTTGCGTTGATCAATGCACTTGACGAAACAGTTGAAGCGGCAGATAACTGTAAGTGTACTCTGTACAGGAAGTTAGAAAAATCGAGGGACTTCACCACTCGTTCGAAGAAATGTGTAACATCTTCCGCAGAAATGCTAACTAGCCTTTTTCAGAGATCAAGGATAATTGCTAAAACACGTGCGATCTTATCGGATGCATCATATTTCCGGTAGCAGCAGCTGAACAAGTGATACACTGACTGTAATCCAACGCAACATAATGCCGCACAAGCAATACATACACTGATGGCGTCTTATAAGCTGTAATCTCACGTGTAGCCGAGTGGCTAAAGAAAGGATACGATATTGACTGTTGTAACTTGTGAGTATGATTTGCTATGTTTTATTAGTACTAGTACCTTCGCTGCAAGGAAGCATTTCTTTCTTGTCTAGTTACCTTCTTTTTCTTCCATGAGTTCATATCTCCTCTTATCTGTCTAAAGTGTAAAAGATTTTACAAGGACGGACGTCGTGGCTTTTTCGATGTCCCCATTTGAATCGAATAACCGAGAATCGAATAATCGAATTCAAAAATACGAAAAATTCGATGACCATATGCCATGACATCGTACCCCGTGGTAAATACAGTCATAATGCCAATTTGTGAGAAGGTTCCTGCCGAGATAATAAGAAGGCTCTGTAACATGCCGTTTCTCGTGACGTTCATCTAACTGAATACATAATGCTGAAAACTGAGAAACCGGAAATGTGGCAAGATAACATGTGGCAGTTGTGCTCAACGTGAAATCAGCTACAAAACAGCTTGTACCGAGCTCTTCGACACAAGTAACCTGCAGTACTGCTATGTCGTTAATTTTGTGTAGCGAGTTTGCCTATCTGTATAAAGGTATTTCGAAAGCAAAGACAAAACAGCGCACTTGTTTTTCGCAGGACGTTTATTAAACGCAGATACCTTACATTATTTAGCGCTCGCAGATACCTTACATTATTTAGCGCTCTTCAGAACCATCAAACTCAGCAACTTTACTCACGCAAATTTAAGTGACTTCAGTTAACGGACGAATGCCAAATGCCAAAGAAAAAAGTTAACAAGACAAATCACAACATTTTTGCCACGCCACACGAAAACCGATCCATGCGCCTTCGAGCAGTGAGTTGGACGATATATAATGTTGTTGGAGACGACAGCGGCATCACAAGCCGGGCAGTCTTATGGGGAATGCCTTCAAAAACTCATTTCGAAACCGAGCCAATTCAGGTGCCGCATCGGATCCGGTGAAGACGCGCACAGACCCGTCTCCACCTGGCCAAGACTGGTAAGCGATGTTGACAACGTCGGCGCTGGACATGCGGTGATTGTCCGAATCCAGCCCGATCCAATCGTCAGAGGGACGGGCGGGGCAGATACTGAACCCCGTTGCCGCCAGTATCACAAAGCACGCTGCAAACATCATGCGACACTGGGCCACTCGAACAGCTAATTATAAACGGCGTGACCTTTTTTTAAAAAAAGCATAAGACAACCGAAATCTGGCTTCTGCTGAGGGATCCGCATAAGCTGGAATCGATAGCGAAACAGATGAATTTGTACGTTTGCAAATGCGTTAGAAGAATTTGCGGTCGTTTAGTTCAGGAAGACGGCGCTTCCGGGTTGAACCAACTGACCACGTAGCATTCCTGCGAATAGCACCGGAAAGGACGTGTCACCAACCGCTGTACATAGTATCGGTGTAGGACTGATTACGCTGAAATCTTGATGTAGCGATGCCATCTTACGGAACTGAGTCGGCTGACAAATGCCGATAAACATCGCCGACGCATTTAGTCAGCCGCCAAAGCGGTACTTAAGCCACGCGACAGACTTCTCTACTAATACTTTTCCCAATTACGGTTGAAATTACCCCATTATCTCAATTTATTTTCTAGACAAACTCGTTTCTCAACGTATGAAAATGGCACTGCCAGTTTCTATTGCCGTTGCTCTGTCGATACTGTGTCTTCTTTCGTTATATCCATCCCATAGCAGCGCCTTCGATTTTGCGAAGTTAGTCAGCATCGGCTCCGGATTGACGACCATACGGAACGGGATGAATCCGCCCGGAGGATCTTCAGGTGGAAGCGGTGGATGCAACACCACCATAGCACACGGCGGTGTTGGTTTTGGAGGACAGGGCGGCAGCGTCTACATCAATGGGGGCAGTCAGGGGCGGCGGAAGCGCGCGGAATGCCGGCACATCAACAACTACTGCTATGCCGACGAGCACTGCTGCAACGGCATCTGCTACGTCCCCGTCACCGGCCAACACGGCGTCTGTCTGTAAAATCAGCCTTTGTTTTGCTGCTCGCTGTCTTTCCGAAAGATCTTCCTTGACAATTTTCCTGCTAATTAGAGCCCTGCACGAGCCGAGCAGCTCGGCTCGGCTCACGAGCGCTCGCCGCTCGCGAGCGCTTCGAGCGAGCAGACGCCGTTTTGCGTTTTTGCGAACGAGCTGAGCATCAGGAAAAAATTAGCGAGCGAGCCGAACGAGCAGGACAGTCGGATGCGAGCGATCCCGAGCTGACCGCCTCATATTGTGCGATCCGAAGAAACTTCTACAAGAAATTGCGTAAAAAGAGCTCCAAAAGCCTTAATCCACCGCCAGCTTCGCGCTTCGCGCGAGCACGTTTTCACTGTGGACTGTGGTTTTTGTTAACACGATGCTAGCGACAGTTCGGTAGCTAACATAAGAGTACAGAGACAACCTTAAGAATCTTTCTGTGGTATCATTCAAAGTGCTTGTTACACAAGGGTCAGAGATGAAATTTGATTTCGAAACCAGGAAATTCTGTTGGTAAAAAACGAAACCACCATAAAAAAAAGTGCCTGGGTGGAGGTTAAGTAGAAAAACCATAGACCAGCCACCAAAGTGCTCCTAGCAAAAATCAAATTTAGTAAAAGCTAGTCGCCTACAACAAATTTTTTAAATTTTGGTCTATGTGAAATTTTTTTGTCGAGCTTACGAGCGAGCCGATTTTTGACCATAACAAATACGAGCGAGTTGAACGAGCTGGAACAAAGAAAAATTGAAAAACGAGCGAGTTGAGCGAGCAGAGGTTTGAGCGCGAGCGAGCTGAGCGAGCAGGAAATTGTGAAAAACTCAAATGAGCGAGTCGAGCAGCACTTTTGCTGCTCGTGCAGGGCTCTACTGCTAATGTTTTGGTAGTGATTCTGTAATAATTGTGGGAGACTATGCATGATTAAACGCAAACAGATGCACCAAAAGTCTCATTATGGGATCTTCTCTTCGAATTTGCACGTAAACACACGTAAATATCAAGATCGTTCTTTCCACCGAGCCACGTTTCTACATCTTTTCTTAAGAAATTCAAACAGAATTTCAGAAGCTTCAAAATTCGAATTTTAAAAAAAATTATGTACCGATACGTACACTAATCATGTGCTGTGCACCATCACGTTTCCCTTAACTTGCAAGTGGAACTGTAGTACTAGCCTGTCTTGCGCATCAAACCACATGTTTCTTTGAGGTAGGTTGACGGGCTTGTATCGGATCGCCGGAATAAATGCCGACGGATCGCCGGAATAAATGCCGACAGACAGTTGTGCAAATTGTAGGCGAAAATTTATCCGCTTGCAAACATACACACGGAAGCGAAATAAACACCCATGTTAGCGAGCCACTTTATTTATCCTGACCAGCAACCTCCACACATTGTTAGCATCAATCGAATACTTTAATATACGCGTACCGCACCTACTGAAAAAAAACCAATATGCAGATCAGTATTTGGAATATTACTCGCACGTGGGCCATTTTACTGCAGACGTGTGGGTATTTCGCTTATCCTTGCGAAAACAAGTCGGCACGCCTCCTGCGCTACACCATGTATTAGAGCCCTGCACGAGCAGCAAAAGTGCTGCTCGACTCGCTCATTTGAGTTTTTCACAATTTCCTGCTCGCTCAGCTCGCTCGCGCTCAAACCTCTGCTCGCTCAACTCGCTCGTTTTTCAATTTTTCTTTGTTCCAGCTCGTTCAACTCGCTCGTATTTTGTTATGGTCAAAAATCGGCTCGCTCGTAAGCTCGACAAAAAAATTTCACATAGACCAAAATTTAAAAAATTTGTTGTAGGCGACTAGCTTTTACTAAATTTGATTTTTGCTAGGAGCACTTTGGTGGCTGGTCTATGGTTTTTCTACTTAACCTCCACCCAGGCACTTTTTTTTATGGTGGTTTCGTTTTTTACCAACAGAATTTCCTGGTTTCGAAATCAAATTTCATCTCTGACCCTTGTGTAACAAGCACTTTGAATGATACCACAGAAAGATTCTTAAGGTTGTCTCTGTACTCTTATGTTAGCTACCGAACTGTCGCTAGCATCGTGTTAACAAAACCACAGTCCACAGTGAAAACGTGCTCGCGCGAAGCGAAGCTGGCGGTGGATTAAGGCTTTGGAGCTCTTTTACGCAATTTCTTGTAGAAGTTTCTTCGGATCGCACAATATGAGGCGGTCAGCTCGGGATCGCTCGCATCCGACTGTCCTGCTCGTTCGGCTCGCTCGCTAATTTTTTCCTGATGCTCAGCTCGTTCGCAAAAACGCAAAACGGCGTCTGCTCGCTCGAAGCGCTCGCGAGCGGCGAGCGCTCGTGAGCCGAGCCGAGCTGCTCGGCTCGTGCAGGGCTCTACCATGTATACCTACCTGACAATCATTCTGGGTTCGTACGGTTACTCGGCTTATCTGGACATCTACATGTTCTCTTCCGGACAATTCCGCAGCTGGTTCACGTCCGTCGTTATCCAGCTGGTCGACATATCGGAGCTCCTGCCTAACTTAGTGTGCATCGTTCTTATGCAGAGATCCAGCCAGAGAATCGTTGAACTGATCAAAAATCTCGATCAGCATTACGGCTCGCTAATAACGCGCCACGACCTGCGGCTGTACGTTGCAGGCACTTGGGCTTTCATAGCCATAGCTTTCGCCTTTCGGTAAGAGCGCCTATTTCTTCTTCCACCGGCAGACGGTGATGTCGACTGTCACTTATTTCTTCCTGAAAGCCCCGCCCTGGCTGATTGGCTGGTGGGCACACATCTCCCTGGCCATGATCGATGTGACATATCTCGGCCGGGACCTGTTGCTTGGGTTTCTCGTGTTTGTCATCATCAGCACCAGCGTTATTGTGCAGCGGGCGACGGTGCATCTGCGTCAGCAAGTGGTCAGCGCGGGATTGGTGGCTGTTGACGATTATGTTCGCCAATCACAGCTGGCCGGCATTGTGCGCGATTTGGCGGAGTGTCTGTCGACTGTTGCCGGGGTGCGCTGCTTTGCGGCGGTAGCGGGAATTATTGGGAAGACATTCGATGATAGTTGGCTGCCGGCCGGCCAACAGCCATCAACCGACTTAGTTATCGCCCTGGTGACGTATGTCCTGTCGTTCGGGCTGTTGAACGTTGTGTGCGTGTATTCAGCTGAACAGGTACGATTGATTGATGGTTTATTGAGTAGCCAAGCCTGTCAACAGGCACTATCACATATCCTTACTCGCGATGAACATCAAAATATATGCTAGGCTAGGCAAGTCTCCACACTCCGTTCAACAACAGTACTCGGTAATACGTACAATACAGAAGCAACACGGCACAGAAATGCTGTAGCTAATACGGGCACAAAGCTACGTCATGCACAAAGTTATGTCATGCACAAGGTGTATTCTGCTTGCAGTCAATGTTTTCCTAAGACGACCGGAAAACGTTGACTGCCTGTACTTTCGGCTTTTATCCCATTCCGGACACTGTTATTACAAGAATTCGCGTACCGGACACAGGGTATTTTCGGCGTTAAACTTGATAGTTTTTTTTTATCTCGTGTGCAGGCTAGTGCAAGACAGTATTATCGCTTGACCATTTGTTGAAAAGTGTATGGCATGTGGCACTGCGCACAAAATACAATGTGTGTGTCTGGTGCCCGGTACCTTCGGAACGCCAGTCCATATTGTGAAAATGTCCGGAATGCCAAAAACGCCGAAGTATTTATGTGCTGGTTCTTAATTCGTGTTCCATCGCTGGCATTACAGTCGGTACCACCCTGACAACTCTGCCCAGTAACTCGGCCCATAAATGTAAATGTCTCGTTTTGATGCGTAATGCACAAACAACGGTTTCCTTGTTCGAACTCAGTGCCGGCCGGCGATTTATACTTAGTGGATATGCCTTGCTGCCCACTCCACGGTTTCATCATTCAATTTTTGACCCGCAAAGCGACTGACCAGTATTTTTTATCGTCATGCATGTCTAAGCGCGAGAGTACTCCCCGTGTTATGAGTTTTGGCTACGCGCGAGAGTTTTTCGGCGGCGCCGCTATTTGTGGTAATAAGCAATATATTTCGAAATAATTTTAGCACTAGCACTTTTTTATTTGATTGATTTGTTGGTATTGTTTTCGTTTCGCTGACGCTGTGACCGTGACCTCGCCAATGGGGACACAATACGCCTGCTTTCTCAAATACCAATTTCACTGAACTCTATGGGACAGTGTTATGCAACGGATGCGTTTTGGACGTCTTCGCATTGCCACTGGGATTAATCAAGACCTAATAGTGAGCGCGTTTCTTTCCTCGATAGCGCGCAAAGCCGCAGCGTAGGTTTCAAATCTGTCGCCTATCTTAGTTATTACTGTATTTACACAAGTTTAAGAGCCACCAAAATGGCGGAAGCCGTAAACAATAGCGCGCGGCTTCTTTGAAGTTCAAAAAAGCCGTCGGATATTCTGCGCGCACCCGGACTTTTTTGTGGCTCTTAAACTTGTGTAAATACAGTACATGTATTATGATACTTACTTTCATGTACAAAGGTGAGCATTTACGGGTCGTCATGACATAAGAGATATTATAAACTATCTGTACCAGTGTAAAGATACTATTTCGTTCCGCCCGAAAACTCTCGCGCGTAGCCAAAACTCATAGCGTGAGATGCTCTCGCGCGTAGTCATTTCTTTTTTCGTCATTTCGTTTTTTAGATGTTATTATATGCAACGGCAGTCAATTGTCCTGAGTAATCGATACACGACGGGAAACGCTTTTTTTGGCGCAATATGCCTTACCTTGCAAGCATAACCTCGCACAGCCAAAAAAATTCCTATGTAACGATGTTTTCTGCTTGATGATGGTCGTTGACGTTTTGCTGGCAGGGTGAACAAATGGCGGACACCACTGAACTGTGCCTCCGTCTGGGAAAACGGCAGTGGCAGCAGACCGAATGGACTTCGCTGTATCTCCGTAGCCGGGACCATAAAAGATGCACGTCATACTTCACCTTGGCCGGTATTGTCGTCAGCCGGGAAAGTGCCGTGCAGGTGCGGTACGGTACTTATCTGAATTGACGACCCATGGTGGGCCGTTATAACCATACGGTTCGTACCCGATAAACTCGGAACGAACGAGCCACCGTTTTGTTGCCAAATGTACTTGCAGAGCATTTTTTGACCGTGGGTATTCGCGTAACAATACGTTTGTTAACTTCAGGTAGGCGCCGCCCTGGCCGGCACCTTAATGGTATTTGCTGAGTTGGCCAGTGGGAGTGAACCGGTGGACTGCGCGCCGACTTCGAATACGACCTGGAGTGACCGTGTCAACTGTGTCTTAGAGTGCGTGAAGCCGTGAGCAATGGGAAACTATCCTTTTCGTTGAAAGCGTTTTCTGCAAAACCCATCTTTAACAGAGTGCTAATATACAGTGCAGTTCCTTATTCCTATCTTATTCTGGATATGATGTGTTTTTTACAGCGGTCGTTAGGATTTGTCGATCTGTCAATGATAACTCAGACAGGCTGCATTCGTATAATATGCGAATCTTCTTAATATTGTTCAGAGGATTGTAGTCATTGTACATTATTTAACTCAGCAATACAATTTATAGACAATAATACAGTATACAAACAGACTATTTAGTGTGCTAGTCACATTAACTGAGAGAGATATAAGCGTAAAAAAACAGTACACAAAATATTCTAGCAAGTACAAAGCGCGGTCTTTTAATTAAGATGCAAACACCGTAGCATCGCTGCTCGTCGGTATGGCTGTAGTTGTTACCGCGTCGGCATTCCGCTTCCGCCGTCCGTGACTGCGCCGTTCGAATCCGCTGTTTCCGCTGCCAGAACGACCGCTCATGTCGATGTAGACGCTGCCTCCCTGTCCGCCCAATCCGATGCCACCGTGTGCCTCGTTGCGGTTAGATACTCCTCCGCCTCCTCTATTACCACCGCCATTATTGCCACCGCCGAATAAATCAGTCAGGATGTTGACAAAAGCGTCACACGGCAGAAAATGGCTGCACAGTAACAGACACACCACGGACACAGCGCCGACTCTGACGTGCATTATGGACAGTGCAAAGTGTGCAAATAATTCTAACGGCCGTGAAGAAAACAGAACCCGATGCTGCTTGCCGTACTTAACTCTGATATTAATTTTTTACTGACTTATCAACTAGTACTGAGCCGGCGCAACGCTTCGAAAAGGAAATCAGTGTGTGAAATAACAACATTCTGGAACCGCTTTTTATTTGCCCCGAACAGGAAGTTTGATTGGTCACTGCAGTTGAACAGGAAGTGAGGCAATTTGAGGCACTCAACGATCATTCATAGAAATGTGCAGCATATTACGTAAAAATGCTGAGCGGCCTTCGCAAGGATCAAAGGTAACGACCAAAAGACACGTGCATCATTATTAGATGCATCTTTACTTCCGGCAGTGCTCACACTGGCAGAATTTAACGCAACAGCTGGCCACTTAAGCAGTACACACTACCCACTGATCGCATCTCATCTACTGTGATATCCCGCGTAGCCGGCTGACTACGAAATCAGTACGCTGGTTGTTGTGAGTGTGATCGTTTCCTTGCTAACGAATAAGCAGCATTTACAATTTTGGTTAAATTTTCCGGCATCAGCTCAAAATTGACGACCATGGGAGCCCTTTTTATGCCTTTTCCTTTTACCATCCCTATCACTCCGACAGAGTTACAGTAAACGAAATGGAGCATGTCAATTTCCTACTTTGACAGAGTCTGCAATTTGTACAAATATTAGAAGATAAAATTAGTTATAAAAGATAGTATGTCGTGATTTTTGTGTGTGCTGATAACAATTATTATAAGAAACTATGATGTTTAATAATAAAATAATCTGTGTTTCACTCGGATATAATCGTATAATGTGATACGAGGAGGGGGTAAATGAGCTCGGTGCACCCGAGCAAGGGGTAACAGAGCTCGTTATCTGTGCCCGTGACTGTGCAACACGGCCAGCCACCAAGAGACGGCAGCCCGTGCTATCACGCAGAACACATGAAGCAGTCAATGAGCCCGATAGTTTTTTGTCTCCAATGACTCTCCATAGACTTGTATGCTAAACTGAATCACTTCTGTTTTGCACATTTGGGAACGAAACCAAGCAAATAACATTCCAAAAGAATCAGAAAAAATTCACGAGATTTTTGATACTACATGTAAACAAGTTATGATTCATGGTGCAGGACACAAGTTATGGCCATTTATGTTTCTCATAGACACAGTATAGACTATAGAGTTTGTGCGTGGAACCCAACCGTCGATTCGAATTCTATGCTATGTCTACGAGAAACGCAAATGGCTATAACTTGTGTCAGGCACCATGAATCATAACTTGTTTAGTATCAAAATCTCGTGAATTTTTTATGATTCTTTTGGAATGTTATTTTCTTGGTTTCGTTCTCAAATGTGCAAAACAGAAGTGATTCAGTTTAGCATACAAGTCTATGGAGACAAAAAACTATCGGGCTCAATGACTGCTTCATGTGTTCTGCGTGATAGCACGGGCTGCCGTCTCTTGGTGGCTGGCCGTGTTGCACAGTCACGGGCACAGATAACGAGCTCTGTTACCCCTTGCTTGGGTGCATCGAGCTCATAATTTTACCCCCTCCTCGTACAGATATTAACAGATTTAGGATTCAGACTTTGTTCGAGATTTCTTATTTTGTGACATCGGTGTCCTGAATCAGATTCGCAGATCTGCATACGAGTATTCCAGTTCCGGCAAGTATTTTAACTCACACTGACAAATCAAAAAAGCTGGCACTAATCCAGAAATTCAAAACTGTAATGTAAAGGTTATATTACTCAGTACAACCGTATGTACTACGAATTTACGCCAGAGTAAGCGTTTATGCACACCGGCACATTAACAGATATGAAAAGCAATTTTGTCGCGTAAGGAGCTTCTTTAAATGCAGACGCCGTGTTGGCCGACGACGGCGACGTGGCAGACGCCGTTGCAGCAGTGCTCGTCGGCGTAGCAGTAGTTGTTGATGTGCCGGCACTCCGCGCGCTTCCGCCGCCCCTGACTGCGTCGTTGGAAGCTGCTGCTGCCCGCTGCCGGTCGGCCGCTCATCCCGACGCCACCGCCTCCGGAGCTGGAAATGCTACTGCTTCCATCTGGATATTGTGCCGACGATATGGCCAAAGGCGGCCATCTGGGATACAAAGCTAGATTGGCGTGGCTCGTTGGAATTACGCACAAACGTAGCCATAGTGTCACAACAGCCAGCGTAATAAATCGTAGAAAATCCATGCTCCCCGGGAAAACGCTTCGGTTGATTAACATGATCTGATCATGCGCTGCTAATTAAAGACCAGGACGAAGGCCGAATAGACAACTGTAGTAATAACGCGTTTACGCTTTGCTTTCTTTATACCGTCTTGATTTCTTGGCAACCGGAATTCTTTCGTTGTAATCGCTAAAGCAAACGTCATCCCTTGGTGTCATATTTTTAGTCTGAGTCAGGGCGCTACGCGCGAGATTAATTGATTAGATGTCATCAGATTGTTTTGCTGTGTGACTCGGTGATGTGTTAAAGTAAGCCAGCGCATCACTACACACTACATTACTACATTACTCACCGCTGTCGGAAGTACACCTGACGGAGAGCCCAGCACGATAGGAACAATTTCCGTAATAAATCTAGCATACCGACCTTATTCACCGACAAAGTACAGCTTGTATGAGCTAAGAATCTCGATGTGGCATAGCTAAGTTGATGAATCGACGCGAACGAGAATCTACACCTCCGGCAGTAATGTAACCATTCTAAATTGTGATATTGTCAACCTCAGAATAACTAACAGAACTTATCGAGCGTACTACAAGCCACGAGGCTTATGTAGGCGCAAAGCGACACCCGGAGAACTGGGGGAGTGTGACATTTTGCCGCAGTTGAATTCGACGCACGACTTTCGCCGCGAAGCCATTTCACCGCAGGACATTTTAACGCTGGGACGCTTCGGTTTGGGATAATTTACATTGAGACATTTGACGCAAGACGTCTGGTCGCGCACACGTCGCCGCAAAAGAACTGGAAAACGCTTAATTTTCGCAGGTTTTCCGGGTTTCTTGGGAGGTATTCTTAGGTTTCTTATGTTTCTTAGGTTATTCTTGGGCTATTCCTAAGTTATTTCTAGCTACAGTGAAACCTGTTTACTAAATACACCTTCGGTTAAAGCAAAACCGTATGTATTATCCAGGTGTATGTATTACACAGAGTTATATTACAGTCTATGGGAAACGCCGGTTAAACTTTCCGCGTAGGTAATTTCCAGGTGTATGTATTTACCGGTGTATGTAAAAGACAGGTTTTACTGTATTATACTTGGGCTATTCCCAAGTTATTTTTAGGCCATCCGCGAGTTATTTTGCAAGGACGGTTACCATTTACCACAGAGGCGCAGACTACATGCTAGTTGGAAACATGTGCAAGTCACTGAGTTTTATAAACTGTGAACCTTTAATTATCCACATTGGCGCAATTCGAGTTCTTTTATTTCCCAAATATCGTTACCGTATTTATATTACACAACAGATCGCTGACCAGGGCTAAAATTTACATAGTAAACGGCGAAACAACTGGAGCGCCCCTGGAAAAATTGCTACGCAGCGAAACATAAACCACATTTAAAAACAAACGCCATGTTGACCGACGACGGTGACGTAGCAGATGCCGTTGCCACAGTGCTCGTCGGCGTAGCAGTAGTTGTTACTGTGCCGGCACTTCGCGCGCTTCCGCCGTCGATGACTGCGCCGCTCGAAACCCGCACTGCCGCCCGCGGAAGGACGTCCGCTCATATCGATGTAGACGCTGCCTCCTTGTCCTCCGTATCCGGAACCGCCGTGTGCAACATTGCTATTGGAACCCCCTCCGCCTCCACCTCCGTTGCCCTTGAACGCGTTCCCGATGGTAGTCAGTCCGGAGCCGATGCCCACCATTTTGGAGAAATCAAATGCACTGCTATTTGATGGAAATAACGAAAGCAGGCACAGCGCTGACAGAATCGCAAGAAGGGAAACAGAGGTTGCCATTTTGGTACACGGACAAATTTTTAGAATGATTTAGAAAATAAAGTACTGGGAAAATTCTGCTGGATAAAAATACACTCACTGCTTTAATACCGCTTTGCCGGCTGCGCAGTGCGTCTGTGATATTCATCGGCGTTAGTCAGTTCCGTAAGATGGCATCGCTGTCGATCCATCGTCATATCAAGATTTCCGGCTGTTCAAGGCAAACGCTGACCGCGATATACCGCGGTTAGTGACATATCCTTTCTCGTTAGTCGCAAGAATGTGACATAAAGTTCGCGGGACCCGGAAACAGCGTGTTGCTGCAAAAAGCGACTACCTGCTTTTCAACTGCATCTATATAAGATAGCAAGTAAATTGACCTGGTTCGCTCTCAAGCTATAAAAGCGTTCGGATCTGCAAGAAAAAAATTATTTTGCTTATGCTGTCCTCCTAGGAAACGGCCAGTAATAATGCCGCAGCTTTTCATGGTTTCTGTGACCTGCTTGGCGGTTTGGGCGGCGACTGTGCTTGTAGTCAGTGGTCGCGCCGCATCTTCACCCCCAAGCTGGGGAAACGCGTTTCCGGATACGCCACACCCAGGCGCCCTCAACGTCGCTCACCATGGTCTCTCCTCGCCCGGTCGTGACGGCTCCGTGCGCGTCTTCACTGGGCCTGATGCGTCTCCTGAAATGGCTCAGTTCCGAAAGGATTTCTTGAATGCATTCCCTATAAGACTGCCGGGCCAGTGATGGCGACGTCTGCTATTATTTACAGCAACTTTACTGGAGATAAACGTATGGTCTTCAGTTTGCCAGCGTCCAAATCTCGAGTTAACTCGAGTTTGAGTTGACCTCTGTGTTTACTTCTGTTAACCTTGTCGCTTGCAAAATTGCTCCTCTTGCGCGTTGATGTTGATCTGTTTTGATTTTCTGCGACGATTCGAAAGCTCACAAAACAAAGTAGATTTGATTTCGTGTCTGATTTTGTTAAAATCCGGCAAGTACATGTCACATCGAGACGGTTTAATGCATAACGATCAAACCTGCTGCATTACAGACCGAACGTGGTAGACGGAGCACAACTAGGTGGTCGGTACATACCGGAAATTTGATGGGAAACACTTCCTCAAACTGAACACTGTGAATTGGAAACCCTACCTATCTGTACATATGATATATTACAACTGTCGCTTTTGTTGCAACCGTACCAGAAAAACAACAGTAGTTAGTGCAGCCAAAAGCCAAAAGGTCATTTACATTTTAGGAACCTCGCCGCATCCTTGGCAGACAACGCAAAGCGCATCGAAGAGGTAATGCACAACATAATCAACAAGGTGCAACAGCCTGGCACTTTGACCGAAACGGAGTGCGGGTTATACATTTTGACATCTATCTCTGAGTCCTTAATTAAACTTTTATAATACATCATCTAGAAAACCAAAAACAGTTCATCAAGGGAGCGACTATACTCAACTGTACCAAGAACACAGGCAGCATTGCCCCGCTGAATTTCTAAACTGCAACGCTGCAATAAAAACTGTTTCGCACGGATTTCTCCAGTCTGCTCCCGGATACGTTTGGCCAGGTCCGAAATAAAACCTTGAGTACTCGGGCCACAACCTCCAAAAGTTTCGAAAGCCAAAGGCTGGACAATGTACCGATCTCTCAACTTCTCATACTTTCCCAGTTTTCGAATCTCAGCGGCTTCCGCGGCTGCGCCAGGGTGATCAGAAGTTTGACCGATATAGGTTGCCGCAAGCGTGTCAGCTACAGTGACATCCCACACTAAAGATTTTCCATATTGCCAAGGATACAAAGTCATGCCATCCGGCCGCTTTCCAGTTTCCTATCAAGACCAGGAGGTTCCAAGATGGCGGATATTTTAGCTGATCCGAAAGCCCGCTGAATTATATTGTTAAGCGCGCTGTGGCGCCGCAGCCGTCCTGCACTTTTCTTACAGGAAAGACCATGATGACCGTATCTATCCACCATTTCACCACAGCGGCATTTGTGCTCATTACAAATAAAAGCACCCAAACGCAAAGCCACAGCCACTCGTAAACTCACGTCATCCAGGAGATTTCCCAAGCTGGACACAGGCAGCGCCGACAACCATGCAGATGACTCTTTCGTAGACAAGGCCAACAAGCGAGCTTTAGCAATAACGTCGGCATTTTCCACTAAGAGACGGTGCATCTTGTCGTACATCAAACCGGTCCAAGCTGACTGCAAACGGCGGCTCTGCAGAGGCGGTGGGTCTTCTCCAATTTTTTCTTGATAAACCTTGACCGCATCCTCTCGAGAGTTTTGATCTGAGTCAGGTAAAATCTCATTGACTAGAGAATCTGTAGCGTAACACGAAGACAGAAACGCAGGCAAAGCTATATCTTCTGAAATGTAATGTATATGATATATTGTAATGTGATTCAGTTTTACTACCGTTCGGTGTTTGCATTGCACAGAAGCACAGTCAGCTGGTTACAATGCGCAAAAATGCTTGCAGAACTGATTCAAAAATCTAGGATTGCCCAGTCCAGGCCAGAAGCCGGCATCTGGCTGAATGCTCTGCCATCCGCTTACATTGGCAACCTGCTGGAAGACGACGAACTAAAGATTAGTAAGTATTGGTCTCCGCCTTGGCGCCACAATCTGTGAACCTCATGACTGCGTCAAATGTCTCAAACCCGTGGATGGTTACGGGCACCACGGGCTGTCGTGCGCTTTTCCCGCTGGAAAGCACCCGCGCCATGGCGGTTTAAACAGCATCATTTGTCGGGGATGTGTATCTGCCGGTGTGCCCGCAAAACTGGAGCCGCGAGGTACCTCTCACACCACGGAACGCCGTCCAGATGGCTGCACGACATTCGCCTGGAAACGAGGACTGTATCTCGCATGGGACGTGACTTGTGTAGACACGGTTGCGCCGTCACACGTCAAAGCCACCTCGATCACAGCGGTAGCAACCGCCGTGCAAGCTGAGGATAAGAAATCCAGGTTTTACGTTTACCTGAATGGCCGCTACCTATTTGTTCCAATCGCCGTTGAAACTATGGGCCCGTGGAACCGTCAGTAATCGCAATTATCAAAGAACTGGGGAAAAGACTTCAGCAACACACCGGCGAAGCACGCTCGCATTAGTTTTTAAGGCAGCGCTTGTCGATAGAAATTCAACGGTGGGGGGGGAGGGGGTCAGTGTTGGGCACAATGGAAGGGCTGGATAAATTGAATGAGATTTTCTTGTTGTAGTTTTCGTGTTTCTTTCCTTACTTTGTACAACGAGTATGATTTGACCAATAATGATTCAATTCAAAAACGTTTTGGCGGGAATGTTACTGTATACTGATGTATCCAGTAACAACACCTGCAGCGTACTGATGCACTTCAGTTGCATTTGGGTTCGATGGATTTTTTTGGCTGCAGTCTGCCAAAAAGATTACGTTATCAAGTAAAATTAATATTTGTAAAATCCACTGTACTACTCCAGCTAATTTGCAAGGCGAACATACAGTACAGCGTGTTCCCCGAATTGCGGCCATAATTTTCACTGTGCTCACAAATTTCACAATAATAGTCCATTACATCAAGACACCTTCCCACTTGTTACCGATTCACTTGTAAAGATCAAAGTCCATTGAGATAAGCGCAACAGCTGGGATCTGTTATCACGCTAATGGCTGTTTTTTTATGCGTCACTTGCTTTCGATGGACTTTGATCTTTACAAGTGATTCGGTAACAAGTGGGAAGGTGTCTTGATGTAATGGACTAATAATGTGTATTTCACAACAGTTCCGAATCATCTGTACTTGTGACGACGATTGTACGAGTGTACGTACGACAAGTACGTACACAAGATACACATCACACTTCACAGTACTTACTATACTAGCGGTGGTTGCGAGCGCGAGCGCCACTACCACTGGGAAATGATTTTATTTGGCAAAGGCCATCAATATGACAAAATATGCATTCGCGTAATACTACTTAAAATGATCCAAATTTAAACGTTAAAGAAACAACCAAAATCGTTATCGCCATCATACATTCTAGGACGCATATTCATAGTGCCCAACACAGCAGCGGCGTGCACTACAGCTAGAGTCTAGAGTGCTAGACTTAATCTCTGCTTCAAAAACGCAGTAGAACGAGGTTTCCCCTGTCACGTCGCGAATCTTTCTGCCAGCGAAACGAATGAGCTCCATAAAATCCGAACCGAATGTGCCAAAAGTTTCGACTGCCAGGGCGTAAAGCAGGTAACCCATCCTTTCCACGTAGGGGTATTTCCGGCGTTTAACGTCTTCGGCCATATGCGCAACACTACCGGATGCACTCGCACTTGCCCGGACATGCGATGCGGCTACCGTGTCCCAGCATGTAGCGTCCCATACCAGCGCCTTACCATCCCGCACCGGCACGAGAGTCATGCCGTCTGGCCGCGTGTTATCCTTGCCTGACAGTCCGAGTGGCTCGCTTTGGCATGGCTACCCCGCGTGCTCCAAAGCCCGCTTTGTTTCAGCGTTTAGTTGGGTATGTCTAGACCATCTGCCTCTGCTGCTGGAACAAGAAAGCCCGTGATGGCCGTTTGTTTCCACATGGCTTCCGCAGTTTACGCAGAATGGTATTGGGATATTGTGGAATTGTGGAATTTACTGGGAAATGGTATTGGGATTGTCGAATTGGAAAAGCGTGACGTACGCTCTTCGTGGCGTCAGACGAATTTTATGCTCTTGACAAAGACTTATTGCAGCCGGTGCAAATTATTAATTTTGCAAGCGCGAAAATAGTGGGAAGTATCATCGAATTATGAATCTGAAGGCGTTTATGTTACTGTGAAGCGGCAGTTCTTGTCTTGCTGCTCTGTTACTCTATTCATCTCTGATCCAGTTGAAAATAGGAACTCATGGTTGCTAATACGGCCCTTTTCGCGTCCGATCACTTCGGCCGCGTTACGTTTCGGCCGCACAGGTTCACTTCGGCCAACGTTCATTTCGGCCGTGGCTCACTTCGGCCAACACTGAATTCGGCCAATGCTCATTTCGGCAACTGAACATTTCGGCCATCTTAGGTTTTCCTGGATTTCCCACGTTTTTTGGGTTATCTAAGATTTTTAGGTTTAAAATGGTTTCATAATTCATTGGTTTTTGGTTTTTCTAAGGTTTTTAGGTTTATTAGGTTTATTAGGTTTCTTAGGTTTCTTAGGTTTCTTAGGTTTCTTAGGTTTCTTAGGTTTCTTAGGTTTCCTTAGGTTTCTTAGGTTTTCTTCGATTATTTTTGTTGTCATCGGTATTCTCAGGTTATCCTTAGATGATTCATGATAATATGGAGACTTCTTTTTATTTTTTATGTTTCTTGGTGTCTTACGGTTAGCTTTCAGTACTTTTCCTGTAGGCGTCGTGACTTCGGGTCATCAAAGGGAGACATGATGGTGACCGTAACACTGGAAGAATTGCTCACTCAAATTGTGCGTGCAAAATGATATGAACGCGGCCATTTGCTATCACTTTTTTGATTAAACGGTTTTAAGTTTCCGACAAACTTATATCGAAAGTATCGTTTTCTTGTAAATCAAACCAAACTGAGCGTCGGCCGAAAGGTACTGTGGCTGAAGTGATCGGCGGCCGAAATGAATGACGGACGAAGTGAATCACTGCCGAAGTGAATGGCGGCCGAAAAACTTTGGCCGAAATGAGCGCGGCCGAAATGAAAACGGCCGAAGTGATCGGTAGCCGGCTCTTTTTGGTAATAATATTCACAGTCTCACTGTTTTATTCGTACTGCTTTTCGTTGGATACTCCTCATAATGTGTGCATCAGCCTAACTCAAAGCCTCATCATGGAGACCATACTTAAACGATGCTCTTAAAGCATCTCAGCTGGGATTGCTTATACAGTGCTTCTACGGAATAAGTGACTGTTCAGGCTGGAAAAGGATGTAAGGCAACGAATGAGCTATAATTACGATTACCAGAATCGAGAAACACCAGTTCACTACGTATACGGCCAAATTGCCGGGCTAATTTTATTAGAACGTCTCGAACGCACGGAAGCAGAACGAAAATTAAAATCAGGTCTAGAAATAGAATGGCCAGCTTCCGATTAATGTGCGCAGTCATGCTACGCTGACGGTAAGCTGGTCAGAACAGGTAAAACAATCATCCGCTTTAATACACAAATCTAAATACAGACGCCGTGCTGTCCGACGACGGGGACGTAGCAGACGCCGTTGCAGCAGTGCTCGTCGGCGTAGCAGTAGTTGTTGATGTGCCGGCACTCCGCTCGCTTCCGCCGTCCGTGACTGCGCCGCTCGAAGCCAGCGCTGCCGCCCGCGGGTGATCGGCCGCTCATATCGATGTAGACGTTGCCTCCCTGTCCTCCGTAACCGATTCCGCCATGGGCGACGTTGTGGTTGGATCCTCCGCCTCCGTTTCCACTGCCGCTTCCGGATAACGCAGTCAGGATGCCCAATCCCACTCCTCCAGCAACTGTTCCCCATGCGTCACACACCAGCAGATGCCCGCAAACCAACAAATACACCACGGATACGGTGCTTGCCAACGACATCCCGAACTGCATTATGGAATTTTGCTGAGGATAAAATCAGCCGTAAATCGATTAACGGTCTTAACCCGTGCTGGATGCCACAAATACTGCTTCTAGAAATTTTGTAGGCAGTTAATGTCTTGAAAACCGTTCCTCAAAGTGCGAAACTGTGTCGCCAAATGCGCCTTTTTATTTGGAGAACACCAGGAACTGGGCGTGAACACCAATTAGGAAGTGTCTCCAAAATGGCGAAAAATCTGAGTGATCCAGTGCGTCAGTACTTCAAATAAGCGCATGTTAGCTTATGTTACGCGATAACGTCACTCAAGTTCACACAGATTTATGATAACCGTGAGAAATGTGCAACAGAACCACCGCACAAGTACCGGTATACAAATCGTGCTTTGGGTAACAACCAGCTGTACTATGATCAATACCACTCATTACGGAGCGTAGACCGTCAACTGATCGCATCTGATCGATTAACGTGCACATCACGCATTAGCGCATGTGCTTACATGAAAAAACTCTTTTTTCAACGGAAATGGCGCAAAAAAGGAGAATGAGGGAGTATGTGTAAGGGTGTATTTAAGTTTTACACACCCTTAAGCTGCTGTACACGCTTCAGTTATCAATTACTAAGGTTGTTCACAGTTTTACTTCTTTAGCGGCATTTACGAGTATTCGTGACCGTATTAATAAGCAAATACTGTTTTAAAAATGGATTTGCGATTGCTCAGTGTAGTTGGTGTTGCAATGCTGTGCGCTTTTTATATTCACACCAGTAGTGCTTTAGATTTTTCCAAAATGGTGGGCATCGGCTCCGGATTGACGACCATCGGGAACGCTTTCAAGGGCAACGGAGGAGGCGGAGGCGGAGGAGGATCCAATAGCAACGTGGCACACGGCGGTTCCGGATACGGAGGACAAGGAGGCAGTGTGTACATCGACATGAGTGGGCGTCCCTCCGCGGGCGGCAGCGCGGGCTTCGAGCGACGCAGTCACGGACGGCGGAAGCGCGCGGAATGCCGGCACATCAACAACTACTGCTACGCCGACGAACACTGCTGCAACGGCATCTGCTACGTCCCCGTCACAGGTCAACACGGAGTGTGTATTTAGGCCTTTGCGTTCTATGATGACGACTTGTTGAGAGATATTCGTGTTGCGAGTATCCATGTACCATAATGCTAATCATCCAGCGATGTTTATGGATATTTATTTAACGCTCTGCATTGGGCAGAAGCTTGCCGAAGTGTGCTCTGTGTTGAAGCGACGTTGACTTGTTGTACGAAATCTTTTTCTTAATGTTACCCAGTATAAACTCTTTATTCCTTTTTTTTCGAGGCTGAGTGTGGTTGTCATTGGTCGCTCTGTAATAAGAACAGCAAGGAAAATCAAACAGCGTTTAAAGGAATTATCTTTTGATACTGTTACCATCACTGCGCTTTCGAGCAGTATACAGTATATATTTTGTCTAAGATGTTCACGCTGTTGTGATTACCTGTTCTGACTGGCTTACCACAAGGTCTTTTTTCCATTCTACTGTCCTACACACCTAGAAACTCCCTCGAAGCGCTGCAAAACCAGCGTTGATATGCTTCACCATTTCGTTCAATAATTATATAATATTATGTGGGTCAGGAGTGGGGAGTTATGAGTTTTTGATAGTTCTTGTTCTTGTTACGAGTAGAAATCCGAAGAGCTACGGCTGCGCTGTCGGATCATGCACTCTTGCCGCTTCCTTACCCTTACAATAGACAGCTGAGCAATAGAATACTGTATTTCGGAAGTTCTGTAACCCCGCTTATCACGGGAATGCGCTGGTGACTCCATGATAGACTTTTCAGTCCGCGCAGCGCCAAGTTTTTTCGAAACGCGGTATTTGACATAACATCCGTTAGCATTTGTTCAAAATTTAACTGCAGTATTGAAATCGGAGTAATATACGAAATCGTAAACCCTCTCTGTACGATTATAAACCTTCATCATAATTCCTAATTGTAAATTCCTGATTATCGGTTTTACGGCAGCTCAATGAGCTGCCATGTCGCACAAGTCCCAACTAGACCAAAAATCTACACACGGTCGTTTCCTTTTTATTTAGCAACACCTGCTTGTTTTTAGAGAAAGCCTTCGCAAAAGCACTACATGAAAATTACACAAAAAACATCAAATAAAACACAACGTCTAAATGTAAAAAAGGACTGCATAGAAAAACGATCGCTAGAAAATCAGAAGAACGCTTCTATATGCAGACGCCGTGTTGGCCGACGACGGCGACGTAGCAGACGCCGTTGCAGCAGTGCTCGTCGGCGTAGCAGTAGTTGTTTATGTGCCGGCATTCCGCGCGCTTCCGCCGTCCGTGACTGCGCCGCTCGAAGCCGCCGCCCGCAGAGCGGCCGCTCATGTCGAGGTAGACACGGCCTCCATGACCTCCGTAGCCACTGCCACCGCCCGCGGAGTTGGAATGGCCGGCAGCGCTGGGCGACGCTCCCGCTGGTACCGGCACCCAGTGGTGTCCGGGGAAGGGGTTAAGTGAGAAGGGAGGAGGACTCCAAACCGCAGCAGTTAAGGAGGAGAAACCTAAGATGCATAGCACCAAAACCACGGCGTTGTTGCGCATTTGAAACTCCATCATCGCAATAGCGCTTCGCCTTCTTCTGATTGCGAACTGTAATACGGATATACGCCGCTAAAGAGGAAGAAACGCAGGAAAACCAAATAATTCAAGTTTGTGCTGCACTTGGCTTGAAATTCGTTTAAATACGTTCTTTTCTTGCGGTGCTGACTCAAGTCTTTGCATCATTTCCGTTGAAACAGTGGCCTGGTATTATCGGTAGTCACTAACTTGTTCGAGATGCGTATCTTAATCGAATCAGATGCGATCAGTTAACGGCTCAAATACCGGGCTGATCTAATCACCGGAAGAAATAATCACTATCGCAAGTACAGCGAAATCTGTAATGTTGCACGGTTTCTCGAAGTTATCTCGGATCTCTTTGAACGTGGTTACGTGGGCGGCGTGACACCCATTAATATCCGTTTGTTTGAATCATGACGCATTTGATAGCTTGCATTTTCTGCCCACACCCAGTTCCTGGTTTGCTCTATATAAAAACTTTCTGTTCATAAACCCGTTCCACTTTCTCGACCTCAGCACTATAGAAACACGGTTAACTATTAATTAATTTTACAACGGTACTGGTAGCAGGATGGATAATCCAGCGATGGATAATAGCTTATCCATCACTGGATAAGCTATTATATTTTACTAGCTAGATAAGCTATTTTATATCCATCACTCGTACAACAGTTACTGTACTTCACCTCTCAAATTCCACAATGCATTCCGGATATCAATGGCGGGCGTCCGATCGGTGGTGTATCTGTTAGTTTGCGGACACTTCCTGGTTTATGATGCGTTAAGGACGGTGGCCGGGGGGGGAGTGGGACTGGGTATCCTGACTGCGTTATCCGGGAGTGGCAGCGGAAACGGAGGCGGCGGAGGCGGATCCAACCGCAACGTCGCACACGGCGGCATTGGCTATGGAGGTCAAGGTGGCAGCGTTTACATCGACATGAGTGGGCGTCCTTCCGCGGGCGGCAGCGCTGGCTTCGAGCGGCGCAGTCACGGACGGCGGAAGCGCGCGGAATGCCGGCACATCAACAACTACTGCTACGTCGACGAACACTGCTGCAACGGCATCTGCTACGCTCCCATCGTCGGCCAAGACGGCGTCTGCATCTAAAAGTCTTCTGATTTCTTAGTGGTCTCTGTATCGCTACTGTTGCATTCTGTGCTTTGCAATAAGGTATTCACATTTTCCAGTTAAGCATTGTATCAGTTTACTCAGTGTTTGATGCTCTATGTACCTCTTAACTACACTTCTGATTCCGTGCTTTTGCGTAGGTCATTTTTTCAAATAAATAAAGCAGAATAGTAAAGTGTCAGATGCGCATGTGGCCTTTCACACAGGAACCGCGTTCAGCTGTATTTTTTGGCTCGCTGAACATATTACTAACCACCCTACGTGTTTCAGTAAAGACTCAATTATTTCTCCACGTCGTGACAAACTGGCATGAAGTCTTACGACCTCACGCGGTCCACCTTTTTATCGCAATACCTGACCCGACGCCGACAGCAAGCCCTATGACATTCAGCGAGAATGCTAAATCTGTCCTGATTGAGTCTGAACTGTCCAAGACGACCTGGCGGTGTTGGCATTTTCAGTTCAGCAACTACGTTAGGCTCTGCAAGGTCAATGGCACTGAGGAGCAGAAGTGCCTCTTACTGGACTAACTCGGCGTCAGTGCTGGAAAGACGTTATTCCCCGTCTTCCGGGCAATCCGGACGACTTCCCTGTCGTGCTCAAGGAGAAAATGTGCGCAATTTCCTGAACGGAATCGCCAGCGACGCTACGCGCCATTACCTACAATCGCAAGCCTACAAAACAATGGCGAAGGCTCCATAGATCTGCAAGGAGGGCGAACTCCGGAAGAGCAGCAGGAAAGGCAATATGGCGCTTCATGTGGCTCGCGTGGACAACGGGCGCCGTGGTGGTGGCGCGCGAAGCAGAAACCGTGGCAGCGGACGTGGCCGACAGGCGTGGCGCGGCGCCGGCCCCGATAGGCGGCCCTTGCGGGTGGAGGCACCGGAAGCGTATGCGACGGTTGCGGCTTCACCCAGCAGACCAGGACGGAATGGGTGAAGGAGCTCGCCTGCAAGAACTGCGGCAAGCAGGGACACTGCGAACGGGAGGGTAAATGATATGAAAGCGGATACCGCACACGACCTGAAAGCGCAGCCGAAGCTCCTCGCATCCCTACTCGAGTGGTCGAGAACTCGATGCACGTACATAATTTGTGGACGAAATGGTGAAGCATCTTGACTCTAATTAGCTTTGCAGCGCTTCCAAAGAGTTACTCTATGTAGGATGGAAGAAGACCCATGAGGTCACCTTCCATCCTTTAGAGCCAGGAACTCCATGTATGGTGGTCAGTCAGAGCAAGTAATCGCAACAGGGAGGACAGCTTTAATAGACAAAATGTACTGTTCGAAAGCGTAGTAATAGTACGCGCTTAAGAACCCATAAAAATATGAACCGAAACCGTAAAACGCTGCTTGCTGTTTTCTTCTTGCTGCTTTTATTATGATGCGACCAAAGACAACCACACTGAGCAGTCAATGGTTAATATCCACAAACTTTGTATTTGCTGATTCCATTATGGTACATTGATACATAAATGTCTGTATTAAACTTTATTAAATGAACAAGTTTGTCTAAATGCCTAAATGCAAACGCCGTGTTGGCCGACGACGGGGACGTAGCAGATGCCGTTGCAGCAGTGCTCGTCGGCGTAGCAGTAGTTGTTGATGTGCCGGCATTCCGCGCGCTTCCGCCGTCCGTGACTGCGCCGCTCGAAGCCTGCGCTGCCGCCCGCGGAGGGACGCCCGCTCATGTCGATGTACACACTGCCTCCGCCTCCTCCGTATCCGGAACCGCCGTGTGCCACGTTGCTATTGGAACCCCCTCCCCCTCCGCCTCCTCCGTTGCCCTTGAAGGCGTTCCCGATGGTCGTCAATCCGGAGCCGATCCCAACCATTTTGGAAAAATCGAAAGCACTACTTTGGTCAATATAAAAAGAGCATAAACATAGCGTCGCAATACCGACTATCTGTAGATTGAGCAATCGCAAATCCATCTTTAAAAGCAGACTAAACAGTGCTGGATTGATTACGGACTTTAATAGTCGTAAATGCTGCTCAAAAGAAATGACTATTAAAACTGCCAAGTAACTGAAGCGGCTAATCGGGCAGTTGTTTAAATACACCGTTACCCGTACTCCCTCATTCTCCTGTTTTGCGTCACTTCCGTGGAAAAATGATTTTATCTGTAGGCACATGCGCTAGTACGTCACGCGATCGTTAATCAATTAGATGCGACCACTTACCGGTCTACGACTCTACGCTGTATCAGTGCAATGAGCAATGCTCCGTAATCAGCGGTATCATTCGAAATACAGCTGGTTATTACCGGAAGTACGAGCTGTCTACAAGTACGCTAGCAATGTTGCACATTTCTCACGGTTATCTGAAATCTCTGGGAACGCGTGCGAAATTATCGCGTGATATACAGGTAAGCTGAAATGCGTTTATTTGAATTATTCACGCGGTGATTCACGCCCAGGTCCTGGTTTTCGTGCTCACGCCCAGGTCCTGGTTTTCTCCAGATAAAAAGCCACTTCTTAGCAACACTGACTCGCACTTTGAAGAACGATTTACAAAAATATATTAAACTACTTCCAAAATTTATAGCAACACTATTCGTGGCGTCGAGTGGGTGTGGAGCGATTTACAGCTAATTTTCTTCTCCTGCACAATTCTCAGTTTTCATTCACTATGCATTCCGGAATGTCGATGGCTGGCGCCGTGTCGGTGCTGTATCTGTTGATTTGCGGGCATCTGTTGGTGTGTGACGCGTGGGGAACGGTTGCTGGGGGAGTAGGACTGGGCATCCTGACGGCTTTGTCCGGTAGTGGCAGTGGAAACGGAGGCGGCGGAGGAGGATCCAACCACAACGTCGCCAATGGCGGAATCGGTTACGGAGGTCAAGGAGGCAGTGTGTACATCGATATTAGCGGGCGTCCCTCCGCGGGCGGCAGCGCTGGCTTCGAGCGGCGCAGTCACGGGCGGCGGAAGCGCGCGGAGTGCTTGCACATCAACAACTACTGCTACGCCGACGAGCACTGCTGCAACGGCATCTGCTACGTGGCAGTGGTCGGTCAACATGGCGTCTGTATTTAGATTTTGTATAATATGTCGGCCGTGAATCCATGATGATGCTTTAACAGACTTGTACGCACCTGATGTTCAGTAACCAGTGAAGAGAAATATGAATAAAACGAGGACGTTATGTATTCGTGCGTGAAAGCGTTTAGCTCTATTGGTGTGTATATGAACGACTTCCCGGTCGCGTGTATTCCTCTATTATAACTTTTCTTATTCGTGACTTAAGGTAAGAGGTATCGTTTAAGGTTTTACGAAGAGATAAGGTTATACTTGTTGCTCTCAATTCGGTAACCAAGTCTTGGTTACCAATATGTTCTGTTACCACGTACTTAAGTATACGTAGCAGTCAGTACAAATACTGGCTGCCTAGGGTTAACAACAAGTAAGTAATAAAATTTAACGTAACATTAAACCATACATAATACAATACTTCGCAGTTGGTTTTACTTTTTTATTCACGCAATAAGAGTTAAGAGCAACAAGTAAAACCTTACCTCTTCGTACGAACGTAAAAAGTGTGCAGAATTATTGGATGTTATAGCCCAGCATTAACGCGCTTTCAAAATTATTATAGCGCAGATCGTTTGAAACTATTATATTCGAAACAATATTATATTCGTTCGAAACATTATTACTGCGAGGTTAAATTGCTTGCTCAGTGTCTTATGTTGAACCAGACTGTTTCATCGTCTGTGTGTACGGTTTGAGGACTACTCTAGTTGAAGTGTGAGATTGTATTAGTATTAATTTTATTTGGTAACACAGTCTTCTTGGTAAACTGGAGCCTAACTGCCCACCAGAATCCAGTATGTTTGGTCGTTATGCAAAACTGTTGCAATGTGGCACGGACCGTGGGATTTATCACACGTTAACAGAATCAGACATACGAGTACAAACTTAAGTTTACTTTGTTTAGTGAACTTCTAAAAGGTCGTAATAAAACCAACAACATACCAACATCAGCGCTCAAGAATTCCCCGCACATAAAATGGAATTTAAGATATATCAGACATGGGTTAACGCAAAGGTCATGTAACTCTAACAGATACTTAAATTTGCGAACTGGCAAACTGAAAACGAGGCATCCACTTTTAGTTCCCGATAAGATCGATATATTGCTGTAAAGTCGTGGAACAGACATCACTGGCCCGGCAGTCTTATGGGGAATGCGTTCAAAAAATCCTTTCGAAACTGAGCCATTTCAGGAGATGCATCGGGCCCGGTGAAGACGCGCGCGGATCCGTCACGACCGGGAGATGAGTGACCATGATGGGCAACATTGAGGACGCCTGGGTGCGGCGTGTCCGGAAGCGTGGTGCTCGAGCCATCGGGTAGAGTAGTGGCCCTGCTGCAGACTACGAACACCGTCGTCGCCCAAATAGCTAAACAGACAAACATCACGCAGCGTTGCGGCATCATTGACTTATAAATCTTTATAATTTAATATTATAAATCGTTTTCAGAAGAAGGCAGCTGAACCGACAACCAACTTTGACGGATTCAGATGTGTTTAGTTCGAGAACGAAGCTGGTGAACCTTTTGCAAATATCCTGTCAAAAAGCAGGCTGTCATTTTATAAAGGAACATAGTCGTTTCTGGGTTCAGCAAACTTTACGTCATCTCCTTTCGATTAACTAGAAAGAATCCGTCACCAGCCGCTGCTCATCGCGTCAGCTGCCTTGAAGTTCAAGACTTGAACAACCGGAAATCTTGATACGACGTTTAACAGGCAGCGATGCCATCACACGGAACTGACTCGGCTGACAAGCGGCGATAAACATCGCACACGCATTAACCAACCGTCAAAGCGGTATTTAAGCGCCGCGGCTGATATTCTTCTCCATCAAAATACTGCTCTTACGTTTTCCCATAATACTTTGTTTTCTGGAAATATTATTACAGTAGTCTGTTGATATCGTACCAACCAGAGACTTCGTGTATTAATAAAATGAGATCCTCTGTGTTACTTGCTGTGACTTTTTCGGCGGTGTGTCTTCTTTCTTTTTCACCGCAAAATAGCAGCGCTTTTGATTTTTCTAAAATGGTCGGTATTGGCGCTGGATTGACGAATATGGGAAACGCATTCAAAGGCAGCGGAGGTAGAGGCGGAGGAGGATCCAATAACAACGTTGCACATGGCGGAATCGGTTACGGAGGACAAGGCGGCAGCGTCTATCTTGACATGAGCGGCCATCCTTCCGCGGGCGGCAGCGCGGGCTTCGAGCGGCGCAGTCACGGACGGCGGAAGCGCGCGGAGTGTCGGCACATCAACAACTACTGCTACGCCGACGAGCACTGCTGCAACGGGATCTGCTACGTCGCGGTGGTCGGTCAACATGGCGTCTGTCTGTAAAGGCGGTTTCTGTTTTGCTGTGTATTAAAACGGACGGATGTTGTCTAAGCGGTTTACTATGTTTGTGGCTGTTTGTTCTGACCAGCGTACCTTGAACGTAGACACATTACCAGACATGGCTCATTTGTCGGGAAGCTGCTCATTCTGCTTCTAAACCTGAATTTCGTTTTGGTTTTCGTTCGTTTGAGACATTGTGTATAAAGTAGGCCTGCGATCTGGCCGCACCGTAATCTGGTATTTCTCGGTTTTAGTAATAGTAATTACAGCGATTCGGGGCCTTGCATCCTTACCACCCTCAACAGCCGGTAAAATAATAACGATAACGATAATAATAATTAAATGTGGCAGATACCACAACAACTGTGGCACTTGCCCCAGCAGTTGTAAATATTATTGTTGGGCGTCCGGACAGCGAAACGTGGAAGAGCAGTAGATATATGAACAATAAAAGCCAGTGCCGGCTGCTGCCCGGTGACCTTTCGGGAAAACTTTGTTGTTGACACCCTAAAGCAATTAAAAACGAGAAAGCAAAGACAGCAATCGGTTCCTTGCTGGGACGCTTTTTGCGGTAATTCACCGCTATTGCTGAGCATGACGACTAATAGGAGTATGGATGGCAGTACATAGTCAGGTCAGTGAAGTATACTTACCACGGTACAATTTCATATATTTCGCGCTTTGTAGACTCTGCCGCACTACGTTTTGGCAGTTACAAGGCTGTATATTTTCCGTAGCGGCACAAAAAAATGTGCCACTGACCTTAAGCAGGCATAAAAAATTGATATTATTAGGTGCCCTATTGTGGGATTAGAAAACTGTACAAGTAGAACTGTAATATAGCAAGTAATACGGCAGACGTTTATCTTACGGCCATATTTGTAACTGAGCATCTGTACAACGGTATTAAACAGCCTGACCGGTGCCTCTTTGCGCACAACTAGCTTAGTTATTTATTTTTTAGGCGTGGCATTACTATAAATTATACAGTTTTGTCCGTGCATGAAAATGACATCATCATGAGTTTCGCTTGCTGTGATTGTGTTGACGTTATGTCTTTTTTTACTTATGCCAGTAGGCAATATCAGTAGCCAATAGCAATGCCACTAGCTCTTGGGTAGAAATAATGATGGGTAGAAATGGATGGATGGTAGAATGATGGGTAGAAATTGGAGCATCTGGATGTTGTTGTTGTTATTGTTGTTGTGTTCCCGGTATGTTTACTCAGATGGATGATCAGTATTAAAAGTCATCCTCTTGTAAATGAGTTGTATCATTGTATTGTATATTCCCCTTATTTTTTTCAAGTCTTCTGTCGACATAATAAAACCGCAATATTATTCGTGTTTTGTTGTACGTATATAACTACATTACGCAGCTACAACAACATTACGCAAAGGATTAGCATATACTTGCTGTAACTACTTTCGGTTGGTTGCCTGCTTTCTGCTACTACATGATTTAAGACAGTGGATTCGCAGTACAAGTACAGTTAGAACGTATCTGCGCGTTATTCTTATCAAAGCAAATCACCCTCTATTTCCGGCCACCGTGAGAGTGCATAGGTTTTTATTATCATACAAAAAAGCGTTTGCAAGAGTTTAAATATCACAAACAAAACGGAAAGCGTAAATCTTTAAGGAACAGAGCACACAAGGAAGCCTGAGGCATTTTAGAGGCAGACGCCGTGTTGGCCGGTGACGGGGACGAAGCAGACACCGTTGCAGCAGTGCTCGTCGACGTAGCAGTAGTTGTTGATGTGCCGGCATTCCGCGCGCTTCCACCCTTCGTGGCTGCGCCCACTGATGAAGACGCTGCCGCCCGGTCCTCCCAGTCCGACTCCGCCACGCGCAGTGTTGGTATTGGATCCTCCACCGCTACCTCCACGCCCTTTATGGCGGTTCCCATGTTTGTCAATCCGGAACCGATGTCGATCGTTTTGGAAAATTTGAAAGCATCGCTCATTTGCCAGTAAAAACACAAATACACTGCTGCAATAGCCAGATAATGGAACGGCTGGAAATGCATGCTTCTCGGGAAAAGACTACGGTTAATCACAGAAATCGGTAAATTCTACTAGAGAAGAGGTTAGGCGACCAGTTAGTTGAAAAAGGAAACGAAAGTACTATGATTAAATGCTTGTAAGTTGTAAGCTTGCTTCTTTTATTCCCATTTGGTTCCGGCAGCACCAGAGTTCTTAACTCAGGGAACGACGCGTGTGATAAGATTCCATCAGTGTATTGCTTGAGCAGCATACTGTTGCGCTTGATAAACCAGCGATAACTGCACAGCTGATCGCTGCCGGAAGTATGATCCATATACTAATCTTGCACGTGCCTAAACAATCACCTTTGATTTCCGCGAAAGCTAATCAGCATTTCTGCGAGAAATACCCAGCATTTCTGTGAACGATTGGTGAACTCCAGCAATTTTTGTCATTTCCTGCGCTACGGTAATTTGACGGAAATTTGACGCTTTCCAACCAGACTGACCAACCAGACTTCCTGGTTGAGTGCAAATAAATCGCTATGCTTGAACCCTTGGTGCATCACATGTTGATCCCATTCTGCAAGTTTTGTCAACCTCAACAGCTGACAGTTACTAACTGTCAGTTAGGCGTATATCATCTGTATTCGCGACAAAGCGGTTTAGTTTATTGTTTTTGTTAACCCTGATATATAAATCTGTGCATTATGTGTAAGGGTTTACATGCTGTTGAGACTATCTGTGCAATTTTTGGCTGCCGCAAAACGTTTATCCGCGCAAAAAAATGGGAAAATACAGATGTATCAATAATTACTTTGTGTAACTATTCTATCTGTACTCGGTAGTGTACCGCGTACACCAAGACAACACGGCAACAACAAATTTTTGACACCTTGTACCGGGCCATTTCCCTTAAATGAAAACATGTACTGATAGGAGTACAATGCTTTGAGCGTGCTCCTATCCAAGATCTGTAATCCGAAGAACACAGTGCAAAAGAAAATCCAGATATAAAATGCCGACATTTGTCACGTCATCATATCAAAAAGCAGGCTACAATGTCGACTTGTCATTTGTCAAGCAAAAAATTAGATCAACAAGATCAGTGGAACGCTAAAATATGTGGGAACTGGGTTATGACATTGATATATAGCTTATAAGTACTGTAGACACGTATTTTGTGGTTGGACACTTGGAAGGGAAGGTTTCTTATAAATAAATGATAAATCGTTCTGGAGCGTTTCACCGCATAACCTTTAAGCTGTAGAAGCTTTACAGCAGTTCTTTTCCTGAGAAGGATTTCGTTATTGCGGTTGTAGAATACTAGAATCGCTGTACATCAGTTAAACGTTATCGAATTTTATTTCACCCGTATTTCAGCAGTCGGATGCTGTATGGCTTATCTGTTATCACAGCTTTTTCTCTACGGAATGCTTTAGCCAATAAACTGCCTAAAAATAATTTATTCAAAAAAAATTATTCACGACAAAGTCTTATAAATCCAAAGCAGATAAGTATGCCGTACGCAGAATGAACTTAACCAGCATTTCTAAACAAATTTGCTTTTTAGTCCAGATTGTCCCTAACTACAGCAACATACGACGTGATGTAACAATATCGGCACACTTTATTTTCTAACAGCGGGAAAGTGTAGCCAAAATGTGATACACAAGTCTGTAGTTGCATATTAAGGTCGACATGGAGCTCTCCAAAAGTCAATGCTCTTGGCAAACAACGTCGCTTAATGAATACAATCAAAATGAAAAAGTTCTCCCACGCTGCCTTAAAAGCTTCGGCAATACCCAGGTTGACCGACAATGGGGACCCTGCAGAGACGACTGCAGCACTGCTCGTTGCCGGAGCAGGAGCTGTACAAGGTCCGGCATGGAGCACGCTTCCTCCGTCCGTGACTGCGCCGGTCGAATCCGCTGCTGCCGCCCGAAGAGCGGCCGCTCATGTCGATGAAGACGCTGCCTCCTTGACCTCCTTGCCCGAAACCGCCATGGGCGATGTTGGTGTTGGATCCTCCTCCACTTCCACCTCCGTTCCCACTGCCGCTTCCGGATAGTGCAGTCAGGATTCCCAGTCCCACTCCACCGGCAACCGTTCCCCACGCGTCACACACCAGCAAATGCCCGCAAACCAACAGATACACCATGGACACGACGGCTGTCACTGACATCTCGGAATTCACTGTGAAAAGTCAGCACGTTCAGACAATATAATCGTACGAAAGAAAATGCAGGAAGTGTAGCTGTTTGTCTGGGAATGCTAAAGATATTTTATTAAAGATACTTGAATAATCGTTACGAGTTCAAACGCTTGCAAAAATTCAATTCGTGAAGTGACAACCGTTCGGTTAAGAAAGGCTTTTTATTCGTCCCAATACCGGAAGCCTGGTTGGCTAGCAAGCTTGAAGACGTCACTGATATAAGTGGAATAGAGAACAGGATATGAAGCAATTTAGCGACTTCCTTCGAAGAAATGTGTAACACTTCACGCAGAAATGCAGACTAACCTTTGCAAAAATCAAAGGTGATTGCTAAAACACGTGCAGGATTATCAGATGCACCATACTTCCGGCAGCGATCAACTGCTTAACTGCTTAATCACACGCAACAGCAAGCCGTTCAAGCAATACATTGATCGCATCTTATCAAGTGGAATCTCACGCGTTGGTCAGTGACTAATGAACCCTGGCACTACCGGAACTAAGCGAGTATAAAAGCAGCACGCTTGCACACACCGAAGCACAATACCTTCATTCCCTCCTTTAATCAATTGGTCTCTTTAATTTGTTCTTTAGCAGCATTTACTGAATCCTATATTTAAGCGTAGTCTTTGCCCGGGAAGCATGGATCAGAAACGGTTTAATTATCTGACGGTTGCAGCAGTGTGTTTGTGTTTCTATTTCCACACAAGCAATGCTTTCGACTTTTCCAAAGTGGTCGGTATCGGTTCCGGATTGACAACGATGGGGAACGCTATCAAGGGCGGTGGAAGTGGAGGCGGAGGAGGATCCAACAACAACCAGGCACACGGCGGCATTGGATTGGGCGGACAAGGAGGCAGCGTCTACATCGACATGAGTGGCCGCTCTGCGGGCGGCGGCTTCGAGCAGCGCAGTCACGGACGGCGGAAGCGTGCAGAATGCCGGCACATCAACAACTACTGCTACGCCGACGAGCACTGCTGCAACGGCATCTGCCGCGTCCAGGTCGTCGGCCAACACGGCGTCTGTCTGTAAAATGCTTCCATGTCTCGTCGGCTATAGTGTCGTGTTTTTTAAACTTTCTGCGGATTGTATAGAAAGTGCTTTATATCGAAACACCAAACTGTGCAAGCATCACGCTGGAAATAAATCTGTTCGAAACAGTTGCGCAGTGTCTCGCTGTAACAGGAAAAACGACTCAAATTCAGTATGTCACGGCGTACAACTGCACTGCAAATTTCCTGGTCTTAAATTCGGACGTAACACGGAGTAGGCAACCGTACTTGCAACGTGGATGACATATGTAAATTTCGGCCATAAGTATTTTATGCAATACATTCGGCATTTGGCTCTATAAGATTTACGCAAAGTAGAATGACATAAGAAAGTGTTCTGTTGTGATGTCAGCTGCATTATGTCATGCCTTCCCGCCGGTAAGCGTGTTCTTTCCATGCTTTCATGATTGCAGAATAAACTATTTATTTTGCTGTTTATTCTAAAGGCTTTGATGTTTGGCGTTGGCCGCCCAATATAAGCGCGACTGCATTGCGCGTTTATTTTCAGCTGACTGGTGTTAGTATATAAACAGGCACAATAGTAATATGTACGTTGTGTTATCGAAACTGTTGAAAGCACGCTGTGCGCGTCGCACAGGAATGTGGACGGAACAAGACGGCTGCCAAACAGATCGTTTATTAAAATGAAATTTTAATAAAGGCAACAAGGCCCGACAAATCTGAAATCATCCGCAGGATGATATCAAATCCCAGATGGGAGCAAAAGGAGAACAGAATCGACCAGTCAAGATATTCTTGGCTGGGAGATGCGGAAAATCAGAAGTAAAGGCCGTGTATTTTAATACACGGCCGAATCGGCAAAAAACAGACCGGAGAGACGGTGCGGCAATCCACGCAGCCCCACTATCCTGGGCGGTGGCACCGGCCTCCTAGCATGCCACGGGTGGAACTCCGAAGCTCCCGCGAGGACACACCAAATCGAAAAAAGACAAAACAGAAAATAACGAACAAAATGCGACCGAATACAATCTGCGGCGCATATACTAGATTAAAAAATCACAAAAAATGGCGAATTTGATGAGATCCATTCCATTGATGAGGCGTCTCAGTCTGGAGAATAGTCGTCCTCCAGAGCAGCATTTCAGCATCGTCGCCCACGCTCACGCATCATTCAGCATGTCGGTGTCAGCGTCGACGGCAGCAGGGTCGGAAATAGAATCGGCTGCGGTGACTGCATGAACAGTCTCGGCTGCGGCGACAGCATTTAAAGCTTCGCCAAGTACCTCTGACATCGGCAACACAGGTGGCTCAAATTGAGCCAACACATTTTCCACTGTGTCGTGGAATACGTCGGTTTCTTCTTCACCTTGCGGTGGCGGCAAACGAATAAACGGCTGCTCGGTATTACCGGCGTCATCTAGATACTCATCTAGATATTCATAACGGTATCGATGAAAGAACGCACGTTGGTCCTTACTCATTTTCGACTCATCCATTTTACGTAAATACGCCATCGTATTCCGTTTGTATTCTTCGGAATTCGGTTCGGCTTCATTTTCATAAGACTTTGTAGTCTTATAAAACTCAAACTCGGCGTCGGACATGCGGGAAATCGGTAATTTCACCAGATAATGTTCAACGAAGATGTCCTTCCTCTTCGGCTCTGTACTAACAGATTTAGGTCTGTTGACTTTTCGTTTCGGCGGTGCAGCATTCACAGGCTGCATATCAGCGGGAATCGGCTGTGCAACAATTGCGGGTTGCGAAGTCGCAACAATCGGCGGTGCAACATCAAGTTGTTGCTGCTCAACCGGAACGGTTGAGATCGGCGGTACAGGTGCGGGCACAGCTGGCAACTGCTGTGATTTGCCTGCAACACCCGTTTTATTAGCGGCTTTATTGTTGCCATTATTACTCGACGGTTTTAAAATATTCTTATTCTTATTCGGCTCGGTACTCGTACCTGTGGACTTAACCGTAGTCGTGTCCAACAACGACGGAGCGGATCCGAATTTTGACAACGGCACATTCGGTTTCACCACGGGAATAATAATCGGCTGTGTAATGGGAGGAAGCTTGACAGGCTGTTTCCCGCCCATCACTCCCAACTGCGGCGTTGCGGGATCCCCCGACTGATTTTTCCGAATATTTCGGAACTTCGGCTCCGGCTGTACAGTTTTGCTTCCCGTAGGAGCGTCTGGTGAATCGGGCAAAGGGCGCTTTTTATATAGCTGGCCCTTGTCAAACTGCGTCTTACGGTCGCCGTATCGTTTCATACGGGTATTAATGTCATCGTAAAAACGATCGACTTCGTCAGTGTCCATCTCGACATGACCGGCGGCAGCTAGAGTGTCTTTCAACAGCTCTGCTTCTTGCTGTTCAGTCAGCGGCTTCCCTAGCATTTCGATTAAATCCTTTAACAAGGCATATTTGGCTCGTTCTTTACTTTGGTAGATCGCCTTGTGGGCGCTATGACTACCAAGTAATGCGACAGCGATACTCATAGCGGCAAATTTCAGTCCCGTATTGTAGGGAATCGGCGTCCAATCGATATTGCGCTCATTTAATTCCTGATTCAGGTAGTGTCACCGTAGTGAGCGACTTTGCAGAAGAAAAAGAATTTTGCAGGGTCGGCTTGTGGCAGTACATACTGCATAAGGAATTTCTCAGTTACTGGATCTCCGTAAATCTTAAATTGAGAAATAATCTCAATATCAACGGCGGTGATCGGCGTGTACAAGTGCTTCTTATCGAGCACTGTACGAAGATTATTACGGCGGCTGGACGCGTACGTAATTATTTCCAACGAACGCGATAAATCGACGGTAGAATAATCGAACTCCATCATTCGATCTCTTAATCCTATCTTCCCCAAAAATGCCGCGGCATTCTGAATCATATTCTTCAGATGCAACATTTCCGGGCCGTTCGTCTTCGCGATATCGGCGACAGTAGCCAGCTTATGTACATAAATACCAAGATCGCTGGTATACTGAGTTACATCGCGCAGAATCCTATTAGGATCGATGGTCGGTTGGCGTGGTCGTCGAACACCACGATTATCGCGAGAATTACTCTCACGCGTCGGCGGTTGCTGAGATTCAGCCGGCTGATTAACATTCTGTGGTTTATTCGGCTCATTACGCTGCTGGTAGTCAGCAGATCGGATATTCGGCTGGTTTCCGCGCTGTCTGCCACGTTTCTGCAAAGCAGCGGAAGAATCAGAAATATATTTCGACATATCTTTCCCTTCGACTACAATATTTTTCCCAGAATGGGAGTGATTTGGTGACGGCTCTAATGTAAATTCAATACGATGTCGGTGACGAGCACCAAATACTGATCGGCTACTATCCGTAGAAGACGGCTCTTTAATCGACGTATTAGAATCGTCGATAGACAGACCACCTACTTGTTTCGACAGTCCGACACGCGCGACAGTCCGACACGCGCGTCTGGCTGGACATGCGACGTGCTGGGTTGCGGTTCGGCTTTACGCTGCTGTGATGCAGCTCGGCTGAGATACTGCTGTTGTGCAGTATTTCCTCGGTACCCGCGCTCATGCAGCCAAGGATCGGAAGTCCATGCACTGCTAGCACTACTCGGCGCCTGCTGTAAAAGCAGTGTATTAAACGGCTGTGTTATACATAATCGACAAGCAGGAATTATTAGGCTATTTACCTGTTCGTTCTGCTGTCGATAATACTGGTATTGTGGCTGGTTGAAAGCCACATCGGTTTGCTGCTGGTACTGCGCATATTGCGCCGGCTGCTAGTACTGCTGATAGTACTGCATCTGCTGCGGCGGCGACATGGGATTCATAGCATATCCCTGCGGCATATTACCGGTTAATTGTAATACATCTATTTCCCACTGGCTGGGAATATCACGATTTAGTGGGATACATTCCCAATCACTTAAAGAAAAAGTATCGGTCTCAGAATCAGAATTATTCACCTGATTCGTCGGCATCTGCACTTGTGCAAGATAGCTGATCGGCAGCTGCATCGGCGCAACATAATTCGGCTGTTGTGGCAAATCGGCAGGCAATGGCATATCACACCACTGCGGTTCACGAGCGGCTATGAGTTTCCGGGCTGCGTCGTTCATCCTGATACGCAGCCAAGGTTTGGCTTGGAATACCGGCTCAAAATGCGTCTCACCAAGTGTGACATACGCATCCAGGTTGCAGTTCAGGACTTCATTAACCAATCGGCTCGCGACGGTATCCTTATCCTGTTCGCTGTACAGCTTATCTCCGAAGAGACAATCGGCGCACTTTCGGCGATTAGTGTTATAACGGCAGCGATAACACTGCGTCGGCTCCATTGTATCTACAATAATTATACTGGATAATTTACCGTGATTATTCAACGCTAAATTAATCGGCCATTTAACACTATTTTATGCGATTAATCGGCAACTAATTGGAGAGCAACTAGGTACGAACCACAATTTAGTGGGGACATAATAGCGGCTTTGAAATATTTAACTATTTTATCTAATAGTTAATTTTCGGCTTGCTTCTATCAGATATTTATTTTTAAATTTATTCGGCTTGCTTGTGATTGTGCGAGAGGCACAGACCACGATTGATCGGGGAATAACAACGGCTAATAATTAATTCTACCTATTATTCGGTAATTATTATACCGCTCAATAGTAACTAATTAATTACTATCGCTAATCGGCTACATTAATTAATGAATAATTCGAAAATTAATTCAGTAATTATTCGGCAATTTAATCGAGATCTAAATCGGCTATTCACTAATTAATTCTAGATTAATAGTGAGAAATCTCTAAGTCGAAGCGACTAATAGAATTTCGGCAAGAGGTATGGACCACACAATTAGTGGGGATTTAATTCGGCGAGAGGTATGGACCTCATGATAGTGGGGATTTAATCGGCAATTATCGTACATGTACGTATCCGTTTTTATTACGGCGTACATGTAATTACAATTTTATCGGCTTCTTCTTAATATTTTTACGGCTGTGATCTTCGGCAACCTCGTTTTCGGGTTCCCACTGATCATCGTCATTGACGACTTCAGCATTATCTTCGACGGTGTTATTTGTAGCTTCAACGGCTTCTACGGTATCAGCTGGAATGAACGGCTCAGCGTTCACATTCAACCCAGTTTCGGTAGGTTTCGGCAGGGAGATCGTACTAGTTATTCCTTTACGATCCTCTTCGGTAGTGTTATAACGCTTGAGACGCTCGCAATTAACGATGCGAGTTTCTCCCGGCTTATCTTTATTTTCGATTTCAACGGCATTGGTATACGGGAAGCCAGTAACTTCCCATCTACCCCCGAATTTATCTCGGAAAGATTCGGTTTCACCCTTCTTCTTCTCTCGCTTTAGAAGAACCAGTTCACCGATCTGATAATCGTCTTCTCGACGTTTCTTATTAAAACGTTCGGCCGTTTTAATAAATTCCTCTCTCATGTAGATTTCGGCTAGCTCATGCGCTCGCGCTAAATTATGGCGAAATTCGTCCATATATTCAGCTATCGACGCATGTTCGGCTGGTATATTGGTCTTAGTGACCGTATCGGCTGGAATAACTTGTTCACGCCCGTACAACATATAATACGGCGACATGTGAGTAGTTGCGTTTTGTACTCGGTTTTTAGCGGCTATAACGAACGGGAGAATGGTATCCCAATTCTTTTCCCGTCCGTCTGCGGCGTACATTGCCAACGAGTCGGCAATAGTTTGCATCTGACGTTCGACTAAGCCTCTACCAATTGGATGGTAGGCAGCACCAAAATGATGCTGAATCTTTAAGCGGTGGTTAATCGCTTCAAGAAGCTTGTTGTGGAAATGAGTTCCACGATCGGTATTCAAAATATGCGGCGTGCCATAGGGCAGAAATACGTCGTGAATAAGGAAACTAGCAACAGTTTCCTTTTTCGCATTAGGAATCGGCTTAGCTATTACGAACTTAGTTAATTCGTCAATAGCGACGGCTATATATGTATTACCTCTTGGGGTAATCGGCAAAGGTCCTTTTAAATCGACTTGTACTCGGAACCACGGGGCTCCGATAGCTATCTGTTGTAGCTTGCCCGGCGGTGCCTTCCGTTCGGTTTTATGGTGTTGGCACAAATAACAATTGCGTACGTACTTATCGATGTCGGCAACCATGCCGTCCCAATAGTAACGAAGCGCAATTGCCTGATACGTCTTTAGTGGACCCAAATGTCCACTAGCCGGTGTATCGTGCATAGCATGCATTATATCGACACGCATATGCTTCGGCACGACGAACCGTCGATCAAGGCGGCCGTCCTTTTCGGTTAATCGATATAAAACGCCGTTCCATAACTCAAAGTATGGATCGCGTTTGATCAAATGAGTACTTTCGGCTCGGCCCTCAAGGGCATGAATACGCTTTTCGATTACAGGATCCTTATCCTGTTCGGCTCGATAATACATGAAATTATCTTCGTCTTCATCGTGTTCGGCTGGGTCGGTGATAGTGACGACTCGAATGGTCGGAGTACTAAACTTCCGATCTTTCATTTCGTCCCAGTCATCGTCGTCGGCGGTCTCGACCGGTGGTCCGACTGGATGACGGCTTAAAGCATCGGCATTGTCGCATTGTTTGCCCGGCCGATATTGAATAGTCATCTTGTGGCTACTCAACTGAAGTGCCCAACGGGTAAGGCGCCCGTTCAGGCCTTCCTTTCTCGACACAGAGCGTAACAAATTTGTTAACGCCTGATGATCGGTTTGCACATAGAAATGTGAATACTCGATAAAGTGTCGGAACTTACGGCATGCAAATACTACAGCAATACATTCCAATTCGGTAATCGGATATTTGCGTTCGGCTTCGGTTAGGAGTTTGCTAGCATATACAATCGGGTGACCATCCTGGTGTAGGATAGCTCCTATCCCTATCGTACTAGCATCGCACTCGATAACTGTCGGCTTATTCGGGTCAAATTTGACCGAAACCGGCGCATTTATCAATGCGTTTTTCAAATCGACAAACTCGGCATCATGTTCGGCTGTCCATTTGTTCTTAACGTCGATCTCACCCTTTAGTAAGCCATACATGGCTCGGGTTCGGCTAGCAAAGTCCTTAACGAACTTACGGTAATAGTTGCATAAACCAAGGAAAGATGGAAGATCTTTCTCAGTTTGCGGCTTCGGATATTGTTGAATCGCGGAGATTTTCTCCGGATCGGTTTTGATTCCGGCTTTAGACACTATGTGTCCAAGGAAGTGCAACTCGGTTTCACCGACATGGCACTTGCTCGGCTTAAGCGTGAAGCCGACCTTTACGAGGCATTCGCACATTAGTCGGATTTTACGAATCAAATCGTCAAAATCCTTTCCGGCTACAATGATATCATCTAAGTACGCAAAGATATTCTCATTGCGTACTCCGACAAGAGCCTTATTCATAGTCTCTTGAAATGTTGCCGGCCCATTACACACGCCGAAGGGCATGCGTAAAAATTCGAAAAGACCGTCCTGCGTGATGAACGCAGTCTTTTCAATTGAGTCTTCGGCCATTTGTATCTGCCAGAACCCGGCATTACAATCGACGCCTACATAATATTCATTATCGGCTACGGATTGAAGCAATTCATCTGGTGACGGCAAAGGGTAGTTATTCTTTTTCGTTGCGTCGTTCAACTTTATATAGTTGACGCAGAAACGCGTGCCGATAGTACCGTCTGGATTCTTCTTAGAAGCCAGCACAACTGGGAAACACCAGTTGCTATTTGATCGGCGAATAATACCTTTTTCGAGCAATTCTTTAACATGCTCTTCGATTATCTCCCGACCTCGCCAAGAGGTACGGTGCGGCTTACATTTAATCGGCGGGCAGTCACCCGTATCGATATGGTGCTTTACAATTGTAACGTCACCAAAAGGTCGGCGTTTAGTAGCAAAAAGATCCGGGTATTCAAGGAATACTTCCTTGATCTTCGCTATTTGTTCGGCTGTCAGCTTAGAGTTAATTTTAAACATATCGACGGCTTCTCGGATTTCTTGTTGTTCTTCCGGCGTTCGTTCGGCTAGTTTAACGGAATTAATACAGATCTCATCATCTTCTATCTCTTCATACGGCTCGAGATAGCCGATGAATTGACCTTTCTTTATCGACTTTCGGCTATTATGGAAATTGAACAATCCCAGTTCAAATTTCCCATTAGCGGGTCTTACGACACCTTCAATCGGCTTGATATGCCTCTCCATGTAAACATGTGGGCTCGGCAAGAACATAAACTTATCGGTAGAAAATTCTTCGGTTGGATCGAATCGTGCTACTACTGCAGCCATATTTATACCAGGATTGATTAGAATTTTGTCGGTAGCGAACACCTTAATCGATTGGAGGCGTGGGCTACGAGAAGTAGATTCAATAGTAGGCGACTCAGAAAATTCCCAAGTCTTATCAATAGCTGTGGGGTCAGCTGACTGATCAGGTTCAACTGATTCCCTATTAATCGGCGTAGATTCAGTATGAACTACCGGCTCTACATTCGCAATGATTAGATTTGATGCATCAAATGATTGTATACTGGATAGGGTTTCGTTTAGGTCTGGTACATCATTAGCTACAGTATCGGCATGATTCGGCTCCTTTGATTCGACATTCGCATTATTACATGCGACATCATCATTCGGTTGCGACTGTAATCTACATTCTGTAGTCGGCTCATCTTTACTGAACTCCATTACGGACGCCATTGGGTGAAAATGTGCCCGAGGCCAAGCACCGGCCAAGAAGTTAGCACCGGCCATTAGCACCGGCCAAGAAGTCCTGACCTAATAGCACTTTAGTGTCGTCGACAGTCGGCTTAATGTAGAAAGAATGGTTAATTAGTTCACCAAGTACTTTTGCAGGTACCGTGCAGTAGTGGGTTACTAAAAATCCACACATACCACCGATTCCTCTAATGTTTAGCGGCTTAACTAACGGTAGTTTTTCTAGTTTTAATTCGTCGACGAACTCACTCGAGATGAGTGATGTCTCGGCTCCAGTATCGATCATAACCATAACGGTTGTGCCTACAATGCGTGCCCACACCATTAACGGTGGCGCTCGCTTCGGCTCTGTAGTTGAATCGACATTAGAATTATCAATATTGATTTCATTTATAATCGGCTCGTTTAGATCGATCGGTTCGGTGATTCGGATACCACTTATAGTTATTATTTCAGTAGTATCCGGCATTTCACCAGGAAACCGGGGAGTACTGCCGGAAGTTACTCCCCGTTGTCGTTTTCCTGGCTACTGGCGGAGACGGCATATTCATTTTGCCGTGGCGGCGGTGAAGTTGACGTCGGCCGTGGACCATTCGACTGGCCCTGGCCTTGGCCACGCGACTGTGAATTGTTTCGGGAACGGCCGCTATTAGGCGTGCCCGTTCCACTACTGGCTTGGCTTCGGCTCCGGAAATCCCGGGCGTACCGGCGATTCCCAGTTACCGGATCATGATACGACAAATAGATTGGGTTTTCGGCTCGAGGCACGTCTTTAAACTGACATGCCTCAAAGTAGTGCCCGCAGACATCGCACTGCTGGCAATACTCAACGACTCGGCCGTTTCTCATCGGCTTCTCCAACCGTGGGGTCCGGTCAGTATTCTCGGGAATACGTCCGGCGTTCTCGGCCCACAGCTGGGAACGGTTCGACTGTTGATTATTATTGTTATTGCCGGCTGGCCTCACATTGCCATTATTATTGGCGTTACCTGTTGGCCTAACATTACCATTACCATTTCCATTACCATTATTAGCTGCTCGGTACGGTCGGCGATTGTTCCCATTATTATTGGGGCGCGGCGGGCTAGCAGCTGCTGCCGCATAGCTCACCGGCTTCGGCTGGGTCTGTACCGTACGAACGGTCACAGAGTCGGCATCTTGGTTCTTACGTTTACTACCGACCGGAATCACGTACTTTTCGGGATTGCTCGCCGTCAAGTAGCGAATCTTCTCCAAGAATTCTTCCGGCGTACGAGGATCCATGCCCTCGATTTTGTCATGCAAAGTTGCATGCGACTTTATACCCTTCATTAGAAAGGTCACGAATTGATCCGGCGTACCGGCATAACCGGCCTTGTCTCTCAGCGTCATCATCGCTTGAAAGAAACTTTCAAGCGATTCCTGACCTGGTCGGTACGTTCGATTCGTAAGTTCAGACAACGCATTTACAGAGCGTCTGGTATCTCCGAACCGCGCAACCAATTGGTTACGCCACTCCCGGTACGTAGTCGGCTTGTTTGGGGACGTGAGCAGGCCGTTGTACCAGATAACCGCCTCATCCTTCAGGCAGTAGGCCAGTTCGGCTATCTTACGCTCATCGCTTACCCATCGGTTTTCTTTTGCGGCTTGCTCAAACTTAATAAGAAAAGTATCAATATCTTCTTTGTTGCCGTTGTACGACGGCCTAGGAACCGGCTGTCGTATGGCGTCGGCTAAGTCGGCTTTCCTTAGCGGACTATTGGTTCGACTTGTTCGTTTACTTAGCTTACGCAGTTTTTCCCGCAGAGCTTCACAAATTGCCTCTGCCTCCTTATGGGAAACCTGCTGTCGGCTGATATGTTCTACTGTCGGGGCCGGCTCCATGCGGGAGTGCATGGTTTCGGGCTGGTCAGCGCGCATTCGCGTAGGCGGCCGTTCTTCATAATCGATTTGGTTTTCGGCGGCAGCTATCATCTGCTGGTGCGTTGCCAACAGGCGGTTGTACTTTTCGGCTAATATATTAAATTCCGACCGGTATCTCTCACTCGACTCTTGCAGCATAGAGATCGAAGCGAGTCGGTCGTTCGACTCTGTACTCAACTTCCCGTTCTCTTGTATAGCCTCGAGATACTGATTACGGAAGTTGGTCGACGAATCCTTTTCGGTTTTTAGTTCGGCTTGTGCTTTTTGTAGTTCGGCTTTTAGTTGATCGATCCTATTATCCCGTTGTCTAACTTGGGCAGCGAGCCCGACGGCGGCTTCGCTTGCCTTATTGTGGGAGCCTTTAGCCGTTCGTAGCTGCTCCTTTAGGTCATCCAATTCGGCTTTTATTTCGCAAATCGTCTTATTGCGTTTTGCGATATCTTGTTCGGCTTTTTCGTATCGGACTCTAAAGTCCGACACTTGGTTCTGCAATTCTACCACTGTATCGGTAGCTTGCATTAACAGGCTGAACCGGGGCCCTTTCTCTCCTGTCGGCTGTAACGGCTGAATCGGCGGGATTTTTAAGATCGGGGTCAAATCCTTGCTCAAAGCCTTGTCGATAAGGCTCGGACTGGAATGCGCCTTCGGTCTCAACGGTACTACCGTTGTCGGCTCATCCTCCTCATCCTCCGACGACTCGGGCGGCTTATTTGATTCGGGATCGCTAGTATTAATTAGCGACACTGATGACAGCGTCGATGTAATCGACTCTGTTGCGCTATCGGCTCTGTCTACACTCGGCTGTGTCTCTACTTCGATCATGGTCTCGTTCAGATCCTTAGGGACCATTGGCGAAGCCGGCTGTTCTACCGCTTCAGGTACTGGTAGATCGGCTAATGGTGCTCTTTTCGGCTTTCTCTTATTGGTTTGTAGTACTTGATGTACTACTTCCTCGCCACCGGCTACTATTTGTTTTGCTTTCCCGCGGGTAACATTGCGGGCTGCGTTATCATTAGTTTCTGTATCTTTCGGCTGATTTCGAATTAATCGATCGGCTGTTCGTAAAAGATTATTAGCGAACTGTTTCGCTTTATTCACTGGTGTTCGCTCCATATCGGCGATTTTATCAAAATATAACCGGTAATTATTACGGTTGTATTCTAATGAATGGTATGGCAAATTTAATGGTAGTTCGCTCTCAACTTCCCACGAATGGGTCAGCGAAAAATCCACTAAATTGCAAAACGATTTTCGGTCAAAGTGAAAATAATATTTTCGATTAATTTCGGCAATTTTATGATTTATAATTTCAGTACAAAATTATCGGCAATACAGTAATATTCTACCGTAATTAATTCGGTTACTTATCAGACGTTACACGATACACTTTGTATCATATAACATACGACGTTAATTAGTTTCACTAATTTATCGAATTTTCGGCTTGTATTGCAATAGCTGCAAGGTTGATGGACGGAACAGTACGGCTGCTGCCTAACACGGTAGCAGTAGCTTCCGCGTGTGATAACGATCGGCAGGTTCCACTGCAATTATCTGCAGTCGACTTTGGATTTTGACCTTGCAATTTTCGAATTTCACGACGGTTGAATCGCGGTATTTTCACCGCGATTATTTGACAAAATATCGTATAATAATCGGCAATTTATCGGCGATTGTTCCAATAAAATACGAATAATTTATCGGAAATAGACCATTCGAAAAGTACAGCAAAGTATGCAGGAGTATCGCGTACTACATACAATTGCTTCGGCGACCGTATTTCATCGGCTCTGTAGAAATACTCATAATTATTATAATCGGTTTTCGAAAGCGATAACATACAAAACGTTGACGGCTTTCGTGTACGGCTAGGTTTCGTTATTGTGGATAAATTCTAACGAATTTATCCTTCGAAAATATCAGGATTTTACGGTGATAATTCTCTGCTATTGCAGAGTTAAATTCGAGAGCAAAATCGATAAAAACATCGTTATTATCACGGCAAAGTCAACGACATTGACTACAATATGGTAGCTTGTAACGGCTACCGTAATTGATCAATAATTCGGAAATTTCCGCGATATTATTCACGGAATAATACGGCGTAATATTCTGAAAATTTCTTCAGAAACTCTCGGCTCTATCCGTTCAAGGGAATCGAATTATTGTGGTAGAATTCACGAGAAATTCTCCACAAAACGATAGCAATACGGCGGCAAAATACAGTAGCTTTCGGAGCTACTGCACGCGGCGAAATTCGATTAATTTCTAGAGCGATTGCATCTAGAATTACACGGCAATTCTCTAGAAAAATTCTAGATTCTTTCAGTAATCTAGATCGGCAGTGAGACTCAAAATTAACATCGTTAATTTGATCGGAAAACGTAGACAGGACTACGATAAACGGCGATACGGTACGACAGCTTTTAACAGCTGTTGTTCGACGACAAAATCGTAAAAACTCTAGAGAAAGCTTCTAGAATTATCGGCAAACCTTCTAGAATTATTCTAGAATTTTTCGGCTGGTTGTTTGCCACAGCAAACACGGCTTACCTGCTGCTGACGCGACAGGACTGCAGTGAGCGATGGAGGGACGGTTGGTGCTGCTTCCCGAATGCTTGTCCGAGACGCAGACGCTTTTCCGCTTCGGCTTTATCCACCGGTGAATGCCTGATGTCTGGGCTTGTTCCCGACGTATGGATGAGGCTGCTGATATCCGGTGGTGTGGTGAAATCGTTCAGGAACTCCGCTGTAGGCTGGAGGTAGCTGAACTATTTCCTGAAGGCACTCCGTAAGGCTCAATCCACCCCGTCGCTGTACGCTGCGTGTGGAATCCGGTTAGCCAAACAGAGAAATTCGGCTTTGCGCACGGTTGACGATGCGCTCAGTTCAAAGTGCGGACAATCGGCTAATTGTAGCTCACAGGGCTAATTGCCTGCTTGCTCATTAAAAAAAATCACAGACTACAGGGATGCGGAGATCGAAACCGCAATCTCCACCATGAAAGCACGCTGTGCGCGTCGCACAGGAATGTGGACGGAACAAGACGGCTGCCAAACAGATCGTTTATTAAAATGAAATTTTAATAAAGGCAACAAGGCCCGACAAATCTAAAATCATCCGCAGGATGATATCAAATCCCAGATGGGAGCAAAAGGAGAACAGAATCGACCAGTCAAGATATTCTTGGCTGGGAGATGCGGAAAATCAGAAGTGAAGGCCGTGTATTTTAATACACGGCCGAATCGGCAAAAAACAGACCGGAGAGACGGTGCGGCAATCCACGCAGCCCCACTATCCTGGGCGGTGGCACCGGCCTCCTAGCACTGTTCTCTGATGAAACATTTTACAGTACACTGGAGTTTCTTTCACATCACATACACAAAATCAAGTATATGTTAATCTGCTCTGCGTAACGCCTTTTACAACGACGATGTGTGCATCCAACGCAAATATCTTGGCGGTCTTATTTGTCTCACTTTAAAAAGAACAGAGGATTTAAAAAAATCAGCGGAGCTTATTGCTACTACAGCGCATTACAAAATAAAACATTTTTATTCCTAATTATCAGATTATCGGTTACATTCAAAATCAGCGATATCGACTTACCTAGAAAAAGTCTTTAAAATGCAAAAATAAAAGATTTGTTAGTGGCGCCATGGCAACCGCCCAAGATGACTGAGGGGCGGATGGGGCCCCGGCAGTCAGAAATTTTTTCTTTCAAAAAAAATTTTGAAAAATGGTTTTTGTATCAGAAAAATGCGATAAAAACTATCCCGAGGTCAAATTCGCTCTAGAAAGATGTCTCGAGGTCGAGGGGGGTCGCGCTAGTCACTGCTGATTATCCACCTGTGTAGTGATACAGCAGGACATCATGCAACAATATTCAGGCGCTCTGTTTTCTACCCTCTTGAACGGTTTTCCTGATTATGGCATGCAGTAATGTTGAGTACCAACGGGAGCACTGCTCTCATTTTCAGTTTTTTGACAAACGGCGTACCAAACACGGATCTATCCAACTACCAACACGACCAAATGTGGGACCAGCAATGTCGAGCCAACAAAGGCGTGTCATTTTCGTACATGTACAAAGTAGAGTTTTTAATAAATATTGCTTCAATACAATAAATAAATTGGCAAGTTTCATAAGACATAGGCATCAGTCAGAGTACCTTTTTGGCGGCTGCTGATTGCGTCGGCGAGGTTTATCAGTGTTTGTCATCGCCGATTCCGCAAGATGGTATCACGATTGATTCACTGGTTAATCAAGATTTGACTGCTAAAGCGTTAGATCAACCCGATAACTACGTTGCTGATCGTTGCCGGAAGTGTAACGCATCCGATTAGGCTGCACGTGTTGTAGCGATAACCTTTCCACTCTGCTAGAGTTGGTTAGCAATTCGGCGAGAGATGTTACACATTTCTTCGAACAGTCGCTGAAGTCTCTCAACTTGTCTCATTTCCTGCGCATTTCTAGCAATGTGACGCTTTCAAATGCAATGATCAACCCAACTTCCTGGTTCGGGATAAATAAAACGCTGTGCGTTAGTGATTGCCTCTTCACAAACGCCTTTCCTTTTCGAAGCGATTCGCCAGCTCAGTTGGACAAGTTAGTGGAATATCAAGATTTGTGGCGGCAAGAAGCATTGCTGACTGCTTTTACTGTAGTTGCCTTGTATCATCCGCATACTCCAAACTTCGGCAATGCATTCCGGGATGTGGATGGCGGGCGCCGTGTCCGTAGCGTGTCTGCTACTGTGCGGACAGTTTTTGACTTGTGAGGCGGGTATCTTTGACTTCCTGAGTTTAGACTACAAGAAAGCAGGCAACAGCGGCGGAGGAGTGTCCAGTCGCAACGAGGCACACGGCGGCGCCGGATTGGGCGGACAAGGAGGCAGCGTCTACATCGACATGAGCGGCCGTTCTAGCAGCGGCAACAGCGGATTCGAGCGGCGCAGCCACGGACGGCGAAGACGGAATGCCGACCAATCAACAACTGTTACGCCGACTTCAACGACATATGTCACATCACCGTCGTCAATTAACACGGTGCTTGCTTCTTAGGCTGCACTCTGTACTTGCGAAGATTGTATTTCTACCGCATAACGCATGCTTGATTTATGTAATATTATACCATGTAGCACAATAAAATATCGTTTATCTGTTTTATATGTATTTGTGGACGATAAACGTTTGAAAATGGAGTTTTGAAATGCTGCAACTGTCGCATTACAATCATTTTGATCAATCTAAGGAAACAAATTTGCACATCTGTTTGAGCGATTATATGCAGAAGCGTAAAATAACTCCTGATCTATCAGCAGCTCGATGTAAGCAGAAATATAGAATAGGATCTGACTCTGAAATATAGAGTAGGGTCGGACTCTTGGGCATGGAACTAACAAGCAACAGCGTGCTAATTAACAACGCAGATGTTATGTATAACAGAAACGAGGAGCAGACATCCCCTCCAGAAATTGAAATTATGGGTGTATGGGGCTGTATGTGAACCTATTATTTTAAGCCTTGCTGTACTTAAAGTAAACCCAATGTATGCATCAAAATCGTAAACAGAAAGAAGCCGGTCATCGGTTAATTCGGTTTATACAATAATTGTTACTGCCTAAATTCCACTTAATATTCTCGTTCTTAATAGTACAATAACATTCCGCTTGTACCGATATTTTCAAAATAGACACTTTATTTTATGCAGCTATGTACTGAAGCAGAAATCTTAATGTTTCAGTGCAACTTTTCTGAGCAACCAGATTTATTTGTCTGAACGATCGCTGGCTGTAGAACCATATCATATTCAGAATAAGAGATTTGCAGTGGACAGTAGACACCTGACTAACAAAAACTGCAATTTGATGCAAAAACATGCCAGTACCGCTTGTTTGCCGGTATACGTATTGCATACACTACAAAGTTCATCGGATGATGCCAAATAAAGACACCGAACGTAAGGCATCGAAGGAGCGGTGACCTTTGTTTTGAGCTTATTATAAGTTAGCATAGTGTGTCTACAGTTTAAAGGAGGCAGATGCCATCCCGATATTGAGCACAACAAACAAACAATCTATCCGAAGGAAATATATGGAAAACTGTTAAAAATTACCATTTGCGGCTTTTTAATGAGAACTTGTACGGATACAACGGTTTAGCACGCTATTATCCAGATCACAGATATGTGAATCGGAAGAACATGTGAAAAATCAATTCCAAGAATAAAATGCCGGCACTGCTTCAGGTAACCCTAGCGAAAAGCAACTTGCAGTACAAGATCGACTTGTCAATTGTCACTGAGAAAAGAATCATCGGCAATACCGACCGACGCGAAGGTCGGCTACCGGGTTGTTCCGGTTTGACAGGGTCCCACAGCGGCGGCTGCAGCACTGCGCATTGGAGGTACAGTGGCTGAGGAAGCCCCGGCATGCGGCACGCTTCCTCCGGCCATGGCTGCGCCGGTCAAAGCCGCTGCTGCCGCTTGAAGAGCGGCCGCTCATATCGATGTAGACGCTGCCTCCTTGACCTCCCTGCCCGAACCCGCCATGGGCGATGTTGGTGTTGGATCCTCCTCCACCGCCTCCGTTTCCACTGCCGCTTCCGGATAACGCAGTCAGGATGCCCAGTCCCACTCCCCCGGCAACTGTTCCCCACGCGTCACACACCAGCAAATGCCCGCAAAATAACAGATACAACACGGACACGGCCCCTGTCGTTGGCATACTGGAGTTCATTGTGAAAGTTCGGCGCGTCAAGACAATATAAATGGTGCGGAAAAAAAAGCAGAAAACTTGGCTGCTTGACTGAGAAAATTAAGCTTGGCCAAACGCTTAGACAAGCATCAGTTGCGATATAAACACCGCTTCGCTTAAGAGCGGCTTTTTATTCGTCCTCAACCAGGAAATCTGGTTAGTCAGCGAACTTGAAATCGTCATTGACATTACTCGACTAGCAGAAGAAACAAGGAAAGTGGAAGGACTTCACCGATCGTTCGAGGAAATTTGTAGTATATCTCGCAGAAATGCCAACCAGCCTACGTCAGGAGCAAAGGTAACCCAAAAATGCACGTGCAAATTTATTGGATGTGTCACACTTCCGATGCAGCTGCTATCAGCTGTGTAGTGATGCGCTGGCTGATCGAACACTACAGCATGCCGTGCAAGCAGTACACTGATCGCATCTTATCAAATGGAATCTCACGCGTAGTTCAGTAACTAAGGGTCTCTGACACTACCGGAACACAATCAGTATAAAAGCAGCAAGTCTAATGTTCAATGAAGCAGAATATTTTCTTTCCATACTTCAATCAAGTGGTAGATTAAATTGTTCCCTAACAGTATTTACCGAGTTCTGCAGTTGAGAATAGTCTCTGTCCGACAAGCATGGATTTTCCGCGGTTCAGTCATCTGGCAGTGGTAGCAGTATGCTTATGCGTTTGCTTGCAAACGAGCAATGCCTTCGATTTCGCCAAGTTGGCGGGCATCGGTTCCGGGTTGACGACGATGGGGAATGCTATCAAAGGCGGCGGAAGTGGAGGCGGAGGAGGATCCAACAACAACCAGGCACACGGCGGCATCGGATTGGGCGGACAAGGAGGCAGCGTCTTCATCGACATGAGCGGCCGTTCCGCTGCGGGTGGCGGCTTCGAGCAGCGCAGTAACGGCGCAAGGCGCTGGAAACGCGCGGAATGCCGGCACATCAACAACTACTGCCACGCCGACGAGCACTGCTGCAACGGCATCTGCCGCGTCCAAGTCGTCGGCCAACACGGCGTCTGTCTATAATATTCATTTGTCAATGATATAGTTTCTTATAATATCACCTTCCTCAGTGAAGGTTATTTGCAGTATAATTGTTCATGAAAACTGTTTTTTTCTGTGCAGGGTTTAAAGCTAGCGAGTCATTGTCGGACATGATGTTGACTTAGTGTTAACTATTAAGTGTGCTGTACAGATACTGTACTATAGCTTGGTGTAATAAAGCATTACACAACTGCTATCTACAGCTTACAACTACACATCTTGTATATACAATTGGGTCAAAATTAAATGTTTAGTTAATGATTAATTAATTATTAATATGCTACGTCAAAAACTTTATTTATGTATACGGCGAAAGAACAGTGTCATAGTTAACCTGACTGCTTACAATCATGGCAGTATGCGCAAATGACCGTTACTTTTACGTTTTTCTAAACTCCAGTCAGCACTGTCAAAATGAGAGTACCAGAATTAAGTTTTAACCTTGCCAAATGCAATGCAGGAAATTTCCTGTACTTGAAAAAAAAACAGCGAAAACCATTTTAAGAACAGCAACAAGTACGATTGAACCGGAAGTGGGCGGAGGCGTAGAATGCCTGTGATCCAGCGCAATAGCAGGAGCGGCATTTCTATACATGTATGCAATTCATTAAATGGGCTAAATGACACTAAATGTACACGAATGTACTTGTGGGCTATGTGTGTATGTACACGAATTCCGACGGGCGACGCCAGCCGACGCCGGACGTCGTGGTCGTCCGGACGCATTGGTCGGGGACCTAGGCGTGTCTCGCAAACGGTGTTGTTGTCTTTTTCATTTCTCATTTGTTCTTTACCATTTCTCAACGAAACAGTTGGTCCACATTCGTTAAGGTTATGATTCGTTATCATTTCAGCGTGGATTTTGAACCCGGTTTAACTGAAGAAGGCATAAAAACAGCTGTTACAGTTGTAACGCGGGGACACAGCAGAGAAAACAGACCAATCCAGCTAAAATTAATTCATCACACCCAGTAATAGATCTACACCTTTTAGTTAAAAGCTTTTTACGAAACTGCCCAACTGAACGGCTGACTTATTAAGTACGTACATCGTTTTAACATTTATATCCGCTGCAGACTATTACTATGTAATCAAAAGAAGATTAATGACGTACGCGGGACCGCCTTAACCCATATTTACTGTATAAACCATTGCTTTTAAGTGCTGTTAATCCATAATACATATTATTTACAGCAGCATACGATCGAAACAATATTATCGAGGTCTTTTATTTCGGTCTCGGTTTATTACCATCTCTCAAAACATTTTTTACACAAAGCTGCATATCAAAGGCGCACAAGAATTTCTCCTTCAAGTAACGCGCTGGGTAACAAACGGCGCTAAATGAATAAATTTAAAATCAACCTCTCATCCCACACCGCCGCTAAGAGATTCGGCAAAACCCGCGCGTACAGAGACGACTACAGCACTGATAGTTAATAGCACAGGGTCTGTGCAAGGTCCGGCATACGCTAAAAACGGTACGCTTCCTCCGGCCGTGACTGCGCCGCTCGAAGCCGCTCCTGGCACCTGGAGAACGACCGCTCATGTCGATGTAGACGCTGCCTCCTTGACCTCCCAAGCCGATGCCGCCATGTGCGACGTTGGTATTGGATCCTCCTCCGCCGCCTCCGCTTCCACTGCCGCTTCCGGATAATGCAGTGAGGATTCCCAGTCCCACTCCACCGGCAACCGTTCCCCACGCGTCACAAACCAGAAAATGCCCGCAAACTAACAAATACACCACCGACACGACGCTTGTCATTGATAACGAGAAATGGATTGCAAAAGTTAGGATACTGGAGCTATTGCTTGCCGCGGATACTGTTTGGTATGCTCGAGTTTCTGGCTGACTTGCAAATTGCTGCTAAGTTATGGCAAAAACGCTACGTAAAAGAAAATTAACTGTGTGAAGTAGCAATCGCTCAAGTCAGCCTTTTATGCATCAGAAACGTAGCAGTCTGGTTAGTCAGCAAATTTGATGTGCAGGAAATGACAAAAAAGTTACCGATCGTTCCATGAAGTGTGAAGTGTCTCACGCAGATATGCTACCCGGCCGACGCATGTGGAGATTAAAGATAGTCGCTAAAACACGTGCAGCATTATTAGATGTCCATCATGCTTCCGGCAGCGATCGGCTGTGTAGTGTTGGAACTTGCATAGGAGTCGTAGTCCAAAGCATCAAGAAAATAGATACTGATCGCATCTTATCAACTAGAATCTCGCGCGTAGTCAAATGACTAAGAAACGCCGGTCGCGAGGTTCGAAGTGATGGAATTACCGAAAATCTAGTTATTTGCTCCATTGACATTTGATGAGTTTTGTGCGAATATGAACGCTACCCGTAGGGTGCAGCGCCCGAGAGCCACCGCCCGCACACTGCACTAACGTACTAGTACGTGTAACATGTCTGTTTTCAGAAGACATGGGTTTCTTCACGCCCTTGATTTCCTTTCGCAATAAATTATCCTTCGTACGAAGGTTGTGGTTGTCCTATGGAAAATACATAATATACGACAGCATTTATCTGGAGTATCTGGACTTCTGGTCGAAATTTCTTTTCAGCCGACTTTTGCGCGTAGATGTATTTGCCGACCAGCGCGTAGATGTATTTCAGATTGTGATCGCCTACTTTTCTGAAATGCTGTATTAATCGGAAGGTCCCATCAACACAACAACTTGGTGACTTTTGCTTCCGCCTAGCAGGAAAGCCACGTACCACGCATTCTGCTACCGTCACTTCCGTCTCCGTACTGTCAGAATTTATGAATAGATTCTTATCGCAACACAAAATGGACCTACGATAGACGGTACGATATACGGTAGGCTCTTCTACGTCATCACGGCGTACCCTTACCGGACCGTTCGACGGTAGGATTGACGGTAGAAGGCTGAGATATCGTAATGCCTACCGTTGACATTTGCGATATAGCAACCTCCCGTAGTGGCAGTGGCATGAAGCACAACGTGTGCAGCTGCCAAATCATGCAACTTTAAAATTGTTCTGGTAGATTTTAATTCTTCTTGATTCATTAGAAAAGGATATTAGAAGAAAGATAAAATTCTAAGGAGTTTTTTGATACCAAGCGAGGGAGGTTTATCTGAAAACGAACGATTCTGCAGCCATCTGAATTTAGCATACCAAGCTTACGGAGCCGTTGAAGTACTCTGCGCGAGCTGCCATTTAAACTCCATAGGCGCCTGTGTTAAAATTCAAATGCTCGTAGAAAGGTTCATGGGCTGTTAAATCCGGATGTTTTGGTATCAAAAAATAGTTCAGAATTTTAGTTTTCATCGAGATTTCAGCTGAACGATTGTTACCATCTGCCAAAGCCTTAAAACTTATTTGAACCACAGCGTTTTCACGTCAGAGGCAGGATTGGACCGTATCGTTTACCGTCTGCGCGCTGCGATCACTCTAGCTTATCAACGGTATGGCACGATACGGTGTCCCACCGTATCGTACACCGGACCGTATATCGCTTCTGTGGGGCGATAAGAATCTAATGTGTGAATGTGTGCGACATCAAGATTAAACCGAAAACATCCATGGTTATGGAGGATAGTGGTACACATTAGCGTAATGACTGTCACTTGCCTATGAACAGTTCAAAGATTTTGCGCGGATAGCAGTAATCTCTTAGTTTACATCAGTGTGACCGGATACCATGTTGAACAGGCACGGTATACATGTTGAACAGGCACGGTATATAAGCAGTGCATTACAGTATCCTAACTGGAACGATATTTATTCGCGTTTGTCTGTGGATTGTCCAGTACTGTTATTGCACCGGATATCAACAACAGCCAGATCGAGTGGACTTACCCACCATGTACACTGCGCGTAAGCACATTCTTGCTCTGGCGTACACATGCGCTCTTGTGTATGCTCATTCCTGGACGCACGTGGCCGCTGGACGGACAGGCGGCGCTGCTGCTGCCGGGGGCCAAGCCGGAACGTTCATTTCCGCTGACGGGAGCGTGATCAACATTGCACAAGGAGGAAGTGGATTCGGAGCGCCTGGTACGAGCGTCTACGTCGACAGCAACGGACTGGTTCATACGTTTACACCCGACACGGTCGCCAGCGGCGCGGAGTGCCGGCGCGCTGGGCGCCGCTGTCTTTTCAAGCGTCACTGTTGCAGCGGTTCATGTCTTGCTCCGATTTCTGGTTATCCCGGTTTCTGCCTTTAAGGACGCCGGACGCGACAGTCCTGTGGAATATTTTCCAAACTGTTTGATGTGTTACTAATACACTGACAAAAATTGCGTCACCAGATTTTTAAAATGACGCAGAGATTCTAGCGCCGGAAAGGAAACTGTTTATTTCCTATTACGCTGAAGTGTCTTTCATTAACATGTGTCATGCCTGTGGGTCTTTCACAGTGTACAACTCGGTGATTTACAGTAGTTTCTGCGTAAAGGTACAGCGAGAAATACAGATTTCTGGGCTGCGCTGCGCTCCACACCACGGCCCGCCATGCCACTCACTTTGCGCGTTACATGCATTTGGCATAGTTGACACACGTCAAAATTTTTGTTGGTATCGTATAAACATAGGTGCTTTTGGTAAATTCGCGTTAATCTGTATTATTTATCCACTAACGCGCCAAAGATACATTGTTATTTCGGTATTGCGTTCATAAATTCGTGTTTCGGTAATACGGTATTACGAGTAAGTATGCCTATAAGCTAGTTCAGAGTTATTAAACACATAATTACACATTTATTATATTTTATCGGCAGAACTTGACCCGCACCTACTTACGTACATAAGACATCCGAAACTAATGAAAATCCAACACTTGTAAATTAATTTGTCTCATTTCGTGTGAAAAAGAGCAGCTGCCAAAGCAATTTGCGTTATTACCTCTCTATGTTGTAACTTACACGCTTTTACACCTTAACACTTCTTAAAAAAGCGCGTTCGAATAGTCAAGAGTCAAGACACTTTGAACACACTCGTGTCAGTCGTGTGGCTGCAAATCTGGCGTAACGGTCAACCGCGGAAGGCTGGCAGTCCACGTTTTATGGCCACTGTCAATCAGGGCACCCATCCACGGTTGACGGTGAGGTGTACGCAGATGGGCAACATTCCACGGTTGGCTGTTAAGTGAATCATGCTGTCGCACAATTGGCGCAGTGTTCAAAGGGTCTTGACTTTTCGAACGCGCTACCGAAGATGCTTGCTCTCTCCTCGTACCAAAAATAGGTGATAATGCCACCGTTTGTTTGATTTTTTGAAATACCAATCACGTGCTTAAATACTTAATTGCTTTCTCATTCACCCTTTTTCGTCGACGCCACGGGTAGGAAAGGAATAAACTACAGTTTTATTACGTTATTTTTCAGAAAACTGCTGCCTTTCTAATTGCAAAGCAGTAGTGAAGTATATCAGTACAGTCTTATTGTTTTGATTGATTACAGAAACAAGAGCAAGATCATTCAAACAAGAGCCCAATGCTTGAAATGAAATGGGAAGCCGAGAAGAAGTCCATGGAAGACAAAACCGGTCAACCGGATTTTAACTGTAGGCTTGTAGCAAAGCTTAACTAACAAACAGCTACCACCACCGAGATATTCAGCAGTTGCTTCCCATTCGACAGATTCCGCACCTGGTAGAATATTTTTAGTGGGTGATATTACATTGTCAGTGATGGCATACGTAAGTGCCATAAAGTACAAACTACACGTATAATGGTTTTGGCGGCTACAGAAGACTAATAAATCGGATGTGGAGGTAAGTACAGCTTCGCATTTGATTGCTTCTCAGATTTTTCTGTCAAAAGCACATTTAATACTGCCTAACCTTGTCATGCAAAGCCGATCTTTACAGTCTTTTGCGCCGATTCAACAGTTGCAGAAACATCAGCACGTGCATACCGGAACTATACCCGTAACCTCAGTACGCTCGTATCGGTTTATCTCTGCTGACATGGACAGTTTCCTGTGATACTCATTTCACTCGCTTCGTTTCAGTTTGACTATCTGCCATGGTTTATTGCCGTCAACTTCGTGCATCTCTATAGTTAGGTTGAATACTCCTTCGTGGCTGCCACCATAGACAAAAATTTTGTTATCATACGCGAATCCACAATGCCCCAGTCTCGGCTCAGATAAAGGTGGCACGATTTCTCAAATCCTACGTCGCCTGTCCAGCCGCACACAGCTAGCAGTCATACGAACCGGTTCCTTGGGCGTACCTGCTACTTCAGATATACAAGATCATTCAAACAAGGTACACATATTCGCCCACTATGACAGTGGCAAAGTCGTTTCGGCACTGTGGAAGGTCTGGCAGTCGTTTGGGTGCAAGCAGGCCAGTATTTTAGCGAAGTCGATTGCGGTTGAATTACTGATGGTCCAATAAGAGCGAACGCTCCGCCTGCTGATACTAGGGAATCAGAAGTGGACTGGCGAGTTTCCCTATAGCATATAGGGGGAAAACAGTGTCGCACTCTACATCTTCCCTGTACTGCCCCAGTCATTCCGTACGCACTTTACGTCATGGCTGAACAGGGCTTTTAAAACGCGCCACATTTATACTTGCACATTGATGCAGGTACATATACCGTGCAAACTTTATTAATTTATTCGTTTTATTAATGCGGATTGCATATCCATCGAAATATTAATAACGAACAAAACTGTTGAGTTGAGGTTATCAATCAAAATCCGAATTGTACTGAGTTCTTAACAATTATTAACATTATTGTTGGAAAAACGAATTCTGTGGATATCCGGCGCGTGACGCAGGTGGCACCGCCCGGTATGGTACCGTGATTTGGCTCACGTTTTGAGAGTTTTCGAAATCTTGTAACGTGGGGCCTTATGGGCGCCCACGTACCTTCGACGGCGAAACAGCGGAGAACCCGGATTGAGGCTTTAATGCCGAAATCTAAGGTGCGCACCGTGGCGCAGCAAACACCGACTAATGAGATCGGATCCTACAGCCAGCGCAGCTGTGCTGTAGGTCCGTCAAACACCACAGAAATGTGTGGGATGGAAATCCCCAGAAACAGCGAAACACAACGGCGAATGGCCAATCGTGAAGGCGGAGCTATCGGCCTTCACAATCTTCCAATCTTTTGATTTTCGACTTTCGGGCGAAAAAGTGGTTTCTTCTTTGCAACTTTGGTTGCAAAATGAAGAATAAGTTACGGGAATCATTTTAAGTGATAAATGTGCCGTTTTGAACCAGATTCGAGCACACTGTAAGGATTCTGCCTGTGCGACGCACAACAAAATGCATATTCTGCAGTATCACTGCAGTGATTGCAGCACTTGGTTGATTATCATTGCGCCGTATGTACAGTACTTGCATCAATGTGCAGGGATAAATGCAGCGCTTTGGAAACCCCTGTTTAGCCATAACGTGGCCGTCCATACGGATGACCGGAGCAGTACAGGGGAGAGGTAGAGTGCGGCACTGAATTCCCCCTACATAAATGCGGCATTTAACGACTGCCACTATACGTGTTAATGATTACCGTGTTTTTCGAATTAGAAGGCGTGCATGGGCGTCTAAATTTTCAAAGGTGCCTAGGGGGAGGCTTATACAGCAGAGGAGGCTGATATTGTGGAGGAGGCTTTTAGATTTTCGATGCATTTAAATTAGATATTATGGTCATATGGACGACTTCGTACACGCTAAATTTTTCGAGGCATGTTTTTTTGCTTATACGGTTATACCCACAGTATCCTGCCGTATTCCACGGTACCCTCTACGTATCCCTCATGTATCCTTACAATTTTTTGACGTCCGTTCGATTGTTGCAGTATCCCTCCGTATCTCCAATATGTATCCCACATGAACCCGGTTAAAAACCTAAGAAACCTAAGGAAACCTAAGAACACTAACATGCATCTGGCTGGCTGGTGGCTGGGTGTACGCCAGATAATTATTTAAGGAGTAATAGTAACTGCCTGGCCGAAGGTGGCTAGAAAACGGTCCGTGTAGTAATAGACAATCTATCTGCGGAGCGCCTTTAGGCAATCCGATAAGCGTTGTGACGTGGCCGCCATCATATTTTTAAGCGCAAATTTCGCGCTAGTTGTACCTTTAGGACAGAAACTGCCGAACAAGCTTGTACGTAGGTAGTTCTATGCATGAAAAGAAGTCTATATACTCGTATGATCGTATCATGTGCTTGTCTGTTCATTTGACCAGCCGGCTTCTTGGTCGATATGCAGGATCATACGAGTATCTCACAATCAGTATAACTTAGAATACATTCCTGCCAAGGTAAGCACAACCAGTTTTTCCACATGGTTAACTTTGGAGTTATCGATCGACATACGCATCTCGGCATGCTAATGTATCTATATGGAAGGCTGGAAGCACCTTGTGAAGCTACGCCAGATCGAGAATCACGGTACTCCATGCGGAAAACTGCTGTAGGCAGTTGAAACATGGAGTAATGCAGCTGAAATTGTGCTAACAGTACGTAGCGTGTCAAATTTCACATTGTAATTGTTCGATTTTAATGTTTATTGCAGTTCAGTTATTCCAGATTTAACCCATGCCATTAATTTGGAAATATCTCCTCAGATCGAACTGTTACAGGATTATGGAACTTCTCTATTTGCACTGTCTGATGTACGGTACTCGTAGTGATGAGTCGGCACCATATTTTTTGTCTGCCGCTACCGACCATTGGGGAATGTTTTCATCGCGCGGCTAGTCTCGTTACCATTATCTTGCAAGCGGTTATCCTGGATTGGTACTTAATTTACTACGGCAGCCAGGCTTCGTACGGCTGGATTGCGGCGGATTGTATCGTGGCCGCAACGTTTGTGGTATCTTATGTTTATGCAGATCTATACTTCAAAAGCCAATCATGCGAAAAAGATGCAGTGTCCGTTCCTCTACGTGCAGTAGCCATCAGCGCGGATGATACCAACAAAACCGTTGCCAATGAACAAGAGGAAGATAACCGGAATTTGACGGCAAACGACAACGTTGACGATGCGGACGATGGATATCACCAAGAGCAGCATGAAGATATTTGCCGTGTTATCGGAGAAGACAGTAATGCCCACAATAATCGAAATGTTGCCGAAAATATCGATTTATCGGACCGGCTTAATAAAGCGCGCGATGATAAAAAGATGCAGCATCTCAAAGCGGGCAGACTGCGGACGAAATACCATCTGGGAGCACTGCCGCTGGCCTACATCAGCTGGGCAATTTATTCCTCGATACTGATCGGCAAAATGCTGGTTATACTGCTGCGGCACGGCCAACAGCTGGACGTGAAACTGCTCTTCAAGTCCAACATGCTGGAGCTGGCGTTCGTCAGCACAGCGTGTGTATTTGCCTTCGTGGTGTTGGGACACAAGCAGATTCCCCGCGGACAGGAACAGCAACGAGCCGTCATCAGTTATCTGACCGGCAGAGTACTGATGGACATCATTGATTCCGTGGAATTACTGAATTTCCTGTATGATGATGGTCACGCCGAACAGCCAAAGATGCAGCCGGCGGTCAAGTATGCCATTCTGCTGTTTGTGTCCATCCAGATCTTTCTGCCGACAATTGGTTTATTCCAGCTGAGCGGCACGAATTTCGCGCATGATCGACCGCGGAAAATTTGGAAAATGATTCATCAGATGCTGAATTTATTCCTGGAAAATATTCCCTTTCTTACCATTCGTATTTATCTCTGGTCCATGAACCAGTTTACCGAAAGCACGTTTGTGTTTATTGTAAAGAATGTTTTCGAGATTACTATGAATGATTGGGATTTTGTGAGATGGCTACAAACGTGGATAACGACGAAATTATCCAGACGCGAGGGCACACCGCCCATGACAACGTAATTAAAATTCTTCTTACAAGCCCAATCAAGGCCTCCGGCCTCGGTTAGGTAAAACGAGATTGATTTTTGATTATGGTTTCAATATTATAATTTAAATATTTTAATTATTATCAATATTATGGAATTACTGATCTGCTAATATTAAGTATTGTCAGACTCGTAACAGGATGATCTACTACCATTATTGCAGTGCGAATACTATCTAAACAGTTTCCCTGAAATCACTTACTTCGTCGCGTATAGCAAACAACCTTAACACCAGTGATCCCTTATTCCAAAAAAATACCAGTGATCCCTTATTTCGAAAAAATTTTATTTTCTTTTTGTGAAATCTGCTAAGAAACAAAAAAAACAAACGGTGGAGTAGGGATTGTATACATAATAATAATAAAACGCGTTTTGCTGCTCAGTGACTCAATATTTTCCTGAGGTACTTCGAATATTGAAAATGCAGACTGCTGATCGCGCTCGATGCAGTATAATGACCGCTGGTAAGAAATGTGTCATAGTATGTAGTGCTACAGTGAATACGTTATACGTACTGAACAGGGTAATCGCAATTCGCGATATTCGACTTTTGCACCACGTGGTCGCAACGGCGTTGTCATGGAGATTGCTATGCCAACAAATTTTTTCAACCGGAAGCGACGTCTACCTACTACTAATAACTAGTAAACAACACCCATCCTTTCAAGAGATTTTGCAACAGTTTAGTTAAATGCGCTAGCAGAAGTTCGGTGGTCATTCGATCTCCTATCCTTGTCGGTTTGTCGAGAAGTTGCAATACCGGAAATAATCAACCGGAAAGGTCAACTAGCAAGAGCAAACCATTTTTTGCGAATTTTTTTCCTACAAATAATAGAACCTTTATTTCACAACTTGTACAAGCAAATTCCATTTAAACTTAAAACTCAAATATCCAGCAGCTAGAATAAATGAAAAAGCTCTTCTAGATCTTTTGAACAACGAACAGTTCCCCAAACAGAAGCGGCATTTCCGCGCTGAACTTCAACACTTTTTTGCGAATTATTTTTGATATAAGGCTATAAAAAGAATGAAAAGCCTTTCACTAAAATAAAGTGCTTGCATCCCGGTAGAAAACGCTAAGATTCTTTGGGGGTGCAAATTTTGCTGGAACTTTAAGCGAACTGCGTAATACCTTACTCAAAGCGGTAGTGTTTTCGCAGCCGTAATGCGATGGTAATCCGATCAAACGCCTATGCAACCGTTTGTACACCGGCGACGTTCGTTCGCATTACCTTTGCTGGTACTGTAATGACACAGGTTTAAGGAACGTAGGGGAGGCGTGGTCAGCGCACCCGGACCGTCGGTCTCTTTGATCCTGAAACGGGCCGACGACTCGCGTGCGCTGCCCGGCCCCTGGAGCGTTCCTTAAACCTGTGTCATTACAGTATTAGTAATTCTACGCCAATACAGTGTGCACACTACGCTAACGTATGTATTTATTGTATTCCCAGTAAATCGTTGCACATTCGTAAACTGCGCAGTCGCCATTAATCAGAACTACTAAGCCGGTCCGCCCTTCAGCCGCTGCCGTAGCTGGTCGCGTGCCGGCGGACGGAACGTGGAGAACGCTTCCGGGTACAACATCTCCCCATCTTCCGCATCCTTCTCCACAGCCTCGTGACTGACAGTAATTCTCAGATGATTTTTTCCATCCACAGGCGTAACCGAAATTGCATCTTTCACCTTTACATCCCGGTTTTCCTCCCGGGACTTTGCGACACTGGCAGGATGAGGCGCTGAATCTCAAACGTGTTACACTGATTAAGGACCTATGGCTTAACCGGAACCAACCCAGAAAAAGCAGCAAGCCTACCATTCAACGACGCAGAATATTTTCTTTCCTACTTCAAGCAACTGGGGGTTTATGTTGTTCTGTCACAGTATTTACCGAATTCTGTAGTTAAGAAGAGTCACTGTCCGACCACAATGAATTTTCAGCGGTTCAGTCATCTGGCTATGTTAGCAGTGTGTTTATGCGTTTGCTTGCAAATGAGCAGTGCCTTCGATTTTGCAAATTGGTGGGCATTGGTTCGGCCTTGACGACAATGGGGAACAAGGGCGTCGGAAGTGGAGGCGGGGGAGGGTCCAATAACAACCAGGCACACTCGGCATAATAAAGCATTGCACAAGGGTTACCTACAGCTTAAAACTACACATCTTGTATACAGTTGGGTGAAAATTAAATGTTTAAATAAGGAATAATTAATCATTGGTACGTTACGTCAAAAAATTTATTTATGTTTACGGCGAAGGAGCAGTGTCATAGTTTACCTGACTGCTTACAATCATGGCAGGGTGCGCAAATGACCATTACTTTAACATTTTTCCAAATTCCAGTCAGAACTGTCACAATGAGAATACCAAGCAAATTTCAGTTTTAACCTTGCAGGAAATTTCCTGTTTTTGAGAAAAGAACATCGAAAACCATTTTAAGAACAGTAACAAGTACGATTGAACCGGAAGAGGGCGGAGGCGCAGCGTGCCAGTGATCTAGCGCAATAGCAGGAGCGGTATTTCTATACATGTACTGTACGTACAGAGTACTTCATTCATTGAATGGGCTGATTGACAGTTGTATGTACGTATGTACAAGCCTGTACACGAATTCCGCGAAGTACACGAATTCCCCAAGGCGACGCCAGCCGACGCCGTGACGTCATGGTCGTCCGAACGCTTTAGTCGGTGACATAGGCGTGTCTCGCAAAGGTTGTCGTTGTCTTTTTCATTTGCTCTTTTCAATTCTCAACGGAACAGTTAGTACAGATTCGGTTATGATTCGGTTATCATTTCTGCGTGGATTTTGAACCCGGTTTAACTGAAGAAGCATAAAAACAACTGGAACAGTTGTAACACGGGGACACAACCGAGAAAACAGACCAATCCAGCTGAAATTAATTCTCACCACACCCCAGTAGTCGGACAAATGAACAGATCACCACCTTCTGGTTTTTTTTTTATGTTGCCGCGGATGCGGATGTTTTTTATTAACCTTGGGTATAACGTAATATACATTAATAAAGAACAGCACGATTTTTTATAACATCAAAAGTTCATTAAACTTTTCTGCTCCTTCCATTGTTCCCAAAACCGATGCTGCGTTACCCCGTTGTATCTCCAGTGATAATCTCTGACGCAAAAATTCATGGGAACGGCTTTCGCCAGTATGTTGTTTCAGTCGTTTGCCCAGCTCTTTAACAATGGCTATAGCTGACGGTCCCCATGGGCCCATTGTTTCGAAAGCTATCGGTGCAAAAATGTACCGGCCATTTAGGTAAAAATAGAGCCGCGACTTCTTTTCTTCCGCTTCCGAAGCAGCTGCACCTGCGTTAGCTGCCGTAGACTTTATGTGAGATGGTGCAACAGTGTCAACACAAGTGACGTCCCAAGCTAGGCACATTCTTCTCTGCCAGGCAAAGGTTGTGCAACCGTCTGGGCGTCTCTCGGAAGTATGTGAAGTGCCACGAGGCTCCAGTTTTGCCGGAATTCCAGCCGAAACACAAGATCGACACATAATGCTGTTCAGTGCTCCGTGTCGTGGGTGTCTACCGGCAGAGAATGCACAGGAAAGACCGTGGTGTCCGTATTTGTCGACGTGCTTCTGGCACTTCATGCATTCATGGGGTTCGCATATGGCCACACCCAGTCTGAGGCCAACGGAGATTTTTAGAGTGTCATCATCATGGAGATTGCCAATGTGGGCGGAAGGCAACGCATTTAACCAGATCCCGGCTTCCGGTCTTGACTGTGCTAGAAGGCGCGCTTTGTTAACATCATCATCGCGGTAAACCTCCAGCAGGGTGGACAAAGATACGTTGCATAGTGGTATATCCCAGGTTTTCTGTTGTTTTCGGAAATTCGGCTCAGGCAGATCGGGTTGGCAGGCGTTCTTCTTCCATAATTCGAAAGCATTTGTCAGATCAACAGTCGCAAAGCCAGGGAGCAGTGCAGACACCATATCCGATACGGAGTGAATCGAAGCCAGAAAGGCTGGAAGCGCTAATTCCTCCGACCGGCGTATGCCAATACCGCCCCTGCTGACGGGCAAACTGGCCTGTCGCCAGCATGGGTAGTCGTCGTGAGTTGTTCTGACATTACACAGAACCTGAAAACAGGAACGCACCATCTCATCTATTTCGTAGAGCTGCTGTGGGTACCTCCAAGCGTTAGGGCATCTCAGCATGTAAACAACTTTCGGCGCGCCGAGGCAATGTCTGAGAAGGTACAGCGCATGATGACGTGGCAGCAGCTGGAGTCTCTCGCAAACCTTAGTCAGTGTTGTAGCTTTCTCCGTGAGTGATGGGCCAATCGCATCGTCTAACACAGGAGCTCCAAGCAGCGTAAGGGTAGAGCTGGTCATGACGCGGAGCTGAGGGTACCGGGCAATAAAGTCAGCAATTACGTCTTGTCGAGCGTCCTCCGTCCCTCCGCAAACAAATAGTTCGCACTTCGCAATGTTTATGTCCAGCCCAATAGAATGCGCGTCTTTAACAATTCGAGCAAAATTGTCGAGGACGCTCGCAGGGGAACCGCCTAATGTCCCGTCGTCCAAAAACCAGGCGTTCAGTTCGGTGGTTAAGGTAATGACCAGAATGTGGAGAACGAGACAGAATAACAGTGGCCCCAAAGGATCTCCCTGCTGTACGCCAGACTCCGATGTTAAAATATGGTCGTCCAAAAACAGAGACGAATGATATCCGTAAACCGATTGCAGGAACGCACTGTATTCCGGAAAGTATGTACGCGCAGCGTCCAACACAGCTTCTCTGGACACGGTGTTGAATGCGTTCTTGAAGTCGACTTTCAATACGGCTTTTACGGTCTCGGGATCTGACTCGATGTATCTTCTGGTACCATGGACTATGGCCTCAGCACCACCACGTGCGTTGAATCCTAACTGCAGCGGGCAGAGGGTTGCAGTTACTTTGTCGGCTACTTTCGTACAGACAATTTTAGCGATAATACGGCGTAGCGTCAGTCCTTCTGGTTGAAAGCTTTTACGACGTTGCCCCATTGGACGGCTGACTTGTCGCAACGCTCTGACATTTATATCCGCTGAAGACTATTACTATGTAATCAGAAGATTAATGACGTACGCGGGATCGCCTAACCATTGCTTTATAGTGCTGTTATCCATATATTTTACAGCAGCATACGATCGATGCAGTAATATCGAGGTCTTTTATTTCTGTCTCGGTTTATTATCATTTCTCAAAACATTTTTTACACAAAGCTGCATATCAGAGGCGCACAAGAATTTCTCCTTCAAGTAACGCGGTGGGTAACAAACGGCGCTAAATGAATAAATTTAAATCAGCCTCTTATCCCACAACGCCGCTAAGAGATTCGGCAAAACCCGCGTGTACAGAGACGACTGCAGCACTGAAAGTTGATAGCACAGGGTCTGTACAAGGCCCGGCATACGCCGAAAACGGCACGCTTCCTCCGGCCGTGACTGCGCCGCTCGAAGCCGCTGCTGCCACCTGCAGAACGACCGCTCATGTCGATGTAGACGCTGCCTCCTTGACCGCCCAATCCGATGCCGCCATGTGCGATGTTGGTGTTGGATCCTCCTCCGCCGCCTCCGTTTCCACTGCCACTCCCGGATAACGCAGTCAGGATGCCCAGTCCCACTCCACCGGCAACCGTTCCCCACGCATCACAAACTAGAAAATGTCCGCAAACCAACAGATACACCACGGAAATTGTGCTTGCCACAGATATCGAGAAATGCATTGCGAAAGTTTGGATACAGGAGCTGTGAAAGCGTGGTAAGGGCTATTGCTTCCCGCGGATACTGATGAAAATGCTCAAGTTTCTGGGTAACTTGCAAACGGCTGCTGAGTTTAGCAAAAAACGCTTCAAAAAAAAAATAACTGAGTGAAGTAGCAATCACTCAAGCCAGCCTTTTATAGATCAGGAACAAAGCAGTCTAGTTAGTCAGTAAATTTGATGTCGTCATTTGCCTTAGCGTAACAGTGAAGGAAATGACGAAAAATTCACCGATCGTTCCACGAAGTATGAAGTGTGTCACGCAGATATGCTACTCAGCCGACGCGCGTGGAGATTCAAGATACTCGCTAAAACACGTGCAACATTATTAAATATCCATCTTACTTCCAGCAGCGATCAGCTGTGTAGTGTTGCACTGGACCCATAGTCAAAAGCATCGACAAGCAAGATACTGATTGCATCTTATCAACTGGAATCTTGCGCGTAGTCGAATGACTAAGAAACTCCGGTCGCTAGATTCCAAATGATAGAATTACCGAAAATCTACGTATTTGATCCATTCACATTGACGCGTTGCATGCGGACGAAAACGCTGCCCATAGTGCACGGTGCCCGAGAACCACCGCCGGCACACTACGATAACGTAACATACTAAACATAGTTGTCTGTTTTCAGAAAACATGGGTTCTTTCACGACGAGATATTTGCGGGTTTACGGACTGGGCCTCGCAATGAAGGTTATGGTTGTCCTTTACAAAATACATATGCGATATCAGCGGTCCAACGTAGTGGTCGAGATTTCTTTTCAGCCAATATTTTTTGCTCGACCAGCTAGCAAATGTGTTAAAGATTATGATTGCCGCTGCATTTGTGCGCATACAAGAGATTTCTGGTACAATCAGTAAAGCTTCTGCCGATGCACAGTACATTGTGATTACAACGCTTCGGCGAACTGCCTAGTTAAACTTGTCTGAAATGCTGTATTAATCGGAAGATTCCATCAACACACCAACTTAATTTTCTTCCTCCTATAACGGAAGCCCCTTACCGCTTAGGGTGCTACCGTCAAATCCGTCTCCGTACAGTCAGAATTGTGCATGTGTGCGACATCAAGATTAAACCGAAAACATCCATGATTATGGCGGATAGAGGTATACATTAGCGTAATGACTGTCGCTTGCCTATGACCAGTTTAAAGATCTTGCGCGGATAGCAGTTATCTCTTAGTTTACATCATGACGACCGGATATCAGTGTTAAACACTCACGGTATAATATAAGCAATGTAGTATTAAAACTGAACCATATTTGCGTTTATATGTCTGTGGAATTGTCCATTATTGTTATTGCACCGGATGTCACCAAAAGCTAGATCGACTGGACTCACCCACCATGTACACTACAGGAAAACACATTCTTGCTCTGGCGTACGTATGCGCTCTTGTGTGTGCTCTATCGTGGACGCACGTGGCCGCTGGACGAACGGGAGGCGCCGCTGCTGCCGGAGGCCAAGCCGGAACGTTCGTTTCCGCTGACGGGAGCGTGATCAACATTGCGCAGGGCGGCAGTGGATACGGAGGGCCCGGTACGAGCGTCTACGTCGACAGTAACGGCATGGTTCATACGTTTACACCCGGCACGGTCGCCAGCGGCACGGAGTGCCGGCGCGCTGGGAGCCGCTGTCTTTTCAAGCGTCACTGTTGCAGCGGTTCATGTCTTGCTCCGATTTCTGGTTATCCCGGTTTCTGCCTTTGAGGACGCCGGACGCGACAATCCTGTGGAATATTTTCCAGTTGTTGGATGTATTGCTAATACATCAACCCGAAATCGGTTTCTTAAAATGAGGCACAGATGTTAGCGCCGTAAAAGAAACTTTTTATTTCCTGTTACGCTGTAGTGTCTTTCAGTAACATGTGGTATGCCGGTGGGTCTTTCACAGTGTACAGTCCCGGTGATTTATTTTTTGCGTAAAGGTACAGCGAGAAATACAGGATTTCTGGGTTTCGCTACGCTCCATACCACGGCCCGCTACGCAACACACTTTACGCGTTAAATGCTTTTGTCACATGGTTGACCACGTAAAATTATGTTTGGTATCTTATAAAGGTATGTACTTCTGGCAAAATCGCGTTTATCTTTATTGTTTTTATTCACTAACGGGATTTTATTTACAGTACGTACTCGTAGTTTTATAACTTGAAACTTGTAACTTTCTTCTAACGTATGGAAGTCATATTGGCTGAGCTGTTGCCATCACCCGTGATCTCTTCCAATCTATCAAAGTACATAACCCACGTCTTTCTTCCTAGTGTATCTTAGGCCGTTTTCGAATAAAGGCATTTTCTAACACTAGCCGATATGTGGCATCCTTCCCGTGCTAGACCGTTACTAAGGAGACACCCTGATCACCTTCAGTGCGGTCCAAAACGGGACTGGCTTCGAAAATAAAGTATATCCTAAATAAAGTATATCCTGGCCATAGTAATGAAATATTGCGAACTGCATGGAGAAAATACCGTGCTATGTTCCCATGGACATTTTGGCGTAATTAGCCAGCGTACAATTAAGCTTGTCCGGTATATTCCTACGAATCAATACAGTGAAACATAAGTACAAATTCACGACGTATCTGTAGTGTTGTTGCAACTGGCATAGGGCAACTGGCATAGGGCAAATTTCGCGTTGAACATATTATGCATTCTGTATCTTTACGTATGGAATTACCGGACAAGCTGGTACAGCCGATATTCCATGAAGATGGGCACTTTTTCCGAAGATTCACATCTTCCACTTCACAAGGCTGTTCGGTTAATATGCTTCTGGGCTCATGAAATCTTTAATCAAAGGAAATTATGTTTTCATATTAATTTCAGCGAACATACTATACCGTCTTCCAAAAGGCCATTTATGGCGCGAAGGGCATGCGAAGCTAAAATAGTTACGGATTTGTGGGTCGCAAAAGTCGGTGGTATTGGAGTAACAGTGGAGATTGACGAGTCTTTCATTTAAAAAAAATACAATCATGCTTTTGTCAAACGAAAGAACGAACAGTTGGCAGTTGGAGTTATATGCAGGGAAATCAAGTAAGAGTTTATTGTTTTTGCTAATGACAGGAGTGCTGAAACATTGCTGTCAGTTATACAAGCTCCTCTTTTGGAAGGGACAATGATTATGAGCGATAAGTGGCGGGCATATTGTCGCATTGCAGGAGTGTGCTATCAGCACCTACATACAGCCAACTGAAGTTTTCCAACTTGTGACGGCAAGTGCTTTAGTATATGACCTTTCATGTGCTTAGCAACCAGCAACGAAGTGTCAGGGAGCCCTTAGCAACGAGTATATGAATGTTTACCTTCCTGACAGACAGATCAGTTAGTTCTCTCGCGCTGGTTAAATAAATATACGTATTTCGCAATACGTGACACAGCTCTAGGAACAAATACGTTACGGTAGAAAAAGAACCGTACGACGTTTTGTAACGCCAAAGTGAAACGAAACTAAAGGGCGTGCCGTCAAGAACTGAGAGAGCGGACGCTATGTCAAGATATCATTGCCAACTTATCAGAAATTCGCACTTTTTGGAATATTTTGGAAACATGACTGATTGCGACTTTTCTTTTGACTTTTCTGGCTCAAAAGTTAATTGGGAAAAATTTATACCCGAACTTAAGAAATTTGTTAACCATGTAAAGTGCCTGGAATCGAAAATCGAAGAATTGACTGTCGAAAATGTGGCCATCAAGAACCAGCTGAAATTCACTCCCTTCACAACCTTGCCAAGTCTTGCCGTGGAGCCTCCTAAGGAGAACCTTTTGTCGTCTAATGATATCGCTGAATTAAAGAACGGAGTGCAAGAGCTATGTGAACGAGTTTTCGTGATAGAATGTGGACTCGCCACTGGCGGTGAGACCCCTGCGCGGGGATACGACAGTGATGATGTGATCTCGGACCCTCTTGTTGCGCGTGTTGTTGATGAAAACTTCGGATACGCTCCGGGAAATTGGGAACTTCTGGATGAGAAGAGGAAGACGATGGAGAAAAAAGGGGCACTGTGGAAACCTCGAAAAGTTGAAGTGCCGCGGCTTGGTGCGATGAAATGTCCTGAGTTTATGCCAGCTGGCATTGAAACCCGATCGAACCCTTCGCCTATGTCATCTCCGCCAACCCATGCTTCGTATGCACATGTCGTTGCTACTAAGCGGTTGCCAAAATCTATTCGTGGATGTCAGATCTACAACGGTGCTGACGTGGAACCTCGCAATGAATTGAGCAAGACCCTGCAGTGTAAGCGAAAACCACATGCTGATTTTTGCGTGAAAGGTATTCCTCGCCTTGAAAATTCAAATTTCACCAGTGTGAAAGCATACAACAATTTCATCGCCAATCAGCTGAACAGCGAAGGAATTTCTACCAGATTCGTAAGTGTTTTTGTTCCCCACGTGGAGACAAGCGCACTGCGACGTTTGCGCGGATTGGAATATTCAAAGACGATGCTGATAAAATCCTACGACCTGAACTTTGGCCCTCCAACGTTTTCGTGCGAGAATGGGTGTACTGATTGATCTTGTTGACTATTGTGATATCCTTCGTTTTATGTTACATACTGAAATAACTTTGTTTACTGTGCATTGTGATTACGATAGCTGGAAGAATTTTTGAAAGGGGCTGTCATTTTTTGTGGCAGCTGATCTTGAACGTTTGTCTGCAACCTCGTGCAGGCGTTTACCTGATTGTTGTAGACGTTAAGCTGATTAAACAAACAAACAAACAACAAACAAGAGGAAAAGTACTATTTTATTGGATTGTTGATTGTTTGTTGTTATACTTTGCCAACTGAAAAAGTGAAGGGCGAGTGTGGTGTATTGTACAGATGTCCTTCATGTTCTCGCACATGGTTAGTAGTCTCGCCTGCTGCTGCTGTTACTTACTGTGGCGTAGTGCAGTGGCGACGATGCCACGAGATTGTCTGACCTCTGTGACCTTTGTGTCCAGCATGGCATTGTTGTTATGCTCTCGATATTCAGTTGGTTTTGTTATGCTGTCGATATTCATGATCTCATCCCCATCGAGTACAACCATGGTGGCCTTCGAATCCGGATATAACAAGTCATATTTCTACAGGCATATGTAAGTTCGTCTGCAATGACCATAAAAAATTGTGAATTAGATATTGGCGTCATCGACCCTGACGATCCACAAGAAGAAGTGCAGCCTGCTGAAATGACTGATCATACCAGTAAACGTCCGCTTGTTGCAGAGTTACCAAGCCAATCAACAAAAAAAGGGAAAACCTCAGCTGATATGATAAACATGTGTAAATTTGAACACCAAGCGCACGTATACGGTAATATTCCATCTACTTTAAAAATCAGTTCGATGACCCGCAATGGTTTGTGGGTTTTCAGTATAACTGCGTGCGGTCTTCAGAACAGATACTGTGAAGTCTTACTGTATCACTGTATTGTGTTTAGCAACCGATATTAGTCTTGTATGCAGTTGTGACTTGTGAGCGAAAGGTCGTCAGTTGAGTTTGTGAGCAGCTGAAAAGGTAATATTATTTATTGAAGTGTATAAACACGACAAAGTGGCGTGAGGATGCCCACCAAAAGTGGTAGTAGCTCACAGCAGCGGGACCAGCGCGGGAGATGATAGTTTCGATGTGTTTTCCGCAAGAACCGAGTAGGTACACGGTGACGGAGCTGTTTAAGAAACTTGAGACTGCTTACAGCAAACTGGTGAACGTACGGGCGGAACGGGCGAGTTTCATGGCTCTCAGGCAGCAGCCGAGCAAGACACTGGTGAGTTCGCGAATAAGCTGCGGGTTCAAATCAGCAAGTGCAAGTATGCAGATGCGCAGCTGGATGATCAGCTGTGTGCAGCTTTCACAGCTGGAGTGGAGAATGAGGCAACCAGAACACGTTATCAGAGTCATCTGTTGAAAAGTTTGACACACTGTTTGAGTTAGCAGTACAATACCAAGGAGGCCGCCAAATTGCGAAAGGCAAAAAACTTTCGCACGAAGGCAAGAAGAAACTACTTGTGACGTAGCAACCGTATAGTTGCCACCAATTATGGTACACTGCATGCGATGAGTGCATGACTGCGTGCTGTGAGTTGTGCAGTAAAGTACTAAGTCGTGACAGTGCCGTGAAGGTACGACTAGTGCAAAACTCCGCGAGCAAAAATGCCCGGTACGGGTAATGTGACTCCTCTGCAACTCCCGCAGCGCCCCGTGAGGAGATTGGTGGATCCGGCCTTCTGCGGTTCGCACCCGCTGTCATGACGTGGAGGTCATGGCAGTTCCGATATCGCAGCTATATTACCGATACCGCAACGAGGAAGGTTACGGACACAGATGAACAGAAGGCTATCCTGCTGGACGCCTTGGGCGTGGACGCGATGTAGATGCTGCACCCTATGGGCTTGCCGCGTAACCCGGATGACAACACCAATGCCCAGATTGTGGATAAACTGGAGGAAACATTGCTGGCGTTCTCCCACAAGCTGCGACGGAAGGCAATTAACTGGAACTTTGCCGTAGACGTGCTGGAAAAAAAACATGTCGTCGACGTTCCTGAACGGTGTGGCCAGCAATGCAACGCGTCAGCATCTCATGACCAAGGATTTCACGACGCTTGAAAAGGCTCTGGAGATGGCTCAAAAATACGAGCTGGCCAAGAACACCACGCGTCCACGGAAGTGGCTGACGTAGCCATCGTGCGCACCAATGTAGAAGGGCGTGGCCAAGGTCACAGTCAAGATCGATCGGGCCGAGCCGGGGAAAGAAGCGACGACACAGGCAAAAACCGGAGGAGTAATGGTGTACCTACCGGAGAGATCGAGCAGCCAGCCGAGGGAGGGTGCTATCAAGCGGCAAAGTGCTGTATTCGGTACTTGCTCAGTCCGAAATCCAGGTTGGTTGTGTAAAAATTTAATAGCGAGAACCGCCTGTAAGGCATGTCCGCCATTGCGGAAAAATTAGAGGCTGCCACTTCCCTGGCACCGTTTCACTACAGGAACTGCGTTACCTGATGCCATTTTATGTATTTATACGGATACCAAAACGCTTACCTGTGTTCGCTCAGGCTTGGATCTGGATAAATAAACTTCCGATTCTGCACCGTGCGCGAGCGCGAAACGATGCAATTCAGTCTTCGTTAAAGGCATAGTTTTGCCTGGATAATAAAAAGCAATGTGCTACTCAATGACTCATCATTTTCCTGTGGTATTGATAATGCAGACAGTTGCTCGCGCTCGATGCAGTAATGTGGTTAACAGGTAGTAAGAAATTTATTACTGCCACATATACTGAACGTGCTACACTGAACAGAGTACTTTCACTACTTTGAATTCGAGATATTCGGCTTTGCACCGCTTGTTAGCAACGTCGTTGTCATGGAGATTGTTATGCCGACAATCGGTGTGCAGCACTTTACGGTCGGTGAACATTAAATCGTATCCACCATGTATTTTACTTTTTGTTGGTCACGGCCTCTACGGATGGAGCGCACCAATTACAGACGCTACTGACGCTGGGATAGCAGACAGCGTCGTACAGGTTGATGATTGTACGAGAATTGTTCTGCTTATGTTGCCGCTAATTGGTAGATAACTGCTAGCTTCTATGACTCACTAGCGCCAGATTGATCCCATGTTAATTGCGGCGTTATCTCTCTTGAATTTCGATGTGCAATTCAGTCTTGACTGGAACATCTTTGAAATTGCAATTAAATAATAACATCCTGAATCTGAGATCTCTCGTGTCTTCTAGTAGCGAAAGCATTAGCGTGTACCTACCGGAAGTCACATCCCTTTTAATTAATCTGGATAATTACATCTTCCAGAACTCAGTCGTGCACGTAGGAATAGGTAACAGTTTGGTAAGTAGAACTTCGACATAAGAAAACATTTTACTTTCTTATTTTCCCACTTTGTCGATTGAGTAAGGTTTGGTCATCTAGTGCGGTAGTCGTAGTGCGACTTCCGCATAGCATGTCACTATTATTTTACAAGAAAGGAGATCTTTTGGAACTCAGACTCTGGAAACGTGCCCGGCTAGTACTGTATATGAAAATGTAGTGCTTGACATCCTAAGTAAACCCTAAGCACTTGGGTGTCCTTCCATTTTGCCAACGGGACATTTCGCCAACCGTGAACCTTTAATAAGTATCACAAGTACAAACTGAGTAGTGACTACTAAAATAAAATTCACAACAAAAACACTTCCTCTGTGCTATCCTGGTCATGCTGTACTGCTGATCGCTCACAATTCAGTAACGAGCGGGTTTGTCTGAGAACGTAATGTTGGACTAAAAGCTAACGCCCAACTTGATATTTGTATGGAACGGCAGTACAGCGAGAAGCAGCACGTTAACGCTGGTGGCCGGTATTTGAGGCAGTAAAAGAATGACCCGTTACTGGGACACGAAATATTAAAGGAAAGCAGGCAAAAAACATTTTTACAGCTAAGTGCGCGAACATATAGTCACACTGCCACAGCTAGGAGTTCGGTTTTCATTCTGCTGCGCTTGTCTAAAAAAGCCATGTCGGTCTGTTAAGAAGCTGTAATGCCAAAAAAGGTCAACTAGCCAAAGCAAACCGTTATTTGCGAGCTCGGTGAGACTAATTTACGCTATAAAGCAATAGAAATTATGGAAACCTTTCACTCCAATAAAGTGCTTGCATCCAGGTGGAAAAACGCAAAGGTTATTCGGAGGGGCACATTTTTACTGGAACGGCACACGAAATTGCATAATACTGTACTCAAAGCCGTAGTGTTTTCGCAGCCGGACGGTTTCTGTCGCAGTGCGATGGTAATCCAATCAAGCGCACATGCAAACGTTCGGACGCCGGCGACGTTTCTTCGCAGGTCTCAAAAGTTTGTAGTGCGCCTGGTTACGCAGACACACGCCGGCAGAACCGTTCAGGTAGAACTCTGATCCACACACTGAAAAGCATATAAGGAAAGCTCGGTGTGAGGGCAATCAACAGCGGATCAGTTTCCTGGTTTCCCATTCCGTGTTCAGTAATGCTCAAGATAGAAAGATACTGCTAGTAAAGTTACCAATAATCGTCTAGTTAACCACCAGACGAGCTTCTCACAACGAGATACAGCTATAATAGGACTAAAAAGACGCATAATCCCACCCACAGCATTCCGAACGCATGCGGCGCAGTGCGCTGTACGACTCATGGTCAGCTGAAATATCCGGTTGTCGTACAAGTGCACTTGCCACGTGCGTACGGATATCTGGGTATGGGGTTATGCGTCTTTTTAGTCCTAAGCTGTAATTACACGCCCAGGTTATGTATACCAAGTTTGGTAGTGGCACATCTGCCGCAGGGATAACGTACTGCTCCTGTTATTATTCGTTCAACTGTCAACAAAAACGTTCGCTGGAACTGGCAAACCGGTAAGCTGCTACGTTGCACAATGTAATTTGAATTCTTGAAAAGGAAAAATCAGAAATTCTTTCCTTCATGGCGCAGCTGGAACGTTTATTTGCTAATCACTTACGCACGTCACCCTTGCGATCCATATACTGTAGTGCACGTCTATCTAGCGCCAAGTGGAACTGCCACCTTTTAATAACAGTTAGGAAGGTCGGCGCGGCGTCCGAACGGTTCAAAAGGATTCCTGTATTTCATACTCGTATTTAAGTATACTGCAATTGTCGGTATTAGTAATTCTATGCTAATAAAGTTTGCACACTACGTTACCCAATAACAATACAAGTTACCCAATACAAGTGTGATATCACTCATGCATGCACACCATAACCGGCTCAGCGAAATTTTTATTCAATTTAGACACACTTATCTATTTATTTATTTTTTCACTAGCAGACCCCGCGCAAATTGCGCGGAATAATTAATCCGATGGACAAATCATAACCTTGTACAAAAATTAAAACTCATCACTGCAGCCTGCAGGTAAAGTCTAGGTTTTATTTTAGGAAATGGCTATAGGCACCACTTTTCACCCACCTTTATCTACAGGCATCCCCTTTCGTACCCACTTTGAGTCAAAGTGGGCACCACTTTTCGATTAATTAATCCCTGCACCCCGTCGCGTGCGAAAGCTATAAGCTGACCCTTTGTTGTCCTGTGCTACGTTTTAACTATTAAGACCGAATTTCGTGACCTAGCTAAGAATTTTCAGGTCATATGCACTATCGGCTTCAGATTTTTTCTCTTGTAATACATGCAAACTCTCCAGCAGAACTGATATTGCTCTGTATTCATATTGTCCGACAGTTCTTTAATAAGTAGCCCATCCGAAGATCATCCACGATCTGACAATGACCTGGTGTACCTGAAGGCTACCCAGCAGTTACCCGGCCTTTTTGGCTTTTCCGCATTCCAAGTTGCTTTCAAGCGGCATCAAAGAGAAACGTTCCAAACATTCGTAGTCAAACGATGTGATCTGCGGTATGCTATCCGATCATCCAAACCGGCCCCTTGTCGATGTGGTCCCTACTCCCTTGGTCCCTGGTACACTTTTTTATGTGAATGCCTGACCTAGTCACATGTCAGATTGTCGAAAAAATTTTTGTGAACCCAAAAAACTGCCAAAAAACTAAAAATAGGCACCTATAGTCGGCGGAAAAATACCGGGTGCGAGAACTATCTAGATAACTGAAAATGGGTGCCTACAGGGTGCAACAGGAGGTGCCTATAGCAAACGGTGGTAAAAGGGGTACGCCTATAGTACCACCCTTTATTTTATGGACGAAGCGTAAAATTCTACAATATACCAAAGTCCAGAGATGACGATAATGTCTACTGAAAAATTTGGCTGTCGCTTTAATTGACTGTGGAGATTATCTCAAACCTAAAATGCGAAATTTTGCGTGTTAAAGCGGAGAAATTTGCTCATTAGTTTTCCATCTATTTTATTTTCCAGATCACTTATCCAGTCATTTAAATTTCGTGCACCTGTTGAAGAGAGCATCCGTAATTTATTAGAAGTTGCTCTCCGTTCCCATTTTTGTCATTCTGCGCTTTTTTAAGCTGTAGAGCCGTAGACTTTCCGATAACAGTTTACTTGTACTTTAAATCCCAATTTGAATACTGACACCAATGGTGCCCTTTATACCACCTGGCCAGCTAAACGATCAGTACACAAACAGAGTAACTGTTCTTCTTGCTATCGCCGTTTCTTTTTTACCATTGCCCTTACCACAGAACACATTCGCACGCTTTAAATTTAAATAAGAACAAACGCATTTCGTTGGGTTTCCATCTTCGCTTTTACGGTAATTTTTCTTCAAAGCGAGAACTTTAAGCGAAATTCTTACATGCTTGCTGCTTCGCGGGCTCCGCTTGCGCCGCAGCTCGGCGTCGCCTGCTACTTCGCTTTCCAGCATGCTACCGATGTACAGCGAACTGAAAAATTCATTTGTCCTTTTTTACTTAACAATGCAGCATTCCGCCTTACATAGTACAATTCGCTCCACATTCAGTTCCACCCCACCCATTTTTAAACCGAACATGATTTAGCTTGTGCAGAAAGTTGGATTTGCATTGATATGTATCAGACGTTCTTTAATCCAAACACCACGTAACATGCGAAGCAAACAGCTTGCTGTTCTTCGAAGCAAATCTTAAATATTCCAAGTTCCCCGTATGTCTTTCTCAACACCACCTTATCTATTGAAACCAAAAAAGTAGCAAATTTCCCTTAAATCGCAGGCAGTTCAGCCAAGAAAGGCAATCGCGCCCGCCCGGGAAGGCATTTCACAGCGTAGTTAAGCGGAAACTAAATAAACCACTGCGGGGGTCAGGTACGTTTTAAAATCAGACTTCAGAACCATCCTACTGACGCATAATCATAATCTTCGCGGCTATTTTGTCTTCTTTCTTTCGCTTCATTTTATTTTTCAAAACTAAATTTGATGAGAAATATACATTAAAAACGATGGAATGTTATCTGTTATAGAACGTTAAGTTCCTTCCATCTGCATCGAAACTCGCAAAAAAGCGTGTTGGCTGTTGAGACAGTGATGGACTGGTCGATTTAGCAGTGGTGGGTTCTTAGCTTTTCCCATAGACTTTGTATGTTAATGTTTTTGAAAGTTTTCTTTCAAACTTATTTTCTTCAAAAACTGATTTGTGATGGCTAACCTACACTTTAAGGGCTATCGAATGATACATTGTCACGGCAGTTTGGATCAGTGCGTCGAGCTGACGGACTCAACAAAGATTAAGGCTTACGCGATTATTATATAGAGATAAGCGAAGTGATTTTCCAGCTGGCGTGAAGGCAACAGCTATTAAACACGTCCAAGCTCCATGGTAATAGTCATAAATCTCTATTTAAAAAAGTAAGAAGTAGCGTGTATGTCGATTTGTAGTATTGTGTCGGATTCCGCGGGACATATTCTGCTTTCTATCTAAAAATGCGTAAAAATGCCGGTATAGATAGAGTTTTGTGCTGCAAAATGACCGACGTACTGGCCCGAATAAAAGCGATACATGAAAGAAGTCGCTTGATTCGAAGAACCAAACCACCGAAAAGCTACTTGTTCCATTGACCGGAAAGTTATGTACACCGGCCGTTACGTACGATTACGCGGGAGTAAAAACCTGGCCCGCCCAACGCCCGAAAAACATTCTCGTGAACTCTACTTTAACGTAGCCTATCAGTATCTGCCCACAAAAAACATCGGTTCTTTCACGTCTTTAATTCGCGGAATATCGAAGGTTACTAGTTTCGGATGCAGCCAATGGCTGGCAGCTCATGCTGAAATCTGGCCATATTCCGTGTTCCACAAGCCGTGCAGGGCGTTCGTGACAATCGTGTGGTTGTTCTATGGACCATATACGACAGAAAATGTGCAGTAGGCCCGATCAATCCTAGCTAATCTTCTCAAGAAAGATATCGCGAAATAAAATGTGAAAGGAGAATGCGTCACCGATGGATGACACACAGCAAAAAATACAAATGCGTTGGACCAGTAATAAGCAGTGGATCACCAGAGAAAACGCAAGCACTGACTGTTAAATGAATCGTGCTGCGTACACACAAACGAATTGTACAGCAGGGCCGCAGGCACGTTTTAATCCGCATGCTTGAGGTGTCATTAATTAATGCAATAATTTACAACTTAACTGAAGACCCTACTTCAGCAAAAACATCTGCCAAATGTTTAGCCAGGTCTGATCAGCACTAGTGTAGCGTTCAAGATTTCTTTTCTGTCGATGTTTTCCCGACCACCGAGCTGATCTGTTTAGATAATGATTACAACTAGTCAAGTACCAGCCGTATGTCCACCAGACGTTTCTGGTACAATCAGCGCAGCTCTCGCAAATGTTTTACAACAGTCTCACGGTGATAACAACGTTTTAGCAAGCCATTAACTTTTCTGGAATGCTGCATTTATCAGAAGGTTCCATCATGCAAACCACCACTGTGTCAGGTATACCACCTGGAACGGAAGCAGCGTAAGAGGATGACGCTACCGTCACTTCCGTCTCAGCATTCCCGTGCATGATCGAGATTACAGCCGATACAATCCGTTTGCTTACTTGATTATCGTTGGTACACATCAATGTTACGTGTCATTTGACAACAATATGACCAGTTTACAGATAGCAGTTATCTCCAAGTGTACATCAATTTGACCGGATACTAGTGTTCACCAAGCATGGTATATAAGCACTGTGGTATTCTAGCCGGAACGATACTAATTTATTTTATTTGTCAGTTTTCGAGTATCGGATAATCCGTTATTAAGGAACTTTAACTTAAGCCTGGTCGATTCAAGTAAACCGCCATGTATACCGTACGAAAGCACATTCTTACTCTTGGGTGTTTATGCGTTCTTATGTATTCTCAATCCTGGACGTCGGTGGCCGCTGGACGGACAGGTGGCGCTGCGGTTGCCGCAGGTCACGCCGGAACGTTCCTTTCCGGTGACGGGAGCGTGCTTAACATTGCGCAGGGCGGCAGTGGATACGGAGCGCCCGGTATAAGCGTCTACGTCGACAGCAACGGAATGGTCCATACGTTTACGCCCGGCGCGGTCGCTAGCGGCACTGAATGCCGGCGCGTTGGGAGCCGCTGTCTTTTTAGCCATCACTGTTGCAGGTTCGTGCCTTGCTCCGATTTCCGGCTATCCCGGTTTCTGTCGATAATAGCACCTGATGCGCCCAATTCTGCTCGGTACTTTCGCTATCGTTTTGCGTTGTTCTTAGGAATATCACGGTTTTCATTGCCGTGGAACGATGGATTTAACTGCGTTCAATTAAGCGCTATTAGTACTGCAGTAACGAAAATTCCGAATCTTTCGATGAATACTTTTGTGTCAGTGACGCAAATGCTCGCTACTGAGAAAATGGTTTGTGCGCGTAACATTTCATTGTACAGGAATAAGTGGAACCAAAGTCTACTACTGTAGTCCGTCTTCTTCTTTCTGCCGCTCTATCTGCAACTTGTCGATGTTAAAGGACAAAAATGTAATTAGCGTTGCCTCTAACTAAATGGAGTTGAGGAGATGGTGTAATAGAGTAGCTTCGAAGATTCAGCTGAACCGTTTCTCCTGCCCATTATGATAGGCAGGCACCATTCAATAATCCCAGACAGCGCATTATTTAAGTGCATTGTCTTATCAGACTGCCTGCAATATAACAATCTCTGCAAGCGGGCAAACCTTTTCTACGATGGCATTATATTATTTCTTGCGGCCAATGTCAAAAGGAGGAAGGAAATTTTAGAGGAAGGAAATTTTGTGTGGTCAAAAGGAGGAAGGAAGTTTTAGAGGAAGGAAACTTTTCTGGGTCAAAAGGAGGAAGGAAAGTTTTCGGGTCAAAAGGAGGAAGGAAAGTTTTCGGGTCAAAAAGATAAAGGAGTTTTTTCAGGCAAAAATCAAAAATTTTCTGGTGAAAAGGACGATCGCAGGCATTGGAGATTTCGTTTCTTCTCTTCTGCTATTTTAAAGAAAGGTTACCTAAGTTTAATTTTAATAGCAATCGTAAATGTCTGAATAGATTCTTCTGAATGGTCTGAATACTTTCTTTTTCTAAGCACCGCACGCATGTGAAACACGCATTTCACAAAATATTATATAAAAATATTAAAATAGCAAACTATTGCCCAATCGCTATTGAAGTAGCGCATAATACTGTAGGTCTGCCGTGCACTTTACCACAGCGAGCACTGTATATCGGTATGACATAACATAATACGCGCGCCGCGAAGCCAGATGCAAGCGGCAAACAAATTCACGAACAAAAGCTTTTCACGATAATAAGAAAGTGTGATCTTGACTGATCCCTTTGGTGCTCCTCAACACAACCAAACTTTCCCATGCCCAGACCCACACAGCTGACGAGGAACAGCAGCAGTCTAGCCGGTAGCCGGGTAAAGCGCACATGGGCGCCTTCTACACGCAGCTTTACTCATGCTGTTTTTCTGTTCACAAAGAAAATGGTTGAATTTTACCTATACGGAACATATAGAATTGCTTTTTACCTGCTCATTATTAAAAGTTTTACCAACTAAATAATGCTAGGGAGCTACACATTTATCCAGGATGGAAGGTTATGAAGCAGTTGAAACTGACGACGACAGTGGCGGTGAAGATCTACCTCCAGCCTAAGGACATTATTTTGGCATTATTTTATGTCATTTTCTTGCATTTAAAATTTACTGGCATAAGTTGAGCCAAACTTTACCTGAATCAAGCTTTTTATTTATTTATATCTGCAATGCCGAAGGCAGTATATAAAGTACTATGCTCGTACTAAACAAAGTTAACAATCAGGATGTACTTCGAGGCAAACAAAAGCTACATAACCATAATAATTTTGAGTGGAATGAAAATGCACCTAATTACTTGTTAGTTTTTTTTATTTCTTTATATTATTGAAACGTACTTTCCTGATACCGATTCGATGAAAACAGTACGAAAATAACAATAGCTTGCATAGTTGTGTGTTAGCAATTACCGTACGACCTATAAATTTACATATGTTTCGAAGCGTTACCGAGAGTTGGGTTATTAAAATTTCATTCGATAAAAATTCTACTGTTGCATGTTTTGTACAACGAGATAACTGGCGTTATACTCGTACGCTATGACCACTGATTACTGCCGTTATGCATTACGATTTACGCACGTACGATCCACAAAGTTAATTATCCACTTACTAAATTAAATTAAAAATTTTACCATATTTTTTGAAATTTTCCTTCCTCTTTTTGACCCGAAAAATTCCTTCCTCCTTTTGACCCCGAAAAGTTTCCTTCCTCTAAAATTTCCTTCCTCCTTTTGACCACACAAAATTTCCTTCCTCTAAAATTTCCTTCCTCCTTTTGACCACACAAAATTTCCTTCCTCTAAAATTTCCTTCCTCTTTTTGACATTGGCCATTTCTTGCTCGTTTCTTATGCAACATGTCAAACCTTTTATTCAATGGCATTACACTGTATGTACATGGCAACACACTATACGTGATACTAAATTTTGCTGGTACTGATTAAAGTTCAGTTTGCAGCACCATCACATCTTGCAGAAGAAAACTTGTTTATTTTTGATAAATTGTGACTGCAATGGTTATGCTAGGCGAATTGATACTGCATTAAATAGTACAGCGTGGTTCTGAATTGGAAATTTTTAATCTTGTTTGTGTTTCGTTTAAATGTTGATTGTAAACACATGAACTTGTTGATGCAGGCCGAATAATAGAATAATGGGCAGTTTTGAACAGCAACTATACAAGTACTTGTATTAGGTAAGTGTTTATTGGGCAATAGCCGCCATAACAACAAAAGTGCAAGCGCGGACACACTACTTTACAGTTAAAATTTAAACATTAAAAAAACAACCAAAATCTCTATCCGCCCGCGGGTTAAAAGGCAACGTACTTAACACAGCAGTAGCATTTCCCTTAATGACAGCCAAACTAAAACGTTGCTTCATAAAAGCAGTAGAACGCGCTTCTCCAGTTAATTCACGAGTTTTAAGGCCCATAAAATGTACAAATTCACTTAAAGCTAGGCCAAAGACACCGAACGTTTCAACAACTAAGGGATAGAAAAGGTGTCTGCTTTCCAGTGGAGAGTACTGCCGTCGCTTCTCATTTTCTGCCAGGTGGGCCACACTTCCTGCCTTCTTCGAACTTCCGTGGACATGGGAATCGGCTACTGTGCACCAACTTGTGACATCCCATACAACAGACTTTCCTTGCCGGACTGGAATAAGCGTCATGCCGTCAGGTCGAATCGCCGCACTTGGTGATAGGCCTGTTGGTTCCAGTTGACATGGGAATCCTGCACTCTCGCAACAGTTTTTGGCAATACTGTTCATTTCTCTATCTATGTCTGGCCCATCGCCCTTTCGTTGATTTATTGCAGGAAAGCCCGCGATGACCATTCGTTTCCACTAATTCGCCACATGCCACGCAGTTATGAGCTGTCACTACGGGCAATCCAAAACGTAATGCCACTCCTACTCTGGCTTCTTCATCTCGTAAAAACGTTCCAAGACAAGGCGCCGGTAATGCATTCAGCCAGGCCCCAGAATCTCTGCTAAATGCAGCCAACAATACGGCTCTTGCGCGCTCATTACCAACCGTTGATAACATCAGTTTTGATACATCCCTGTCAATCATCGGTACATCCCACACGTACTGAAACTTTCGCACACAATCTTCTGGTAGCGAGCAGTGTGTCATCTGAAGCCAGTTCTCTACAGCCGATTGCGTCATATGGTCACCAGATGGCGCGCAAAATCTGGAAACGAGAGGCTGCACAGCGTACACCGATGCCAACTTGTATTATTTGTATGTGCTCACAGAATAGAGAACCATGGCACACCGTAGGGTATGTCATATTCTTTAATAGAGAACCATGGCACACCGTTGCTCTCAGGATAGAAAGCCATGTACGTAATGTCTCTATTACACCATCCCATCTCTGCGTAATGGAGTTTTGTTAACATACGGTTTCAAGTTAATCAGCTACGCTTGAGAGAAATCTCACTGTCTGCTATATATGTAATTACACTATGGTGGAACGTGATCCGTAATGAGTACATAGATCGAAAACATATTTGTGTACCTTTACTGGCTTTACAGACCCATCATCTCGCACTTGTATTAAACATTGACCAGTAACAGTTTGAAAACATGTGAAGACAGCTTATGTAGTCCAGATAGTTAACTGTTGGACATTCTTCTGGGATCCATTAATTACGTACGCAGCCATGGCGCACCAATTTCATCTGCTTAGTTCCGTAAGCTACCAAAGCGTCATGAGCCAACGCCGATATCGTATTATCGCCTGCAATCGCCGATAAGCATCGGCGATTCCACAGCCGTCCAAGCGCTACTTAAGACCTGCGCCTAATATCGCTGCCTTTCTGAATTTGCCCTAATTCGTTCCCAGTTCAATAATTAATAGTATAACATTTGTTGAAAAAATTAATACAAGGCATAATTTTGTCCACCGAGAAAAATGGCGCCTTCGGTTTCTCTTGTTGTTACTCTGTCGGCGTTTATGCCTTCTCTCGCTCTATCCGATAAACAGCGAGGCCTTCGATTCTGCGGAACTGGACAGCATGGGCTCCGGATTGCCCCGCATGCCGAAACGTATGCAGCCGACCGGAAAATCTTCAGGCGGAGGATTCACCACCTATGTTGCCAATGGAGGACAGGGAGGCTGAGGCATCTTCGGTGTCGGGTTGGGAGGAAAGGGAGGCACTATCAACTTCAATGGGCGTGGTTAAGAGGGGCGGGAGAGTGCCGCGGAATGCCGGCACATCAACAACTACTGCTACTTCAACGAGCACTGCTGCAACAGCAACTGCTACGTCCGCTTCCCCGGCCAACACGGCGTCTGTCTCTAAAAGCGTCTCACGTTTTTGTCATCCATAATGCTCCAGTGTATGCATTGCTATTTTGCTTACGCGTAAAAAGCGTACATGGACATTTGTATTCACGATCAGTATCGCTCCACCGCTTACTTACTTTGCCCTTTTACGCTGCAGCGAAAATTTACACTGTATGCGAAAATCTGTATTGTGAAACGTGAATCATACGGAAAATGCGAGTTTAACAGAGTTTCTGTACTGCCGACCGCGTTACATTTGTTGCGGGCCATTCTGTTAGTATACTAATTAAACTTTCTCCATTTTACACCCCTTACTGTTACTTACTACTACTATTTACTTCTCATGAGGTGGCTGCTCTTACGTTTACATTCCTGTTTTGCTGTCTACTTACGTTTTACTTCATTAGTAAATCGCAAAATTGGCTTACTAAGTAAGGTTTGCTGTTTACTATACCCATAAAAGCAACCCAGTCATTCGACTACTCACAACCAATAACTTTGATGGTATAGTGGAACAACCTAGCTCTCATATACAAGAACTAATACAGCATACTCGTCTGGCTTTTGTTTTCATTCCAGTTGGCATGTTATGCTGGATTTGTACGGCGTCGGTCTCTACTACGTCATCATAATTATACGTTCAACTTTCAAGATAAACAAGAAGAAAGCATACAAGCTTGTCCGGTATTTTCTGACGATTAATGCAGCGAAATATACAAATTTGCTTGTTACGCCAAAATCCAAACAACGGGGCGCTAAGCCACACTGCTTACACAAGTAACATGCGTTTGGCTGGCTGGTGGGTCGGTGCACGTATTTTAATGAGTACAATCGTTATTGCCTGATGGATGGTGCTAGAGAACGGTAGGTGCAGTAAGCGGCAATCTAACTGCGGAGCGCATTTAGGCAATTTGATAAACGTAGTGAAGTAGCCATCGTTATAAGCGCAGACTTCGCGCTAGCTGTCTGTACCTTTACGTAGGAAATTACCGGACAAGCTTGCACACCATACTACGTACTATTCGTCCGGTATCGATCAGCATTCAGCAGCACCCTGATTAGTACATTGACGAAAAAGTATTATAGATTGCACCAATAAGGATTACGGTGTAGCAATTACATCACCTGCAATCAAGACGGAAATGACGCAAAAAAATTGACGGAAAAGAGGAAGTACAGTATTTTTAGCAGCAGCTTGTGATCAGTACTGAATCCAGCATTGCCTTACAAGAAATGCATTTTTGACTGCAGAATTGTCTGGGTGTTTTGGCGTAATGGTTGATGTTTTTAAAAATCACAGTAACCTTCTTTTCAGTTCCTCTAACCGTGGCCGACACGGGTCGCCTTTACCGTACGGCAACGCCGCTTCCGGCGAATTTACGGGCCTCCGTGGCGGCCTTGACAGTCTATTTGGCACGAAGGGCTATCGTGCTCCGGACGGTAGCAACAGCTACCAGCGGCGTAATCTGTATTTTAGTCGGCGGAAGAGTGTGGAATGTCGGCATATCAACGACTACTTCGATGTGCCGGCATACCGCACGCTTCCACCGCCCAAACTAAAATCAGGGTAGCTTCGCGATGCCGTTTCATCAGTACACGATAATATATCGCTCAGGTCAGCTGCTGTTTTAGTTTTTAAAAAAGGCGAGTCATTGCCACAACCTGCTGGTTGATGGCGCTACAGTCACATCCGTCTCAGGATAGTCAGAATTGTGGATTTGTGTAAATCGTTTTATCAAAATTAAACCGACTACATCAGTCCATTTACTAGTACCTGTACGTGGTTATATTTGGTACACGTTAGTGCAATGATTGTGTCATTTGCCTATGACCAGTTTGAAGGTCTTATGCAGATAGCACTTATCTCTTAGTTTAGATCAATATGACCGGATACCAGTGCTGACCAGGCACGATATTATAAGCATCGCGGTATTCTAGCTGGAATGACTAATTTGCGCTTATTTCTCTGCTGGTTCTCGCGCACAGGTTAATCTACTATTCACTAGATACGAACTGGAGCCAGATCGGCTTGAGTTAACCATCATAAATACCGTACGGTACCACGTTCTTATTCTGGCGTACATATGCGCTTGTAGCCGGCAGGAAGGGTTGACGGGTTGATGGTTGACGTTCAATGAAGGTCATCAACCTTTCTGCCATAGCGCATCAACCTTTCCCTAAAGGTCATCAACCTTTCTGCCAGAGCGCATCAACCTTTCTCTTGTCAGATATGACACAGAGGCAGATGGAAAATGGGGCAAATATCGCCTTTATTGGTACAATAAAGCAACAACAACAACACAAAAACCAACAGAAAACCCAATGCGGGAAAAGCTGGAAAAAGTGCCTGCAGTGCGCTGGTGAGGAATCGTGATTAATGATTCCGCGTGCTGCGGGTATGCAACTGCTGATGCTGCAAAGCATGGAATCGCCCGTAGGCGCAGGGCTCCACCCCCAAGAGTGCAGAGAAATGCGCTGATTGGTCAGCGTAGACAAAGTATACGCTGAGTAAGCAGCGTAATAGCGCGGCACGAATGGAGTAGCCATGTGCGGGCGGGCGACAGAGCAAAGCCACAAGAGGTGTCTACCGCCTCGAGTGAGCGGTCTCTGACATGCCTCTGGGCGGGAGTGGGAGCTCCTGCGAGCACCTTCCGACTCTGCCCCTGGCCGACCCGGTAGGGTGCCAGGATCCGATACCCGGTAGGGCCGGATGCCACTTTGTCTCTAAACCCGGTAGGGTCGCTTCCTCCAGACCCGCGGTGCAGTGCACCGAACGGCCGAAATCTGGAGTGCACTCTGGTTGCTGGGGGTTCCAGTGGGGTTTGAAGGCTTGGTTGGTCGAACAAGTAAAAAAATAAAGTTTATAAGGCTCATAGGTTAAACATCGAAATAAAAAAGATCACAATTCCAGGTGAGAATTAAAGAAAGTAAGATCGTAGTTAGAGATCCCAAAGCCAATTCCTTTGGTTAAATGGCTAAATAAAAACATCATCTTTGGTTAATAAAGTCTAGAAAAACCAGGTTTGGTTAAAAAACTAGACGAAACAAAAGGCTTATTCCGACTAGGTATACCACAGGGCCGCTTTTGTCCACAGGGGTCCTAGTCAATGGTCCGCTTTATCCGGTAGGATATGACTGGTCCTGTGAATCCGGGGCGACGGTTCCCAGAGATGTCCACAAGGGTCCAGTGAAGTAATTCCAGCGGAGTTGTATGAGGAAGGCACAGTTGCATGCGCAAGGACAAGTTGTCCCCTTCCTGATTGTGGTGGACCAAGCCCGGTTGGGCGGTCCATGGTGGGCCAGAGTGATGTCTCTGGACAGGAGAGGTGCTCCTGTAGTGAAATGGACCAAACCCGTTAGGGTGGTCATAAAGGCTTTTAAATGATGCCTCTGAGCGGGAGGGGTGCTCCTGCTATCCAAAATGGTGTGCTTGGACCAATTCCGTTTGGATGGCCCATATGGGTCTCTAACTTGGACCGGTTTTGGCCTTGCATGCCGGTTTGGTCATGCACCTAGGTCCAAAAATCTTCTAAGTCCAGGAGGGCCATAATGGAAAAATTTCTAAGTCCGAGGACCAAGTGGTGTAATGGACCAAACCCGTTGGGGCGGTCCAAACTTGGTCTCTGACATGCTCTGGACCGGGATACAGGGTTCCGGAATAGTATGGCCTTGTCTCAGGCCTTTGCTGTGGTGTGGGTCCTGTATAACCGGGTTTGGCTCTCCGATGTGGACTTAGTCGTTTTTTGATGCGCCACGTCATTGGACGGGCCAAAAAACTTAGTCGATTTTCCAGTGGCCGCGTCGTTGGACGGGCCAAAAGACTTAGAAAATTTTCGGTCGGCCACGTCGTTGGACGGGCCAAAAGACTTAGAAAATTTTTGGTGGGCCACGTCATTGGACGGGCCAAAAGACTTAGTCGATTTTTCGACGGTCCAAGGTGTATGGCGGGCCAAAAGGACTTAGTCGTTTTTTCGACGGTCCAAGGTGTATGGCGGGCCAAAAGGACTTAGTCGTTTTTTCGACGGTCCAAGGTTGATGGCGGGCCAAAGTTGGTCCGTCTCACTGGCCGTGGGCCATGAGTTGGCTACCATGTCCGATGAGTCAGGTAGGTTTCGCTGAGACCGTGGCCATAACAAAATTAAGTGGCGTCTGACGAAAACATCAGGTTGGCCGGGCCAAACTCCAAAAAATTAAGTTGTGGACGCCGGTAGGCGTTTTCCACAAAGGAGTCGGTCTGCTGACTAGAAGCATCCTCGTTTGGCCTCGGGGCGGTGCATCTTTTAGATGGGCCTCTGGGCGGTCCGTGGTGAGGATGATGGACATGGCATGCAAAATGGGTATACCACAACTTCTATGTGGCTCCCGAACTCACTTGTCCCAGTCGCCTGGTATGGCAACTAAACTCGTGAGCCATCTATGGTCGGTTAGACGCATAGTGGGCCTGGTCCAACTTCTATGGGCCAGGACTTGGCCTTGGCTTGTCGCAACTTGTATGCGGGCCAGGCTGATCCACGGCTTGTCGCAACTTCTATGCGGGCCGTCGCCACATTCTGGGCGCTGGATCCTTTCCGTGCCGGTGAACTTAGGCGTTGTGCCAAGTTCGGTCCGGTGGACTCCGTCGGATGGTCTGGGATGGCCGAGCCAAATTCATGGTCCCAGCCGCTAAGCCAGAGCCTATCCGGGGAATCCGGTTAAGATCCAGGGATTTAGGTCCGGTAAGGTAGACGGTACATGGCCGTAAGCCACGTTTGTTGGGCGAGGGTAACAACCGTTGGATTGCACCCATTATGGTGTTCAAGTCCGGTCCAGCTGATGTTGGTCCCTGTTTAGGGCCAACATGCAGGAATGGCCATTGGCCTATCCCTGCCCTCCTTGTCCGGCTTGGTCGCCGTCGCCCGACCCAGAATTGAGTGGGTCGATGACGCTTTCTTCCATGGCCGCCAATTCCTGTTCTGTCAGGTTTTGTTGATTTTGGCTGGAGGTGCTGGCCGGCTGGACTTCTTGGTCTGGTTGGACGTCCTGGGTTTGGACGTGTGCGGACGATCCTGTTGAGGATCGCTGGGTTCGAAACTTCGTTGGAAGTTTCCTGGTTGCTGTTCGATTAACGAACACTTCCGCATTATCGTCGAAGTCCGTTGGCTGTTTATAGCGGTAATCTTTAGCGCGACTCCTGTAAATGTTCAGGGCGCTTTGGATCTTGACTCCCGCTTCGATCTCGTGGATCTGGTTTCCCAGGAGAGCCACTTGGGTCAATAGCCGAGGGACGATTTTCCCTTGCCGGTAGGCAACTTCCAGTTCCCAATGGCAGTGTAGGTGACCAAGTCTGGCGGCAAAAATGCGTATCATCGTGCCATTATAGGAATAGGTTTGTGTCGCTGGGTCGTCCTTGTGATCGGCTGGCTTGCATGGGATTTCTATGGCCGCTCTGCAGGCTGCAATAATAAAACTGGCGTTCGCGTCCGGTAGGACAAACTGGGCCAGATATTTGACGACATCAAGTTGGTCGTCCTTAATGTGCAGTTGGCACAAGTCATTCCAGTCCGGTCTGGTGATGGGCTGTCCAAGTAAGTTCACGTCCGTGATGCTCGATAGAGCATTGTCACGGACCATTGGGTAGCCTTCTCGGTTCTCAATGTGGTCCTTCATGTTAAAGTCGCGGGGCCACTCTTTCCTCTGCATTTCCATTTCGAGGCCGGACCGGGTGACGAAGGTTTGCAGATTTTGGACCATGGCGTCAACTTGGGCCCATCTGTCCCTGGGGTATGGGATGGCCCTCATAATGTAATCCGTCACCTCCCGGTGGGGAAGTGGTCGGATATTGATGCCTTGGTCCTCCGCGTGCTTATATGGATCGAAGCCCGTGGCACTGATGCTCGCGTCTTGTCGGGCCGATGGGTCCGACGACGGCGGTGCGGGCTCCGTTTCCATCGGTATCTGGATGCTGATATTGTGGGCCACCGAGCTGACACTTCGTTCTGGTCGCTTGGTGGACTGCGCGACAACCAGGCTGGACTCCGTCTCGTTTCGCTTCCCGGGTGATGTGCGCGGTTGGCGCTCGGGCTGGCTACGGCTTTGGCGTCCACTTTGGTCCTGGTTACGGCTCTGGATCTGGTGACGTAAGTCGTCGGGGTTCCGCGGTAGCGGTGTCAGTGGTGTGCGCTGTTCAGTGCGCGCTGGCTGGTATTGGCTTTTTAAGGCGTCCAGCAGTCCACCTTCCATCAGCTGTCGGGCCACCTGGTCAACCATAGCTTTGTTGATGTTTTCCAGGATCGTTTTTTCGAACCCCTGGTTGTATTCCATGGGCGTGGGCAACTCGTGTCCGTAGGATCGAGAGCCTGATGATGGTCGCTGATGGTCGTAATTTCTCGGGTCGGCCGTTGGGCCACGCCCTGAGGACTGGTCAGATCCAGAGTTGCGGGATCGACGTTCCCGGTCCCGCTCGTCCTTCCGTTCTCGAGCCGATTGGCTGAGTGGAGGAATCGGAGTTCCGGTACTGCACCAGCCAGGTTGTCGGGCGCCACTACGTTGCATGTAGAGATCGTAGATCTCTATCTGCTCATGGTCCCTCAGTAGGGGAATCAAGTGGCTACCGTCGCGGCTGGTCATGTGTATATAAGCATCGAAATTGCCTCTCACCACCTCCAGGTAGAAGCAGTAGGCTCGTTCGCTCTCGTCGCGGAAGCCCGGCCGCAGGTGGTATGCGCAGGGGAACAACTCCCGTGAGGAATTGTCCCGGCGGTGAGGATGTGTCATGCTATCGCCGCTGTTGCGTCTGCAGTCCGAGCATCGCGGTTCGTATTTCTGCTGCGGTGTAAGTCCCATTCTCTGTGGTAACAGAAATGAAACTTGCAGAATGAGGTTAAGTCCGCTTTCTATGACGGGTCCCTATAATAATTACGCCCTATGGTTTACGTCCCTATGATTTTACATGTGATTTGTTAACTAGGCTTTTCTTGCCCGGTGAATTATTTCGGGATCACCCCCTAGACCCTATGCGAATTCTACGCCTAGGTCACTGATGGTGAGTACGCCGCTTCTTCTTGGACTTGGTTGAGGCCAAGGAGTCGGATTCGGTGGGACGAGGGCCGTAACGATCCGGTGGGACGTTATGTTGTCTGTACCGCTGCTGGGCCTCGGGCTCGTCAACAGTTTGCTCGAGCCATCCTTCGTTTAACATCTTCCTTACGACGTATCTGACGTCCTCGCAGATAGGGTACAACCCGCTAGGGCGGCCCTGGTTCGGCACATATGCTATCCCATCGATGAGTTGTGGATGGTGCGAGATGACGTTCAGATCGTATCGGCCCAGGAGCTGGTTGGCTATTTCGCCTCGTGTGAGGCCTAATGGGTGCTGAGTGGTGGTCAGCACTGTGAGGACGGCGTTACGCCATTCCCAGTAGCCTTGAGGAGCCTTATCCACTTTTTCCGGTGGGAATGTGTAGAAAATCTGCGTGTTAGGCAGATGGGTCCGTAGTATAGCTCCTTCATTGTAGGCCATCTGTATGTACTTCATCACTTTGGACTTGGACAGCGGTGGGCCATTCCATTTCTTGATGAGTTGGAAGGCCAAGCCCCCTGTAGCAAGGGTTGTACCCGTTTGGGACAACGCCTTTAGGGCCGCCTTAATGTATGCCCATCGCTTGTCAGAATTGGAGATCCTTGGCTTTTTGGAAGGGTCTCCGCCAGGCCATTTCCTGGCCACCTTTGGTGTTGGTGGCGAGACGTAATCGATCCGCGGTATGGCCGGGCACGGGTCAGGTAAAGTCCATGGAATCTCGCCATCATCTGATTCTGGTGAGGTCGAGTCGCGCATCCTTTCCCGTTCGGGCGATGCAGCGTTTCCACTTGGCTCGGCGTTATCTACGCTGGCCGGACTTTCTTGGCTAGCGCCTTCCGCGCTGTCGTGTTCCTGGTTGGCACTTTCTGCGCCACCCTGGTCCTCCATGTCCTGATCACCGCTAGGTGGCTTGTTCTCATCACCGGGTGGTATTTCCATGTCATGGTCCGGTGGGAGGTCCATGGTAAGTTTTCCAGGGCTTTGGTCATCATCGTCGTCAGAGTCGGACTTTTGGGACTCCATGGTTTGGTCCTGGTCCGGCTCTTCTTGTTCGTCGTCCTCTGAGTCCTCCGGTTGTGAGTCCTCAGAGTCCGAGTCGCTTGGCTGCGGTGAGGGATCTTTTTTCCCTCTTTTCTTTGTGGCCGTGGCCTTTCGGCTCTTTGTGGATGTGGCCGATAAGGCTGGCGAAGGAGGTCTGGACCGGCCAGCTGCGTTAGGCAGTGACACAGTGTCCCTGGGCACAGGCCGAATTCCGGCTGCGCGCATCTCGTCTTCCGCTTCTTGGCGTGCAGCCAGCTCTCGTCTTGTGACGGATGGTCGAGGAGGCTTCTCTACCGGCAACTTCTTTGGACCAGGCAGTTTGGCCACTTGGGAGATCAAGTATGCCTCCTTGGCTCTGCCGGTCAACTTGTCTTTCGGCGGTCCAGCCGCTTTCTTTCTGTCTGGATCCCATTTTGTGCCCACATCGTGTGACACATACAGAGACCGTTGGGTCTTCTGCGGGATGAACCCAGGAATAGTGAAGCGGATCGGCTCCGCCCGGTAGGCGTTAGTTGTTTCCAAAGTTCCATCCTTGACCAATGCTAATAACTCGTCAAGTATGACCTTTTCCAGTTCGTTCTGGTCCGCCTCTCCTTTGTAGTAGAGGGCGTTAATGGTCCTGACAATGTCAACTAAGTTGGAGCCTCTTGGATTGTGCAGGTAAGCAATGGTCCTGCATATTTGGTGAAAGGCGTAATCCCGGCTACGGGAAAGCCCTGCTGGCCGATGAGGCACATGAAGCTCCGTCATGCTGGTCCAGTCACGGTGTGTGCGGACCAGGAGTCCCATGTCCAGGATAAGAGTTACTACACGCCGCATGAAGGGTGCCGTTAGTACACGGTCCGCTGGCGGTAGCCCTCTGAATTCTTCTCCATGTGCCATTCTGGCTCGGAGAACTCGGACGAGACATTGATACATGTCTCTTCCTGTTGTACGTCTCATGATCCTGGCCGCTGCCACCCATTGGCGCACATATGGACCCGTTGGGATCTCAATGTGCGTGGCCTCCGGTCCAGGGTCCGGGAGCTCAGCTTCGTCGTCCGCCGGCGCGGGGAGCATTGTTTCCTCCGAAGGCGGTTCACCGTCGGGAACTGGCTCAAATTCCTCTTCTTGCCATGGACGATATTGTGGTGGCTCTTGTGACTTGTCCATACTGTCTGATAGGACTTGGACATCTTCATCGCCTGACAGCCGTTTTTCGAGCTGGGCGATCTTGGCCTCTTGACTTTTCTTGTCTTTGGCCGCTTGTTTCTTCTGGCGGTTCCGTTCGGCCTCTGGGTTCGATGTTGGCCGAGATGTGGCCGCCTGACTCCCCACTCGGTTGAGGGAGTTTGGACGAGTGGCCGGTTTGGCCCTCGATTGTGGGGAAGTTGGACGAGAGGCCGGTTTGGCCCTCTCTGGATTTTTGGCTTTTCTCGGCTGCTTACTCCGTTGGGAGTTAGCTGAGTGAATCACACCCAGGCCGAGTGCGAAATTCTCCATTGTCCCTGTTGCAGGGAAAGTAACTGGACGGCCAAAAGGTATATCGTCGATGCTGGCAGGCATGTTCGTCAAGTTTATCGGAGCAGCGGCCGTTGGCCCTGTTCCGGACTGACTTTGGCCTGCCGATTCTTGTGCCGACGAAATGGCCTTCGGTGGCTCCTCCGGTTGGGCTGGTTCTGGCTGTGGTGCTGTGGCCACAGGTCCAGACGGAGAAGTGTCCATTGGCTCTGAAGCCGCTGGTGGTTGTGCCTGCGTCTTTGGCGGTACCACGGTTGGTGGCGCATTTGACGACAGGGTTTCAGCCATTCTAAAGTCTTCCTCCGGTGGGGGGAAGGCTTTCTGGTTGCGACGGCGCCGGTAATCATCTATCATCCGTAGGACCAAGGATCGGAGCATTTCGGTTATCATGTCGTATTCTTCCATACGATTCTGCTCCTTGGCCTCCTGTCTCTTTGTGAGCAGGAACGGATATTGCCGGCGCTCATTATGGTCAGCATGGATCAGTAAGTGTCTCTGCTCGATAGGAGTGAGAGCACTCATGGGCATCAAGGCCGCGTCGGCTTCCATTTCTTGGGCCGAGACAGCCGGAGTTATCCGCACCATCATTCTGGCCGATTGTGCGACCATTGGTGCAGGAGTCCTAACCGTGACCGTTACTGGTTCAAGTGTTGAGTCTGCGGACACCGTAGGTGCTGCGACTCTTTCCACAGTGATGGTCATAGTTGGCTCTGGAGGAGGTATTGTATCCGTCCTCTCTTTGGTTGGAGACTTGCCTGGCCGGCTCGGTGTGAACCTGGCAGGCGCCGGTTCGATGGCCGGCATGCTGGGCATTCGCGCCGGAGTTGATGTGGCGCGTCCAGGAGAAATCCGTTTTGATGGAGATCGGCTTTGGCGCGGCGATTCCTTCGTTGAAGGTGGCCGGACCTGGCTGGTCTCATATAGCGCCCTTTGGACGTTTTCGTCCAAGTCTTCCTCGATCTCCGACTCCTCGCTGGAGGAGACGCCCCAGAAGGCCGCTGGCAGTTGAGGACGTTCGTCCTCACTTTCTGCTTCTTCCGGTGGAAGTTCGTCTTCCACTGGCTGGCCTGGTCGTGGGCGGGGTTCAACTGTCCATGCCCTTGGGTTAATGTGAGGGCCACGGATGTAGATGGCATGCTCGATGATTTCGCTAGGCAACTTGCGTTGGCGAAGGGCCTGGCTTTTACTTCGCATGGCCATCAGTTTTCTGATGAGGATTGTACGTCCTTGGACCATCTGTTGACAGCCGCGGTTGATGCGGTCAATCTCTCGGTCCGTTAGTGTAGGATCGCCGGCGCGTAGTCGCTGGCGCATATCTTCCTCAGTCAGATTTAAGCGTAGATCAAGTTCTATGATCTCGCTTACAAGTCGGTTGTGCGGGTCATCCCATGACTCCGTTTGAGTCAATCGGATACGATGCCTCGTTGGAGGTTCGTCCCGCAATGGCTGTGTCGTTCCTGACGGAATCTTTGGTGCTTCCGGTGGGGAGAGCACGTGTCCCTTGCCAGGAAAATTCTTCGGCGGCGACTTCCTCTTCTTGGTTGGTAGGCCACGAAGTACCAAAGTCGGTGGTTCCGCCTTCTTTGGCTTGAGTATGGACCGACCTGGCCTGGTAGGGCCAGTAGTGTCTGAGTCCCTTACTGGGTCACTCACCGCTGGTGGAGTGGACCTGGGTGGTCGGTCCAACTCCAAGTTCTCCCTTGGTCCTCGCCAAGGTGGGAGTGACCGCTGTGAAGGAGGCTCTTCCGCTTCCGGAGGAGTCCTCTTCTTCTTCTCAAATCTAGGCGACCGTGGGCCACTTGTTGTGGCAGGAGTGGCCGGTTCTGGCCGTCCTCCTGTCGATTTCCTAGGCATTGGCCGGACAACGAGGGTGCCACTTGATGTGTCGCCTTCAATTGGCTTCGGTGTAGGCTGTGATGACGCCGTTGGCGCATCTACAACCATTGGACTTGTAGGTTCACCAGCCGGTTGGACTGGTGTTGGCTCCGTTTCGGCCGACTTCTCTGGCGAGAGTTCCAGAGTTTTGTCTTGCAGGGCTACGTCCATTTCGACGTCCTGCTGTTGGACTTCTGTACTGTTGCCCGCTATAGCGGTTCCAGCGGTGTCCATAAGTTGGTCAGATGTTTGACCAGGCACCGTTAGGGCCTGGGCCAATTCAGCTGGAGTTGGTTGTCCAACTGATGTTGAGGCGGCCGGTACATATGTCAGGGTCAAAGGTGTTGGCGCAGACACCGGTGATGGTCGCCATTCGTTTACTGGATCGAAGTTACTCGGGCGTGCCGCCGTTGGCGGACGTGGGACTTTCCAGTAATCTTCGATAAATTCTCGGATCCATTTTGTGGTGTGGTCCATAACCGTTAACGATGGACCGGTAGGCATCGTATGGTTAGAAGTAAGACCTTTAAGCAGAGCCACCCGTTGGGCCAAGCTCTGTTGCTGTTCCGTCAGCCTGACCGCTTCTGGGTCGAACGGGCTGAGTTCTTGGATCCGGTTGGTTATGCGGCGTTCGACATCTCCAGCATCGCTGATAAGGTGCCGAATGCTCAGTGCTTGGACAACCGTCATTTGCATGGGCCCAGTGTCAGCTTCGCGTAACCGTTGGTTCGCTGCTGCCTGTTCATCATCCCATTGCTGACGTAAAGTCCGAGGGGCCGGTCGATTGTCGTCATCCGGCTGGTTTAGTAGCGGGAAGTCGTCCGCGTAGGCCGTTCTGCCTCGCGTGACGTTGCCCCGCATGATCGATTCCAGGCGTTCCGCTATGGCTGGTGGCGGCGCCAATGAAGTTGGCCTCGGGTGGACCTGTCGTTCTGGCGCGACCAGGTGATCAGGCGGAGCTGTAAGTCCTGGTACGGGGGTTGGGTCTGGCATGTCGAACCACTCAATGTCGCTGTCGGTTTCTGTGTCCGACGCGCTGGCTGGTCGACTTAGTGCTGGTCCGGCTGCAAATCGTTCAGCCGAGATCCGCATAATTCTCGAGACTCGCATCCTCAATTCTTCTGCCGGTTGGCGTGTTGAGGACCGTGTCGGTATGAGAAGTCCGGTTTGTCCGACGCGTGTTGGCTGCCCCGGTCGGGGTTTGGGTAACACGCGCCTAAGTGCTTCGTCGATCAGGCCAAGCTGATACTGCCGGTTACGGAAATCGCGCAATGATGGTGCGTCGTTGGCCGTATCCAACGGCTTATCCATAAACCGAAGCATGGCCCGTCTAATCCTGGTAATGTACTCCAGGACGCGCTGGAATTCTAAGTCCAACGCGACTTTTCTCCGTAAGGTGGCGATGTCCACTCCCTTCAGGCCACTGATAACCTTGCGGATTTCCTCTTCGAGGCGTTCCGCGGCGTGGAGTTCACGCTCCAAGGGAGGTATGTCTGGATAGGCCCTTAAGTCATACGGAGAGGATGCTGGTTCACGCGATTCCAATCCAGTGGCCGTCAACATTGCCTCGTCGGTAGACGTAGGCTGGGCCACTGGTGGCGCGGAAGATTCCCCTGTCGTAGCGGTAACTACGACTGTTGGGTTCAATGATGGAGGTGGTGCTGATGGTGCTGGTGGCGGACGTGTTGGTGCTGCGGGTCCTTCGGTCCGCAGCTGTCTTTCCGTCCGATACTGTTCCAGCTGGTCCCTCAGCCTGCGAGATGCCGCCAACAGTGCTTGACCAGTTTGGTCGTGCAAAGGAAATATCTCGTTTTGAGCTTGGCGGGTCGCTATTTCCTCACTAAGTTCATGAGCGAGGCGCCGGAACTCGTCTTGATCGAGAATGATGCGCTGAGCCATCTCACGGTAGTGAGGGCTGTGCCTGTCCAGTTCTCGAATCATGGCCTCCAATTCCTGGATGGCGTTCTCTACTTCCTTCAGATTGTCCTGAAGTTGGTAGAGTGGAGTCCGGCCGTCGGCCAGAGGTTCTGTGGGGGATTCAATCCGCAATGGTGGGGTAGTTGGGTCCCATTGGACGTCCCCTTCGTCTTCCGGCTCTGGCGAAGACACAGATTCTGTCGGTGGGACAGTCTGGTCACGCCTTATTACACACACTGGGTTCAGTGGTGGTTGTGCTGCCGGTGCCGGTTCAGTTAGGCCAAGTTGGGCCGCTAATTCCGGTGGAACCTCTTCTGGCCGGTTATATATGGTGAGCCGTCCATTCACAAATACCCGTAATGGGTAATCACTTGGCTCGTTGAGCTGTGATGTGCTTGGCTGGGTTTCCGGCGGCGCTGGAGTTCGATACGCGTCCGGTCCCGCTCGTGGAGGTTCAATGGATGAGTCAGACGGCGCCTGGCCCGTTGGGTCAGGTTGTGCCGCTGAAGGTGGGCTATACGGCGGTTGGCCGTATGCTCCATATCCGCCATAAGGCGGTGGATATCCATAAGGTGTAGGCGGATACATCCACGGTGGTGGGTATCGCCACTGATTCGGATCCGGCTGCGGCTGGTTTGAAGGTCCAGGCGCAGGGTATGGTGGATATCCATAGTAAGGGTTATGGTATGGAGGCGGAGTGTACTGTGGCCGCGGTCCAGTATGGACCGGTGTAGTCGTGACCGTTGGCCCGACTGCCGCAGTGGTGAAAACTGGCTGACTCGCCGAAGTGGTCGGTAGGCCACCATACCGAATTGGCTGATGTGAGCCGGTACGGCCGTGAGGATAGCGTCGGACCGTTTGGCCCGACGTAGAGCTTGGCTGGCTGCCGGCTATTGCTGCATTCACCAAGAGTCCAGTGACGTCAGAGAATGTCCCTGGCGCCCAAAGTTGTGGCGGGATGGCTCGAGGTGGCAGGGGCTGTGACCGCGGTAGCGGTGTGTCGGCCCGTGAACTGGGGCCGACTGACATAGTTGCCAGCTGCTCAGCTGTTAGGTTAGCTCTGATGTTCGGTACCTGTACACTCGGAGGCCGGTTAGACGACCGAGTGGAAGATCCGCCCGGCCGGGATTCCGGTCGTGAATATGGGTGTGTGCGGTTACTGCGGTCGGAGTCATCAGAGCGATCAGTACGTCGGCGTCCTTCCATCGTTGAATGGGGCGCTGTCACGAGACGAATCACGAGGTGTTAGACTCCTACCTACTATGTTAGTTCAAAGTACGGCTAGCTAATTCTTAAGCTACCATGTCGGATAGGGTTACGGATATTGGACCAAGTTAAGCTGCTTCTAAGCTACTGGTCGTTAAGGTTAGTTAAGTTTAGGTTAGTTAGTTTCGGTAGCAGCTCACGAAGATGATCGTGGGGCTTTAGGTTAGTTAGACTAATTCTAAGTCTACCATGTCAGATATGCTTTAAGAATTAGTTATGCGTCATTCTGTCCAGCCTTATCAACCGCCTTGTCCAGTACATCCGGTGGGACTGTACTGGACTTGTCCGATACGTCCGGTAGGACCGTATTGGACTTCTGCTTTTTGCCCTTTGCGACTTTCTCTGATTTCTCCCGTCCTGTAGCTATGCGGGTGAATAAGTCTTTATCCGCCTCATCTTCAGCAACTACATCCTCTTCCAGGACTTGCTGGGCCGTAAGGGTTGCCTTAGGCTTCTTGGGCGTCTTTGGTTTCTTGGGCTTGTCCTTGGGCGCCAGGGCCACCTTTGGCCCTTTAGTCGCCCCTGGCTTGTCCGTAGCGGATGTCTCTTGTACTGGTTCCGCCGGGGCCAAAGTTGGATCAATGGCGGTTAATGGCTGGTTTTGAAGTTTTGAAGCGCCGGTGTCTCGAAATCCGGTTTGGCCTTTCGAGGTCGGCCTGGGCCACGCTTTACTGGTGGCTCTGGGTCTGATATCTTTGGGTCAGGTGGGCCATAGCCAGGGATTCGCAAAGTCTTTTGCTGCTCCGCCACGAGTTTCTTGGACGGGCCCTTTCCGGGCTTCTGCTTCTTCAGCAGCGTCTCAAGTTTACTCTCGGCATGTGGGAGCTCTGCATCTTGTCCCGGCTCTGCCTTGTTGTTGCACCTTCCTGACTCTGTACCTTCCGGTTCGGCGTCGCCGCCCTTCTTCTTAGTCGAGCGAGTTATTCTGCGAGTTGGGCCGTCCGGATTGAGGTAAGGCTTTAGGCGGTCAACACATACGGTGTGTTCCACACCGGTGTCCCGCTCTCGAATCCAGTAAGTGTTCGGCTTAGGTATGCCGATGACGATGTAGACGCCTTCGAATTTGTTTGGATTAGTCGGGTCGTCCACCATGTTCTTTAGGGTGACCAAGTCCCGCTTCTTGAACTCGGCCTGCGACTTCTTTTTGTTATAGATGGCCGCATCCCTGAGGAACCCTTCTTCGATCCGCGTTTTGGCAATTTCATGCGCCCGGTTCAGGCGCTGCTGCATCCTCTTGACATAACGTTCGTTAGTCGTAAAAGTTTCTGGGACGTTGGTCCCAGCAAGGACGTCTTGTGGTATGGTCATTTCTCGTCCAAACAGCATGTGGTATGGCGAGAATCCAGTGGTTGCGTGAACGGCATGGTTCATGCCGGAGATCACGTAAGGTAGGGCCCGGTGCCAACGATGTTCGTCGCCGGCGCCGCCGAAGTTTCGAATTCCGTCCCAGATGGTCTGCATCTGGCGTTCGACTTGGCCTTGGCCCTCTGGATGATAAGCGGATCCGAAGGTCTGCTCGATGCCGAAGATTTTCGCCACTTTGGCGAAGGATTTTGCCGTAAAGTGCGTGCCCCGGTCGGAGTGCATTGTATGTGGCATGCCGTACTTTAGTACGACTTCTTCGACAAAGAACTTCTCAAATTCCTTGGCCGAATTTGTCTTGGTCGGCCGGGCTATGGTGAACTTCGTCATTTGGTCGACCACCACAGCGATATACCGGTATTTCTTTGTTTGTGTTACCGGTAGAGGTCCTTTGAAGTCGGCGAAGACGCGGTACCATGGCGCAACAGCTTCAGTCGGCTGCAGCATACCGTAGGTAGCTCGCCGCGGTACTTTGCCGAAAATGCACGTCTGACATAGGTCGATGTAGTCGTGTATGTCGCAGCTCATGCGGTCCCAGTAGTACCGGAGTTTGGCTGCTTCAATGGTCTTGCGGTATCCAAAATGGTTCCCTGTTTTTCCGTCATGGAGGGACTGGATAATGTTTTTCCGCATGAACAGAGGGACAACGAACCTCCTTTCGAGTTTCGCATTGATGTCGGTGAGTCGGTAGAGCACACCTTTGTCCATCTGGTAATGTTCAGGTAGTTTGGACCTCTTGTCCAGTTCGCTTTGATGTTCCAACTCATAGATTTTCTTGGCCAGAGTTGGATCACGGTGTTGCATCCGTCGCAGTTCTTGCGCGGTGCGGTCCGTGACTTTTTCTGGACACGGTGGGACTTCGGGCTCTGGCTCTCCCGGTGCGGGCGCCGGTACATTGATGACCCGTATGTCCGCCGTGCTGAATTGATCCCAATCTGTAATTGCGTTGCAATCGGGAAGGAGAGGCTTATCCCATTCGGTTGCGGGGTCCTCGTCCGTGACTTGCAGCCTGCGCACCTTTATGATGCGTGCTGGAATCTCGTCCTTATAATCCTCGAAGTTAGGGACTTGGTCCAACTCTTCGTGTGGGCCTTTGTCGTCGTCCCGTTCGAGTGGCCATCTGGACAATGCATCAGCATTGTCACAGAATGTGCCTGGCTTGTACTCAATGGTGATGTCCCTTCCCTGTAAGGCGAGGGCCCATCGAGTAAGACGAGGATTGATGCCGGGCCGGTTAGACTCGCATCTGAGCAGATTGGTTAGGGCTCTGTGGTCCGTCCTTACGGTAAATGGTCCATGGTCGATGTAGTGTTTGAATTTTTGGACGGCCCACACTACGGCTAAGCATTCCCATTCGGTTACGCCGTAGTTCTTCTCAGCTCCATGTAGGACGCGGCTTGCGTAGGCAATTGGCCTCGAGTCCTGGCTGAGTATGGCTCCGATGCCAGCGCCACTTGCATCACATTCGATGGTGGTCTGCTTAGTTGCATCGAATTTGGCCAATATTGGGGCTTCCGTTAGGGCCTTTTTGATTTCGTTGAACTCAGCGGTGTGGGCGTCGGTCCAGTCGTTTTTCACTGAACTTTCCTTCCGCAGTAGTTCATACATCTTGAAGTCTTCTGGGCGTAGCCCAGAATGAACTTCCGGTAGTAGTTAGCGAGTCCAAGGAACGAGCGAAGTTGACGCTCGGTCTTGGGCGGTAGTTTCTCGGCGATGGCCGCTACCTTCTCGGGATCGGTATGGACACCGTCCTTGCTGAGGATGTGTCCAAGGAATTGGAGTTTTTCCATTCCAAATTCGCATTTCGACGGTTTTATTGTGAATCCGGCGTCTCTGAGGCAGAGGAGCGTGTTTCTGAACGCCTTCCTGAATTCCTCGAATGTCTTGCCGAAGAATATCACGTCGTCGATGTATGCGAAGACGCCGCCTTGTTTGCGTGCTGGCGCCATAATCTTGTCCATTGTCATTTGGAATGTGGCTGGCCCGTTGCAGACGCCAAACGGCATTCGTTTGAACCGGAACATCCCTTCTGGAGTCACGAAGGTAGTGTAGTCCATCGACGCTGGATCCATGGGGATTTGCCAGAATCCGGACTGACAATCTACCTTGCCGTAATAGGCGTTGCCTGCACATTGATCCAGAAGTTCGTCTGGATTGGGCAATGGGTAGTTGTTCTTTTTGGTCACCGAGTTCAGCTTTATGTAATTTATGCAGAACCGGGTGCCCATGGTCCCGTCGCCGTTTTTCTTCGAGGCGAGGACCACTGGGAAACTCCACGCTGCCATGGACGGTTCAATTACGCCTTGGTCCAACATTTCTTGGACGTGCTTGTTGATGAACTCTCGTCCCTTCCAACTCGTTCGGGTTGGGTTCATTTTAATCGGTGCAGCGTCGCCAACTTCTATGACGTGGGTCACTCCTTTAACGTCGCCGTAAGGCTTTTTGGACGTCGGGAATATGGCCCGGAGTTCCCATAAGTCCTGACGGAGTAGAGCGGTCTGCTCTTCGGTCAGGTGATCGCCGAAGTGTGCATTAGCGATGTGAGCGCGAATTTCGCGCTCCACTTCAGGATCTTCCTCTCCGGTCTGGAGGGAATTGATCTTGGCATAATCTTCATCCGAGATTTCCTCGTATGGCTCCACTTGGCCCATGTTAACTCCTTTCCGGAGTATATGGGGCTCTTTGGAGTAGTTTGACACCAATATGGTGAAACTGTTGCCATTATGCTGGACTGGTCCGTCGAGCATGGCCAGACTCCGTTTGGTGTCTTGGCTTCCGAGGTACATAAGTTTCTGTCTTGGATCGACAGGATAATCAATGCTGACTTGGACCGGGGTAATGGACTCCGGTGGGAGTTCCACTTTTACAGTTGCCCGGACCATAGCATGGTCGTTAATGGTGCGGTACCGATTTGGATTGTTCCCCGCCGCTTTTGGCCATGGTAAGGCGTCGGCGTTGGGAATTGACCAATCTACGCCGTCCTCCTTGATGTCTGGCTCATATATGTCGCTATAGTACATATGGCCAACTTTTGCACCTTTGCGGAGGATTTGGTCGCGTCGGGACTTATTTTGGACCTGAATCCACGCGTGTTCGCTGTTTCGAGTTTGGACCTCTGCTTCGATCGGTATGACCAAGCGGTGTGGTCGTCTCAGCGATTTAAAGTGGATTGGCCGTCCCGGGTCCATAGTCCGATAGGACCGGACCTTAATCCAGCAGGTTGAGTAAGCTGGTAAGGTGTACCGCTGATGAACGAAAACGACTTCTTTCTCCTCCTTTAAAACGTCGGTTGGACGTCCGGTCCGCAGTTTGCGGATTACCGGTGCTTCGGCTCGAAGTTGGAGGATTTCTGTGTCCTCTTCGTCATCACTTGACTCCTCCGATGATTGGTTATCGGGTCCGTGTCCGGTGAGTCGCTTGAGCTTTGGACGTCCGAATCGGTAGACTCGGGTTTGTCGTCCTGCACTTGTTTTGGCTCGCCTTTATCCTCGTTAGAGGCTGGCGGCCCGCCGGTCACCGTTGGTACCGGTTCTGTTATGAGATCGCTGGTTGGATCTCTGGCGTCCCGGTTGCGATTTCCTGTTTCTCAGGTTCGTCCAGTTCCGCCAAAGTGGTTGGACGGCTCCCGTTAGGGAGTGGCGAGGCTGGTCGGCCTTTGCCCAACGTTGAGTCGAACGGGTTTGTATGGCCCGTATTACTGCTTCAACGCCGTCTCCACATAGAGGACAAGTCAATTGGACTTCCTCTGATGAAGGGTCCTGCTCGTTCTGGCTGGTGTCCCTTCGATGGCCTCCCTGTTCTGGGTGTGGGCCATCATTGAAGCGCACCTTGTCGCTATATGCGGTGCAGCTTCCGGCAATGGTTCCGGTATGGTCCTAACGTTAGTCAGGCTCAGGTCGTACTTTGGCCATATGCTGACGGTTAAGCCAGGGTGTTGGGCCACTTGTCTTCGAAGTTTTATGATGTCATCGAAGAGATCCGTGCACATCTTTTGAAGGGCTTTCGGCATTTCCATGTGGTACTCCTGTATTCCCACACTAGGGCTAGACGTTCGTCCTCCCATAATGCTCCTTCTTGAACCAAATCGTCCAATTCTTGGGCGAATGGTCCGTATTGTTCGGCAATTTGCGGCCACGTTAGTGGTTCGCCTTTTTCTTCAAGCCAGCTCTCTTCTAGAGCAAGGAGTTGGTTAACGCGGTATTCCAGGAAATTTCTTACTCCTGTGAACCAAGTTTTATAGCGCTGGACCAGGTTCTCCTTAATTTCTCTGTCAGGCACCGGCCGTTATTTGGTGCCTCTGGTATCGGGATAGTCTTTACTATCCCGTGATTTGCTTGAGTATGCCTGCACGGAATTGAGTCATATAACGCTCGATTGCGTTATGGACGCAGCTCCCATATGAGGCTTTCAATGGTATCCAGGCATTCCCAGCAGGTAGAAGGAGAACCTTTCGGGTGATCAAGCCGATTAACTCTCACTTCATCATCGGGTCCCGGTGCCTCTGGTATCGGGATAGACTTTACCGCGTCCCAAACGATTTCTTCGTTTGGCTTAAGAATGAAGGTGAACTTGGAGTGGAGATAGTCACATCAAGTAGTACGTGCACGTCCGTTAACGTCGGTTGGACGAAGAACGTGTGGTGGCTCTTGTATCCCTGCAGTGTCACCGGTACGGTGCAGCAGTGGGAGACCACAAGGCGGTTTGTCCGCCAACACCAGAGATTTTGGTGTTCCGTCCTAATGGCTCCGTTTTGATGCCATTGGCGGTGCAGAATTGCTGGCTGATGAGGATGTCTCCGCTCCAGTGTCCAGCATGGCGAGCGTGTGGACTGGTCCAATTTGGACTTTGTGTGTCCATGCTCTGACGGTCTTCGGTTTGCGATTTTCGTCAAGGCCAACTGTCACTTCCCGCATCACCGGTACAATGGGGATTAGCGACACTGGTCCTGGATCGTCAGGAGCGTACTGTTGTGATGGAGGCTCCTTCTGGACAGACTCTTCCTGTGGTGGTGTTTCCGCAACCCGTAGGGTGGAAAACATGCTTTGGTATTAAGGAAGGTCCGTGAGTTGTTTATGGTTCGCACCGTTGGTGTGGTGCCGAGGGTTGTCCACCGATCTGGGGCCAGCAGGTACGGGGACTTAACGCCTCAAGAGGTTCGGTTGTCAATCTTTTAGGATCCGACCTCGCTGTCCGTATCTTGTACGGACCATCCTTCCGTTGCGCTGTCGGAGGATGTGTCTGACGCCGATTGTGGATACGTCATGTTCGTGGTGCGACGTCTCGCTTTGCCACGTATTCGGTTAGCCTTTGGGTTGGTTGAGGCTCCGAGTTTTGGTGATCGGTTGGCCTTAGGGTTAGTTGAGGCTCCGAAAATCGACTTGGTCGCCAGCTGGACGACTGTCGGCCTGGCATCACTTTAGAGCCAGGTGGCTCAAGCGCTGGTTTGCCGCTGAGCCTGGATCCACTGGTGGGCTGTTGAGCCATAGGGGTTAGTTTGGGATCCATGTAGGGATTAGTTAAGTACGGATTATGGGTTATGTCCGGCGGTTTCGGTTCCGGTCTTAGGTCGGGTGAGTTGCCGATACTCCCCGACCTTAGGCGTTTCCCGCGGTTGGGCTGGCCCGGCTAGGGCCGCCGCCGCCATTGCCATTTGGCTTCACCAGCTGGTCCGGTATGGGTGGTAGCGCTGCCCTTTCGTTGGCTGGCGTCTGGTATCCCTGTTTTGGACCGTTCTGCCGGTTGCCACCACCTGACCCACTTCCTGAGCCGGTGGATTGCCTTCGGCTGCCGGTCCCCCCACTACCACGTGGTGGTCTGGGTTGTTTGGGTGGCACTAAGCCGAGGCGGTTAGGATTGGCTGACCCAGTAGGGTAGCCTTTTTGATAGCGATTTCGCCAATCCAAATACCATTTCCGGTTTGGATTTTCGCCATATGGCCTGTTTGCGTAGCCACAGCCCTCGGTTGGGTGGTTTCCCCACAGGCAGTGGTTGCAGGTGATTATCCCGTCTTTGGCCCATCGTTCGAACATGCGCTCGACTCTGTCGATATACATGTCTTCTTGTCTGCGGGCCTCTTCGGGGCTCAGAGTCTGGCGTTGGCCGCTCTGGCCTCCTGGGCTTCGGTTTTGTCCCCCAGGGCTGTTGCCGCTTTGGTTTCCGTTAAAGCTGGCGTTGTGCCTTGGAAAACTTGCCTTGGTCCTGCCGCTATTGCCCTGGCCGTAGCTATAGTTGCCCTGGTTCCGGGCCTGGCCATAGCCGCCACTACCGCCGTTGGGCGGTGTAGACCCACGTTGTGGGAGGCTAGGTTCAAGGCCGCGATGGCGGCGTATGTTGCCTCTATTTGGGCTTGTGTAGCCTGCGGGATAAAGTGCCGGTTGTTGCGGTACGACTTGGGCTTATGGCGTTTGTATGGCCGTTCGAATGGTTGGGTATCCGCGGCCCGCCTTCCCTTCGTACTCCGGCTTTCCATTGTGTATTGCCGGACGTAGTCAGAATTCTGCCGGTGACTTCGGTATCCGGATGTCCAGAGCGCGGCGCAGTTCTGGCTCTTTGACGTTCTCCCTCAGGAAGTGGAGGTCATTGTGTCGTCCAAGCCAGCGCGTCTGGAGAGTTAGCATGGCATCATAGTACTGCTCAGGGTTTCGGTCAGGTGCTGGTAATACCGTGTATTTCTCATGGCAGTGGCCTGCGATTATCATCGCCATATCGAGTGGCAAATTTTGGGCCACTCTTCTACTGGCCAGCCGTCCTCGTCTTCGCGATTGGCTTGGCCAGTGTACCTCTTTACAGGTCCGATAGGGCCATGTAAATGCAATAAAGTCCGGATCTGGTTTGTTCCAGATCAGACGACCTACAGATCCGCCATCAATTTTGGCAACTCGGTGCGGACGAGCTCGTTGGCTTTTCCATCTCTTGGGCCATTTCCTTTATTTGCTCTAGAGCTGGACGGCAGTGGTGATGGGGCAGGTGTTAGCTGCTGTGGTATCAGCACCTGCATTGGTTGGCGGTGCGGCTGGATAGTTCCGTTGGACGCCATCCATGCGTATGCTCCATTCGGGAGCTGGACCAGCATGGGCGCATTTTGGCCTGGCCTGGTTGGGCAGCTGGTCTGGTGGCATGGCCGCTGTTGGCGGTATGCCTGGTGGTTAGAGCACGTTTTGGCCCGTGGGCGTGGTTTTGGCCCATCTGTGGCTGAGCTTGGCCCGTTAGGGCTGCCG